>NC_034201.2:12653115-13020615 GCF_002021735.2 Oncorhynchus kisutch | reverse complement strand
AGCCCTAGACCCTGCAGACTGGAGCAGGCCTCATTTGGGCAAAATAGGAGGGGAGGGCAGAACCACTTCCTTCCTGCTTCCTGCGTGTTCTCATCCCAGCTGAGTAAGGTGGGTAACCCTGTTGTTTTAAACTAGCCTTATTCAGGGTGACTCAGCTCCCATTTATACTGCTCAGCTGGAGAAAGCATTTAACGCAACTCGATGATGCACAGCAGTTTTTAACACTGGACTGGGCAAGAATGACTCCTCCTCTACGCTGCTGATGTAAGGAACACAGAATAATACTGCAAATGAGTTAGAAGCTAATGATAACCAAACTCAGGATAGAGAACATCTGTGCATGGTTGTTCATTCAGAGCTAATAGATTTCTATACAATGGCCTAATGGCTGACAGTTGTTCAGTGAAAGTATAACTTAAAGGGGTTGCAGTAGTCAGCTCTATGGTGTGAATGTGATGGGAGCTGATTACCCCAGCATGCTTTTAAGAAATCCCCTGGAGGGTTAATTCTAGTCTGTGTGGGTGGTAAGAGGCCCTCTGATACCATGTGACATCCTGTTGTCTGGTTTGGCTGAAACACAACAACAGTACAGATAAACATCTAGAACATTGCCTCCAGTTTGCATCTGTTGTGTGTCAGTTGCACGTGAGATGAAACACAGTAAGCCCCAATTACAGAGAACCTGGATTGCTGATGCTATATAATGGCAAATAAGAAGCTTTGAAGTCACTGGCCACCATAGGAATTAATGGAATTCTACGGTATTTCAATAAAATGTTTCAAAGAATGTTTCAAAATTACATACATGTATTTGTTGTAGTGGGGACAGTTTTTTCTTTTACATTTTCATGTTCAGTTCTTAATATAAAGCATGCATTAAGGTATATGTAAAATAATAAAATTGTCAAATATTAATGTCGACATTAATAAATTGCATTTCTATAGCTTCCAAAATATATTTTTTTTTTTACAATGGTGGAGTACCAATATGGCTGCTTGGTGGCTTCAAAACAACACCACCCTGTCAGTTATCTAGGGTTAATACATATCATTGGTAAGCCCTTACTACCAATGCGAGAAGTGAGCTCAAGATGCTTTTAAAACATCATGCCATCGAATATAACCTTAATGCTTGTAGCAGCATGCCACTGATGTGCGGCTCATTACCTCTAGACATTGGCCATTTCATTTCACGGGCTCGGTTTTCATTAGCTGTCCGGGCCTCCTGCCCATTAACTAAATTAAGGCTTGGATGCAAACTTCTGGCTCCAAGCAAGACCTCTGGGCTGCTTAACTGGGCCAGTGAGCTTCACTGACAGAGGGACACATTTATTCCAAACCAAGGCCTGACTCAGCCATGAGAAAGGGGGTGGGTGAGAGAGAGAGTGAGAGAGAGACAGGGAGAGAGTAAAAAAAGCTAGAGCTAGAGAAAGCAACGGAGGGGTGTCTCTGAGATGACCATAACATCCAATTTACATACATTACCGTCACACAGGCACAGGAAATGAAATCAACATAAGTCCCAGCAGAGAGTCCTAGCCAGTGAGTTCTTAGTGAATGGAGACATCCTTTCTAGAGGAGTGACGGTGTAGGCAGGCGCTGCCTAGTCATCATGACACACCACACCTTCACTTATCAAGAGGATGACTGGAATGTCTAAGACAAATGGCTGTGGAGCCAGGAAGAGGAAAAACATGTAGCTCCATGTACATGTATGGCTTAATTTGGTTTAATATGTCTCCAGTTAGGCAGGATGCTAAAATAACAATAACTTGCATTCCTGGTACATTAGATACGATGGGTCCTGTTTGCTCCCTGTTATCCTATAGTTCCTGCTTCCCAGTCTTGTCTTCCTCTCTGTTTCTTTGTTCTTGTGAATGTTTTTTCTCCTGCATGATGGACCTGTAACGGTATGCACACCATTTCCATCCCTGCACTACTTTATGCGCAGGCACATGGTTACTAATACTTTAGGTGGGAGCACTGAGGCTAAGTGAGTACATGTGGTGTCATACCATCAAGGTGAGATTCCCACTCGGATGTGTTAATCCATGATTCAGCTTGTGAACCAGAGTCAGGCTAGAGGTGCATTTAACAGACACACATGGAAAATAAACCCATCTATTGTACAATGAGATACGACTACTTCAATACCACGGTGTACATGAGGCTCAGGAAAGTTGATTTATAATGCAGAATGTCCTCACTATTTCATTATTGCTACTGTCCATCAAGACAAGAGGCTACAGGGGTTTAACCACCAACAATACTTTATAATTCATGATTGTTCTACACAATTGATGAACTTTCCCTATACTGTTGGTTGCCCTTTTTAGTATTCAGTGAATGCATGATGACAGAAAATACGTTGTTATGTGAGTTATATAAAACACTTTTCCCTTGTTGTTAACAGTAACTGATATAAATTACAACAAACACTGAAATGTAGCTATTGCTCACTTTTTTAGTTTTGATCTATACTTATCGAGTTCTCAAAATTATAGCAATAACATGCATGCAGACATGCCAGAGTCATTGAAAAAGTTGAAATATCTAACCACAAAAAAGGCATGTGATTTGTTGCGCATTTGAAATGCACAGTCCTATACCGAGTAGTAACTTTTCCTCGGGGCGGAAGTTGTACCGTTTGCTGACGCTAGGAGCTGTCCTTGGTGCTGAAGCGTCAGCACCGTATTAGCTGTCTTGACGGTGCTGACAGCACAGAGAGCCAGGAATCCGTTTACTGAGCGTTACAATTAAACGGGCTCTGCGTTTCAGTTGATTGTTGTCAGATCTACTTATTGCTCGACTTGCTAAATAAGTGCAAAAGCAGCACGGCTTTTCTCTGTGTTTCACAGACCTCCCGGACATTTTATTTATCCGTTTGCTTATTTTGCCCTGGAAAGTATTTAATACAAGGACGTATTCTGTGAGCAGAGAGCGACTTCGACTTCAGTAGACATGTGTATAAGAAGAGACGACCAATTACACGTCATCTTTACGGTGTTGTTTCTCGCTGCTGCGGTGACAAGCATACATGGGCAAGGTAAGAAATAGATTCTGTCCTACGTGGAGTTCTGGGGAAAATGACTATGTTTTAATGTCAGTCTGCTACGATAGTAGACTATTTGCGAGATCAGCCCCTACGGCTCTGCGTGCGGTATCAACTGTTCCGGGCACCAGATCTACAAGTGTGTTTGTGCTCTTAGTATAGATCTATGTTTATATGCATAAGTTCATTAAGGACAAGGATCTGTATTCTGTCCCTGATATCCCCGCATGCATCCCAGTCTGTCTACAATAAAGTAAAATCCCCCAAAAGCCCTTAGTACTTGGAAGCAGAAAGAAAACGTCACAGGGACTTAAGTTACTTACTTAATTCCTTTAAAACATGATGTAGTATTCGAGAATGTTTCACTGGGTGTGTTTGCATCATTATATACATTTAATCAAGCTAGAGCTCTACTTAGTCATAATAAACTCATGGAACAAAAGTTAAGCATGCCATTAGTTAATAAATACATTTATGCTGTAAATATATGGAATACAAATGTAAATATATACAAAAACATTTTTGGAGTCTACTTTGTACTCTCTATCGGTTTTTGACAACCGGATTCAAAGAACAACTGTAACGGAATATAATAATTATGGCATACAATACTGCCTTTCTGGTTAAGAAACATCAATGAAAAGTCCTATTCAATAATATGGCATACAATTAGGAGTAGCCTAGAACAACATTTTACGCAACACCGGGGTGAGCAGACCTTTACCGTTTGTGTGAGATGGTCCATGTGGCAGACGGTGAATAAGAGTCTAATCCTCAGGAAGATGAAGATTACTGACCGAGCTGTTTGACACAGTTGAGTGTTACAGCGGGAAGCGCCTCCACCCATTGCACAGTGCAACTGTCTTTAAAACAAATATACATATATATGTTTTTTTTTTAGGTGCAATGGTCTCACTTATTTATGTTCTGTAAACACAATTTTATAAAGCCATGTCACTCGAACTTTGTAGTCTGTAAACAATATCCCAATCTTTCTTCAATTATGTGACTTTTAAATGTCCTAAACCAGTTTAGGCTAGTCTACTATTTTCTCTCCACAATAGTCATCCCTATGATTATGAGAAACCACATTATTTTTTCCTTTTGCCTCTGAGCAAGTGACTATTTAACCTGTTTGTTTTCACCTGCAGATCTATGAGTTTAGTTTTTCAGTCGTCGTTCAGTTTTCATAGAAACTTGGATCGATACTGGACACTGCCATGAACTTCATCTGAGCCAGTCTATGCATCATGAGACATGCAATTTATTCTGTATCCATAATTCCATGTAAATAACTCATGCCATGCACTGTTCTGGCTCTCCACACAGAGATCCCATCAAATACTTTATGAATAAGACCCTATGAATTGCAAATTCCCCTTTGTGTGAAACCATCAGCTATTTGTCTAAGGAGCTTAGAGGATTGCGTATAGAGTACGAACTGTGAGAGTGTATAAACAGGCCCGACAGGCTGCGTCAACAGCTTTCCCACTCTTCTCTCTATTGCAGTCATCTGGTACAGCAGACCAATATGTTCAAGGGGTATTTCAATGTCATACACTGATTTCTCATCGGCATAATGTGTTGTGTACGTTTCCTTTATTCACAGATGATGACATACCAATAAATTCTTATATAACTAGATTTAATTTTTAAAAATTCTTCACTCCTGGTGTCAAATTATGACAACTGACTTTACAAGCCATTGATTTGGTTGACCGATTCAGCTGACCAATTACATTACCAACATAACAGTGAAAGACATGATATGAAGTTACAGTAGCTGTCAGCTGACACCAGGCATAACTGTTTATGTCATATGTTGAGTCATTATTATGACTGCATTATTTAGGCCTAACGACAGAGCATCAAGTAAACAACAACTTCTCTGTGTCGTGACAGCCCATAGTGCTTAGTATGAGATCAATTAATTGCTGACTGCTTAAAGAATTACAACAGCCTCCCCGTAAACACACCAGCTGACCAGCATCCCTCGCTCACCGCTGAACACTCCTGGAAGAAGGAACAAAATGCACACAGTATTTTATTTTAGCAAAGTACCTTTGATAGTTTCCATTAGTGCATTCAAGGCTGAAGATATTTAATGGTAACAATCAGCGGTGTAAATTGTGGTGTTTTTTTCTGTGTAAACTTGAGCAATGTTTTTAATGCATGAGACTTTCACGGAGCAGAAAACCTTCACTTTTATTTGTATGGCTGATGTCAGCCTGGATTCAAAGCTTTGGCTAGAGACAAATTGCTTAACACCTTGAAATACAATGGAATGGTATTCATCTTGACAGGGTAATTACTGCTCAGTGATCACCATCTATCTTAAGCTATTTTAAGGTCTGACCTTTCACCTTTCTCCTTTGTCTTTAAAGAGCGGCTATCATGCATGCTATTCATGCTCTCTACAATACACACACACACACAATTGATTTCCCTTTCTTTGTTTGGATATCTGGGTTTGTGTGTGGTAGTTTGTGTTTCCAACATTTTCACAGTAATTCGGAGCCCATTATCTCTGTACAGCGTCCCACATTATCTGAATGTGCTAACATGTGCGGGGTGGGATCTACGAGATTGAGTTTGGGGATGTTTTATGTATCCTGCAGCTCATTAAATCAATTACAAGCCCCTCCTGGTTGATGGAGCTCTCCTTGACACGCCACTGTTGGTTTGAATATTGTACTAAAGATTAAAGTCTATGATTAGAATAATGAGCCATTCAACAGAGCCTTGTTGTGGAAGAATGGAGGATTATTACCCATGGTTTGTGCTAGATGGGGGTTCAGGGGCTGGAATATGTCTGGAAACAGGTACTTATTACTCTAAGGATTGCAAATCAATTTAAATTGCACGACAGAGGTTTTCACTAAAAGTCCATATTTTATTTTTGCTCTTGGGGACACAGTTATCCTCCCCAAGTTTTGTGGGAGCTTGATATTGAGACAGGGTGTGGGGGTAGCTAGTTCCACTTTCAGATAGATGTACTGTAGAAAATAAAATATTGACAATTTCTCAGTAGAATTACAAGCTTATGTAAGTTGATGTACTCTTAATCGATGCAGTCATTCAGTCTATAGCCTAAAAAAAATTAATAAAGCCTCCATCAACTTAGAGATTAATGAGTGACACCCCCACCTCATTTTTGAGCGAGGAGAGAAAGCCTGTCATTCATGGTGATCCGGAGTAATTGTTTCCTCACAGCGTTTTTAGGAAGGTGGTGGGAGGGGGTGGCACACAGGCAGGCAGCAGACGTCCCATTCAATTATACTGCACGTTCTTGAATTCTGATCATCCTGTAATTTCAGAGGAGGGGATAGAAAATGTTCAACACCTGTTTTCTGGATTACTGGTGATTAACTTCATCAAGGGCCATTCAGCATCTGCACGCTGTCATAATTAGTTTCGCTTTCCTTCAGCTTGTCAATTGTAAATGAGAGTCATTATGCCAGAATGACCTCTTTTCCGGGCTTGGCGCCTGACAGTGCCGTTCCCTGCTTCTCTGCCTCTCTGCCTCTCTGCCTCTCTGCCTCTCTCGGCCTCCCAGGTGCAGCATACAGCCTGGCTTTATGCTGCCATTTGTCAGGCTTTCTGCTCTTACAGTATGTCACGTGCATTGTAATGTCCGTCATCATCTTTTTAAATGTGGTTTAAAAGGTTTATATTTTTGTGGAAACTATTCTGTAAATATCTCTTTTAAAATAATCTCTGAATTCATTTACATTTTATTTTACTCTGCAATGATTCTCTCTATTTGTTGCTGTATGTACTCAATGTAGAATGAATTACGTTGTTCTGGTATAAATAAGGGGTTGCTTTAGTCATCACAACCTTAGCCGAGAGAAAAGCATGAGACCTTTCATGGCTGTTTACCATTGCTTCACTCTAAGTGGCCCTGGGTATGGCTCTTTGGTGATAGATAAGGATTTGATGAGCAGGTTCTTCAGGAGGACTTATCATCCGTTTTCAGATCGTGATGGTTCCTCTCGTCACTCTCCTGGCAATCTCCAGTGGGGTGAAGCACATTTAGAGGGTTCACACCGACCGCAGCCCATTTCACCCGGGCCATGCGTGCAGCGACGGAAATAAGAAATCTCTTCAGAGGCGGATCCCATCACTCACAGCCAATCCTTTTATGATATATCACTCTCAACAGAGAGGGTCGAGGCAAGAAGCGGTTGAGAGAGGGTCAGGGATTGAAAAAACGTGACTCGCCAACATCAGTGGCAATGTAGATTAAGTGGATTCTCCCTCCATCTCTGCCTCTCGTGTCCACCTCCATTTGACCTCTGACCTCCATCTCTCAGCTGAATAGAGTGCTGCCTGCTGCTACCTTGTCAAGGTAGAGCAGAGTGGGCTGAGCTTTTAGCTGCCGTCCCTTGGGCCTTTTGCCTTATCAATCCTACAATACTTGTCCCACAAAAAAAACAGTCAGTGTGGTGAGCCCCTCCCCCAGTCCCCCACCCCAGTGTTCACGCTCTGCCAGGCTGCGTACACACCTCTCTAATCAGGAGTGGCGTGTGCTTGGGCTGCAGAGGAGCTGGCTCTCTGAAACAATTAAGCCCAGGGATAGCTCCAGCTCTCTTCCCCCTGTTCTGAATGCCAGATCCCATCTAGAAAGCACTTCATCTGGGCCGGCACAGAGGCCCTAGCTCGACTGGGTAGCACCGTGTGGAAGGCAACAGGTAATAGCCTGTGTAATGTGTTTGGAGGAGTAGTTTTAGTATTCACAGCCAACGTTGACCTCAGCCAGGCAGGGCCACCCCCACAGTCATTTCCTCTGAAAAGATGTAATTGAATTCATCAGGAAGGGTAAACATATTGTAAGTAGCAGAGTGAGATAATGATGTTGTGGATAGATCATGGAATGGGATAGCAGCTTCACAAGTAATTGAAAATGGGCAAAGCCAAACACAAAGGTATTGGTAGTGTGTCTGACTTACGCACTTTTCTTTTTCAGACAAGCTAGCTAAATACTACCACACTTTGTGGTGTCCTACATTGACTCAGATGGCAGATTTTTTCTTTACCACACCAGCCATGGGAGCTGACTATGAAATTCAGCTTGACTACTAAAAAAGCTCACTCCAATCACTCCCCCTCACAAAACTAATTCCATTTTAGGAGAACCTTTCTGTGATTTGTTTAAAGGAGGCAGTTTAAAGGACACACACACAAGCAAACACACACAACCGAAGCTGCACACACTTGCACAGGTACGCATTCAGACAACGATTGCAATCGGATAAAGCAGAATATTAGATTTTGGTGATGTGTTTTCTGTAGATAATGCTGTTCAAGTACAAAACAATTCAGGCTGTTATCTATCAAATCAAATCAAATGTATTTAAATAGCCCTTCGTACATCAGCTGATATCTCAAAGTGCTGTACAGAAACCCAGCCTAAAACCTCAAACAGCAAGCAATGCAGGTGTAGAAGCACGGTGGCTAGGAAAAACTCCCTAGAAAGGCCAAAACCTAGGAAGAAACCTAGAGAGGAACCAGGCTATGTGGGGTGGCCAGTCCTCTTCTGGCTGTGCCGGGTGGAGATTATAACAGAACATGGCCAAGATGTTCAAATGTTCATAAATGACCAGCATGGTCCAATAATAATAAGGCAGAACAGTTGAAACTGGAGCAGCAGCACGGCCAGGTGGACTGGGGACAGCAAGGAGGCATCATGTCAGGTAGTCCTGAGGCACGGTCCTGGGGCTCAGGTCCTCCGAGAGAGAGAAAGAAAGAGAGAATTAGAGAGAGCACACTTAAATTCACACAGGACACCGAATAGGACAGGAGAAGTACTCCAGATATAACAAACTGACCCTAGCCCCCCGACACATAAACTACTGCAGCATAAATACTGGAGGCTGAGATCTCAAACTGATTGACCATTGCAGAAGAGCTTTCATCCCTGAATAGCAGGCAGTCCAGTGGATGCCTATACATCCAATCCTAATCTTAGGAAAATAAAACATATTAGTTTATTTCCAACTTCATACTACTTCTTGCTACATATCTATAAATTGATTGTGTTGTTGTCCCCTGTGTAGGTTTGCTTGGCTTTTCTGTTATAGAAGAGTGCCACTCGGTTCCTGCCATTTACCTCCTAGCACTCTCCCTACCAACAGGGCTATGATGTGGTTGTGAGCATCTCATCCCTGTGTTGAGAGGTATTTAACCATGATCCCAGAGGATCCTGCCGCATGTATAATTGAGAGGTTTTCACATCTGCTGCCATGTCAGAAATATTGAACATTGTCGCTCAGGGGAACCACGGGGCAGCCTGTTCTGTTCTGTTCTGTCACTGCAGACTGTGCAGTGAGTGGCCTGTAATTAGGACGCTCTTCTTTCGATTAGTTAGCAGAGGAGCCGGATCTCTGTTAGGCCCTCACATTGATTGGTCTATTGGGCTTTTTTCAGGTTAAATCCGTCCTCTGGTAACCTAACGCAGCAGGCGTGAAAGAAATGCCTGAAACTACATGCTCCATATTCTGGTCATGACGAGAGAGGAAAAAAACTGTCGGGGGAGGTTCTCTTCTGCGTTGTCGTGTAAATGAGTATCACAATTCCGGTTGGAAACAACTTCAGAGAGCCAGCTAGCAAACTTGCCATAGCTAGCTGCTATACAATATGTTTCACTGGGACTGTATGTAAACAGCGAGGCGCACGTCCAGAAGCAGAAGCCGTGTCACAGGCTGTCTACCTTTTCCCCTGAAAAGTGGATGTTGCCTACTCAGCTGAAGGTGGTCATGTGGTGCCAGACGAGCCCAAGGCTTTCTGTCTTTATTAGGCTATAATGACAAAGCCCAGCTGAGGTCTCCTGTGTCCCTCGTTGTTGTTGATCAAATAAAAACGCAAAGAGATGTATTGTCTGCATTCAGTCATTATATCAACGCTTTCATTCATTTATGAATGTTTTCATCACTGAGTTGACCTATTGTTTTACCTTTCTTTTGGTTGATTGATTCAATATATTATGTAATATGGCTGCATTGGCTAAAAGTCCATTTTGTTGTACTTGTAAATAACAAACCAATCATAAACAAACCAATCATTTTTCCTTGGACTACCCACATCAATCACACTGAAACCAAACCACACACTCCCAGGACAGCCACAGCCTATATTTCTGTAGAGCGGCCACTGCAGTTGAGAGGATTGTATGTGTGTGGTGAGATGAAAGCCTGGTGTATATAGCCATTCTGCCCAGCCAGCGCCAGCAGCCCTGACGAACAGCGAGACAGGCAGACAGTGCTAAATGTCAGGGTGCTGAAGCTCCCTCTCCCTGCTCATTGCCAATGCATTGGAAAACAGAGAAAAAGCTGCCTTGGAGGCTGGTGTGATTATAGCGTATGTGAAATAGTACTCTTCTCTCCAGCCATGTTTAAAATGTATTATCTATCTGCTGTTCCTTGTGGAGCACTTGTATGTGAATGTGATCAGCCTACTTCACTTCAGGGACCTGGCTTTGAGTGGATGGCTCTCCAAGTAAATGTATGTGTGGTTTTATTTTCTCAAGCTAGATGATTCACAGGTAGAAAACAGAGGGAAGGGAGAACGGCTTGGAGACATTGGTTTGTTTTATCATTTTTTCTTTTCTTCTTTTGGTATTCAATGATACATGTATGTGAGTGTGTTATTTTCCCAATCCCACCCAACACCCACATAACACATCTGGTAGGTGTGTGTAAATCAGACCACTACAGACAACCACACAGGCTACACCTCTACATGTATATTGTAATTGTAAATCTCTGTACAGTTCATGGATCATTGGATTTAATGTGCTTGTTGGAGCCATAATTATTAGCTGTAGACCTTGTCAATAATTCACTCAATACAATTTAGTCTGCAGTTTATTTTCTAACGTATTACTGCAGTGTGATTTCCTAAAGTCGAGACAGGAACATCACTCTATCGAACAAGCCTGACCGTGATATTACTGCAGTGTGATTTCCTAAAGTCGAGACAGGAACATCACTCTATCGAACAAGCCTGACCGTGATATTACTGCAGTGTGATTTCCTAAAGTCGAGACAGGAACATCACTCTATCGAACAAGCCTGACCGTGATGGTAAATCCTGTACTCTTGCATATTTATTTTTTCATTTATCATGTTTTATTCACTGTTCAGAAAATATTGCAATATACAAAGCAACATATGGATGGATAAAGTGTGTGTAGGTCCGTGTGTATCTATGCACAGGTGTGTATGTAGGCTATTATGCATGCATGCGTGTATGAATGCTTGAGTTTTCAGCTAAATTGAATTATTATTTTTTATTAATTTTTTATTTAGCCTTTATTTAACTAGGCAAGTCAGCTAAGAACAAATTCTTATTTATAATGACGACCTACCCCGGCCAAGCCCGGACAACGCTGAGCCAATTGTGTGCCGCCCTATGGGACTCCCAATCACAGCCGGATGTGATGCAGCCTGGAATTCAACGTAAGATCATCAACAATTGTCACCATGTCATTGGATTGTCATGTCATGTCATTGAAACGTTGGGTGAAAAAAGACAAAATGTCCTTACAATAATGACTTTTTACAAATCCAATCAGTTTTCCACGTGGGTTCAACATCATCACGTTTTTTGTTGTTGTTGAAATGACGTGGAAACAACGTTGCTTCTGCCAGTTTTTGCCCAGGGGGCAGTGTGCGTGGGGCAGTGTGCGTGTATGCCCTCAGGGTCTTTCTGTCGGACTCTCCGTGCATCTAGCCCTCGGCAGCGTGTTATCAGCCCTATGTCGGCAGAGTGTTATCAGCCCTATGTCGGCAGCGTGTTATCAGCCCTATGTCGGCAGCATGTTATCAGCCCTATGTCGGCAGAGTGTTATCAGCCCTATGTCGGCAGAGTGTTATCAGCACTATGTCGGCAGAGGGTTATCAGCCCAATGTCGGCAGAGTGTTATCAGCCCTATGTCGGCAGAGTGTTATCAGCCCTATGTCGGCAGCGTGTTACCAGCCCTATGTCGGCAGCGTGTTACCAGCCCTATGTCGGCAGCGTGTTATCAGCCCTATGTCGGCAGCGTGTTATCAGCCCTATGTCGGCAGAGTGTTATCAGCCCTATGTCGGCAGCGTGTTATCAGCCCTATGTCGGCAGAGTGTTATCAGCCCTATGTCGGCAGAGTGTTATCAGCCCTATGTCGGCAGAGTGTTATCAGCCCTATGTCGGCAGCGTGTTATCAGCCCTATGTCGGCAGCGTGTTATCAGCCCTATGTCGGCAGAGTGTTATCAGCCCTATGTCGGCAGAGTGTTATCAGCCCTATGTCGGCAGAGTGTTATCAGCCCTATGTCGGCAGAGTGTTATCAGCCCTATGTCGGCAGAGTGTTATCAGCCCTATGTCGGCAGCGTGTTATCAGCCCAATGTCGGCAGAGTGTTATCAGCCCTATGTCGGCAGAGTGTTATCAGCCCTATGTCGGCAGAGTGTTATCAGCCCTATGTCGGCAGAGTGTTATCAGCCCTATGTCGGCAGCGTGTTATCAGCCCTATGTCGGCAGCGTGTTATCAGCCCTATGTCGGCAGCGTGTTATCAGCCCTATGTCGGCAGAGTGTTATCAGCCCTATGTCGGCAGCGTGTTATCAGCCCTATGTCGGCAGCGTGTTATCAGCCCTATGTCGGCAGAGTGTTATCAGCCCTATGTCGGCAGAGTGTTATCAGCCCTATGTCGGCAGAGTGTTATCAGCCCTATGTCGGCAGAGTGTTATCAGCCCTATGTCGGCAGAGTGTTATCAGCCCTATGTCGGCAGCGTGTTATCAGCCCTATGTCGGCAGCGTGTTATCAGCCCTATGTCGGCAGAGTGTTATCAGCCCTATGTCGGCAGAGTGTTATCAGCCCTATGTCGGCAGAGTGTTATCAGCCCTATGTCGGCAGAGTGTTATCAGCCCTATGTCGGCAGAGTGTTATCAGCCCTATGTCGGCAGCGTGTTATCAGCCCAATGTCGGCAGAGTGTTATCAGCCCTATGTCGGCAGAGTGTTATCAGCCCTATGTCGGCAGAGTGTTATCAGCCCTATGTCGGCAGAGTGTTATCAGCCCTATGTCGGCAGCGTGTTATCAGCCCTATGTCGGCAGCGTGTTATCAGCCCTATGTCGGCAGCGTGTTATCAGCCCTATGTCGGCAGAGTGTTATCAGCCCTATGTCGGCAGCGTGTTATCAGCCCTATGTCGGCAGCGTGTTATCAGCCCTATGTCGGCAGAGTGTTATCAGCCCTATGTCGGCAGAGTGTTATCAGCCCTATGTCGGCAGAGTGTTATCAGCCCTATGTCGGCAGCGTGTTATCAGCCCTATGTCGGCAGAGTGTTATCAGCCCTATGTCGGCAGCGTGTTATCGGAGAAATCCAATCTTGTCACATCAAGCGAGGCCCCTGTCCCCTGCCACAATGGAACAGACTGACGTCTCCTGGCCGACGAGACATAGTGCTGTTCTGAGCTGTCATTTGAATGGCAGATGACAGCCCATTAGTCAGTCACAGGAGAGATGCGGCGAGAATAAGGATGGCCAATCATCACATAGATGGTCTCACACCATCGCCTCTGGAGACACACTACGCCTCAGCAAGGGCAGGCTCAGATTCACACTCACAGCAGACACAGGTTCTATTATAGTTTCTAGTCCGGAGAGAAACGCACATGCACAATATTTCGTTGATGAAGCATTTTGCATGTTATTTATTTATTTGAACTTTTCCAAGATCAGATGCACACACTGTTATTTTACTTGGCGATGACATATTCAGCTCTTGCTTGTCTTGTTGTGAAAGAGACAAAACAAGTATCAGTGAGTTTGTTATTTTCAATCAACTCCTCCCTGAATTGTGTGCAGGTTAAAGGGTTCAGTGCCCAATCAGAGAGAGGATGGTAATCAGAGGAGCGTTAGACCCTGTCCTGCTCAGTGAGATGTGGGGTCTGGATGGTTGAGCTCACTGGAACATTATCCAGATGTACCATGGTAGCATCTAGCTAACCCTGTCTCATAGACTGCAATCTACTGGTCCAACCCAACACTGCAAAGTTTGTTAGACCAATTTTAGTCTAGTGTTTGGGAGTCGGAGTTACTCAAAGGATAGTGTCTCAGATGTTCTCGACTCTATAAGGAAACATAACAATGGGCAATTTATTCAATTCACTTTTTGTGTCAGTTTACGTATCACAATAAAAGTTATATTATAGTAGTGTGAGGGGAACACATGTTGCAACACAGAGCTGTTCTCTCTCCAATATCATTTTAAGAGGATATTGAGATGGGAAATGAGGATAGTGGGGACTGGGGTGTATTGAGAGTTACCGGGCGAGTGTGTCTATCAGGCAAGTGTGGGGGAGTCTCTGTACATGAGCCTTTGCTGTGTGTTCATCCCAGGATTAAATCTGGATTATCGAGGCAAACAGAGAAAGGGAACTATGACAGTAGGGGATGATCCTAGCCAGGGCTGGAGAGTGGGCTGCCCACAGTTCACACACAACACACACTGTCTGTATGCGGGGCTGGGGTAAAAATGCTTACTCTCTTGTCTGTCTCTTAGAGAAAATAACATAGTTTGTTTTTAAGCTTTGCTGTTACAATTGGGAATCAGGTAAACACCAAAAACGGCCTACCATTGAGACATGCATCAATTCAAACCCTAATATTCTCACATTGTGAGTCATCTTCTGAGAACGGTGGGGAATGTAGGGAGGAACATAAGAGAAATCATTTTAATGGACTACGGCGAGGCCCCAAAAGGCATGTAAAATGTCATCCCAAAAAGACAGTATGTACTATAATTGCTCTGGGTTGTTCTAACAAGCTCTTAGCCAAAGAAGAAACTTGCAAAAATATGCCTCTCTAGCAGATTGTTGCCCTCTTGTTGCTTTTCACCAATAACATCAGTAGCATCATAGACGTAACTCCTGTGCCTGGTAGCAGGCACTTCTTTGAAATGACTGCTATAATGGGGAGCCCAGATGTTTATCGCAGACTGGCTGAGGAGTGGGACGTGGGAACGAATACTGTGCCAAAGATCATCTGAAGGCTTGATGTCCTTGATGTCGCTATCAACTCATCTCACATGCTTTTCCTGAATTTGCACAATTTGCTGCATTTCCCTGTAAAACGTCCCTCTCCTCCTCCCTGTCCTTTTAGCAGAACAAAAGGCTGCTATCACAGTTGTCTGTCAGTGTGTGTGGTGTGTGGAGAGGCCCAGAGATGGTCCAGGTACAGAGACTCAGATAAACAAGGCATGTCTCTTATCATTCCTCCCAAAAGACAGGGCCGGCAAAGGGTGGATTCTGTCCATCAATGTTTGTTTTGTAATATTTTTTCTGTTGCTATTTATTTACCACAGTAGCACCAGATGTATCATAGCACACCATACACACACACCACATAGAAGGAGCAGATTTCACACCAACGTAAGTATAATAACATCTGTAATGAGTTTACAGTAGTGGAGGCATGTGTTGTATTTTCATGGCAGGAGTCGCACGATGGTTCATCTGAGGTGGAAGTTTGTAAACGATTTGACAGAGAAAGATAGTGAAAGGGATGAAGAGAGAGAGAGAGGGAAGCAAGAGATAAAGAGGGAGAGAGAGAGGGGGAGAGAGAGAGAGAGAGAGAGAGAGAGAGGGAGAGAGAGAGAGAGAGAGAGAGAGAGAGAGAGAGGGGGAGAGAGAGAGAGAGAGAGAGAGAGAGAGAGAGAGAGAGAGAGAGAGGGAGAGAGAGAGAGAGAGAGAGAGAGAGAGAGAGAGAGAGAGAGAGAGAGAGAGAGAGAGAGAGAGAATGTGGTACATACCCTTTGGGTAGGATGCCGACTCATTCTCTCTTGGGGAGGTGGAGGTTGTGAACGTGCTGTCTGAGGTGGCACCCCCATAGGCACGCCTGTCATACAGTTGAATGCCCGTGCTCTGAGTCAGCACAGAGTCTGGCGACCCCTTTGACCTCTCCAATGTGGAGATGACTTGTTTCCTTTTTATTAGCAAAACACAACTCCTTTATAGTCGCCTTCATTTTGAGAGTAAGTAGCAACCATAGAGGGTTTTGAGACACCCGAAGATCTTACCAAGACGTGCCTGCCTGCCTGCCTACCTCACAGCTCCAATGCAATTACCTTCCGTTAATAAAGCTGCCCAGTCCTGAGGCTGGGTCGCCCTCCCCTGCTCCCCCCGTCCGTCCTCGCCCCCTAGACACTCACTGTGTAATCAAACTGACGAAGACCTCTGCTCGTGAGGCGCCAGGCTGTTTACCTTCGCTGCTGTGTGGATTGACGGCTGGGCCGTCTGACCTGAGGCATGGCTTGATGTGAAAAGCTCCTCGGTTGCTGCGGGATGGAGGGAAAGGCAGGCAGAGGCAGCCCTCCTCTGAGGGGGTAGGCTAACTGAGTTTGACAGAGCTGTTTCTGCTGAGAGGCTGCAGGGATGCTGCTTCCTGGGCCAACTCCAGGACCCTCAGCTTTGTGTCTGGATGTGGAGTTGAGGAAGTGGTAAATGGTCATGCAGAGGGAGGAGACCCAGTAACCCGTCTGTGGACTGTCAGCGTGCAGAGGGCAGCAGCACATCACTCACTCCTCTCTGTGAATCTGCAGCCTTTCTGAATTTTCCCCTCTATTTATATTACACTAAAATGTTCTTGGTTCCCAAGAGCTTAAGTAAAGCTTTCATTTAGAAATCCAGGGCTTAAAAACAAAGGTGTCATTGTAAGCTGATGATTCATGTTTTCTTTGAAATCCACAATTTGGATCCCGCCACAGCCTCATAGAGGATCTAGGCACTTTATCTAACCTCTCTGGAGTGTACTATATTACGTGTTGGCTCACTTTTACACTATCGTGTAGTATACCAATAAAATGGTCTGATGGTGATGTGGATATACTCAGTATACATTTCCCAAAAGAAAGAATTGATCTCACTCCAATACATTTAATAGAAAGTTAACAAAAATAGATAAGATCTTGCTGCCCAGGGAGGGTAAATACCTGTCTATTTGTGGAAAAATCACCCTGATTAACTCTTCATATCCCACTTTACATATTTTGCCTACACCTAGTGCACAGTATTTTAAATTATTTGAGAAAAAAAAGATTCAGTTTTATTTGGAACGGCAAGTTAGACAAAATTAAACGGGCTAATTTATATAATGAATATGAATTTGGAGGAAAGAAATGATTAAATATTAAAGCATTACACCTCGCAATAAAGGCTTCAGTCATAAAAAAGTTATACTTAAATCCAAACAGGTTCTCTAGCAAATTAGTAAGAATGTCTCATCCTATGTTCAAGATGGACCTTTTCCCTTTATTCAGATTACAACCTCTCACTTTCAGTTATTTGAAAAGAAAATCATCTCCCAAATATTGCTATTTTTTTAAAACAAGCCGTTGGTTGCAATTTCAATTTTATCCACCAGAGGACAGAACAAATTACACAACAAATATTGTGTTAAAACTCAAATATACTACAAAAAAAGGTAGAATCTTCATGAATTGTATCATAGGACTGGTGAATTTATGTCATACATGCAGCTAACAAAAACATATGGAAATGTCTGCTTTACCCAAAATTACAACCAACTAATTGTAGCATTACCGCAAAAATGGAAGAGGAAGAGGAAGGAGAAAAAAGTAAAGAAATGGTCTGTCGGCATTAAAGACCTTAATTGGTTAAAGAAAGTATGCCAGTTTCATTTAAGGACCAAAAAATGGACAGGCGTGCCATATAGACTGCAAAAGAGATTTTTGACGTACCGATTCTATGGCACATGGTCTATGAACTGATACGCAAAACAACGCCGGATTCCACATTTTTCTATTTAAATTATTATACATAATTCTTGCAACCAACATAATGTTATTTATATGGCGGATACAACCTTCCCAGTTCTGCAGATTTTACTGCGAAGAGGCAGAATCATTAGATAATTTGTTTTGGTACTGTCCATACAGTATGTAACTTGTTTTTGGTCACAGATCCAGGAATGGCTGAAGAATTGCAATATTTACCTGGAGCTAACCCTGGAGATAGCTCTACTGGGCGATCTGAAAAGTCATAGTCAATTGATCAATAAAATAATATGTATATATATATTACATATGGCAAATATATATGGCATATGGCAAATATAAATCAAATATGGATGGTGTTAAGAGATACATGGGAGGGGTTGAATGGAGTTGAGGTTTGGGACGAATAACAACAAACAATAACAAGATAACTAATGTGTCCGTAAAACGTTTATGGGTTAAGAACTGTTGTGAAAGAGCACAGTTTGAAAGATATGGCAAATATAAATCAAACCAGATGGATATCAGATATAGATGGGAGAGGTTGAGGGTCGAGGAAGGACATCAGATATAGATGGGAGAGGTTGAGGGTCGAGGAAGGACATCAGATATAGATGGGAGAGGTTGAGGGTCGAGGAAGGACATCAGATATAGATGGGAGAGGTTGAGGGTCGAGGAAGGACATCAGATATAGATGGGAGAGGTTGAGGGTCGAGGAAGGACATCAGATATAGATGGGAGAGGTTGAGGGTCGAGGAAGGACATCAGATATAGATGGGAGAGGTTGAGGGTCGAGGAAGGACATCAGATATAGATGGGAGAGGTTGAGGGTCGAGGAAGGACAGGAGTAGAAATAAACAAAATATACAATTGAAGTCGAAGTTTACATACACCATTGCCAAATACATTTAAACTCAGTTTTTCACAATTCCTGACATTTAATCCTAGTAAAAAGTCCCTGTCTTAGGTCAGGTAGGATCACCACTTTATTTTAAGAACGTGAAATGTCAGAATAATAGTAGAGAGAATGATTTATTTCAGCTTTTATTTCTTTCCTCACATTCCCAGTGGGTCAGAAGTTTACATACACTCAATTAGTATTTGGTAGCATTGCCTTTAAATTGTTTAACTTGGGTCAAACTTTTCGGGTAGCCATCCACAAACTTCCCACAACAAGTTGGATGAATTTTGGCCCATTCCTCCTGACAGAGCTGGTGTAACTGAATCAGATTCATAGGCCTCCTTGCTCGCACACACTTTTTCAGTTCTGCCCACAAATGTTCTATAGGATTGAGGTCAGGGCTCTGTGATGGCCACTCCAATACCTTGACTTTGTTGTCCTTAAGCCATTTTGCCACAACTTTGGAATTATGCTTGGGGTTATTGTCCATTTGGAAGACCCATTTGCGACCAAGCTGTAACTTCCTGACTGATGTCTTGAGATGTTGCTTCAATATATCCACATAATTTTCCACCCTCATGATGCCATCGATTTTGTGAAGTGCACCAGTCCCTCCTGCAGCAAAGCACCCCCACAACATGATGCTGCCACCCCCGTGCCTCACGGTTGGGATGGTGTTCTTCATTTTGCAAGCATTCCCTTTTTCCCTCCAAACATAACGATGATCATTATGGCCAAACAGCTCTATTTTTGTTTCATCAGACCAGATAATTTCTCCAAAAAGTATGATCTTTGTCCCCATGTGCAGTTGCAAACCATAGTCTGTTTTTATAGTGGTTCTGGAGCAGTGGCTTCTTCCTTGCTGAGCAGCCTTTCAGGTTATGTCGATATAGAACTCATTTTACTGTGGATATAGATACTTTTGTACCCGTTTCCTCCAGCATCTTCACCAGGTCCTTTGCTGTTGTTCTGGGATTTATTTGCACTTTTCGCACCAAAGTACTTTCATCTCTAGGAGACAGAACGCATCTCCTTCCTGAGCAGTATGACGGCTGCGTGGTTCCATGGTATTTATACTTGCATACTATTGTTTGTACAGATGAACATGGTACCTTCAGGTGTTTGGAAATTGCTCCCAAGGATGAACCGGACTTGTGGAGGTCGGCAATTCTTTTCTTTTTTTTCTTCTTTTCTTTTGATTTTCCCATGATGTCAAGCAAAGAGGCACTGAGTTTGAAGGTAGGCCTTGAAATACAGCAACAGGTACACCTCCAATTGACTCAAATGAGGTCAATTAGCCTATCAGAAGCTTCTGAAGCCATGACATAATTTTCTGGAATTTTCCAAGCTGTTTAAATGCAGTCAACTTAGTGTATTTAAACTTCTGACCCACTGGAATTGTGATACAGTGAATTATAAGTGAAATAATCTGTCTGTAAACAATTGTTGGAAGGATTACTTGTGTCATGCACAGAGTAGATGCCCTAACCGACTTTCCAAAACTATAGTTTGATAACAAGATATTTGTGGAGTGGTTGAAAAATGAGTTTTAATGATTCCAACGTAAATCTGACTTCAACTGTAACTATTGCAAAATAGACTGTGTCCATAAAATATATATAGTATGTATAAGCTGGTCGTAGAGGCCTAAGCGTTGTTGTTCACTGGTTTTCTTCAATTGAGGGAGGGGTGGCAGTGTTGGAAAGTAATAAAGGAAAATATATTGAAGAAAATATGTGTATATGCAGTACCAGTCAAAGGTTTGGACACACCTACTCATTAAAGGTTTTTCTTTATTTTTACTACTTTCTACATTGTTGAATAATAGTGAAGATAGCAACACTATGAAATAACACTTATGGAATCATGTAGTAATCCAAGAAGTGTTAAACAAATCATAATATATTTTATATTTGAGATTCTTCAAATAGCCACCCGTTGCCTTGGTGACAGCTTTGCACACTCTTGGCAATCTGTCAACCAGCTTTTCCAACAGTCTTGAAGGATTTCCCACATATTCTGAGCACTTGTTGGCTGCTTTTCCTTCACTCTGCGGTCCAACTCATCCAAAACTATCTCAATTTAGTTGAGGTTGGGTGATTGTGGAGGCCAGGTCATCTGATGCAGCACTCCATCACTCTCCTTCTTGGTCAAGTAGCCCTTACACAGCCTGGAGGTGTGTTATGGGTTATTGTCCTGTTGCAAAACAAATGATAGTCCCACTAAGTGCAAACCAGATGGGATGGCATATCGCTGCAGAATGCTGTGGTAGCCATGCTGTTTAAATGTTCCTTGAATTCTAAATAAATCACAGAGAATGTCACCAGAAACTCACCCCCAAACCTTCACACCTTTTTCACGGTGGGAACCAGATATGCAGAGATCATCTGTTCACCTACTCTGCATCTCACAAAGACATGGCGGTTGGAACAAAAAATCTCAAATTTGACCAAAGGACAGATTTCCACAGATCTAATGTCCCTTGCTCGTGTTTCTTGGTCCACATAAGTCTCTTCTTCTTATTGGTGTCCTTTAGGAATGGTTTCTTTGCAGCAATTTGACCATCAATGCCTAATTCACACAGTCTCCTCTGAACAGTTGATTTTGAAATGTGCCTGTTACTTGAACTCTGTGAAGCATTTATTTGGGCTGCAGAGGTAATTCCGGGTCTTCCTTCCCTGTGGAGGTCCTCATGAGAGCCAGTTTCATCAAAGCGCTTGATGGTTTTTTGCGACTGCAGTTTAGGAAACGTTCAAAGTTCTTGAAATGTTCTGTATTGACTGACCTTCATGTCTTAAAGTAATGATGGACTGTTGTTTCTCTTTGCTTATTTGAGCTTTTCTTGCAATAATATGGACTAGGTCTTTTACCAAATAGGGCTATCTTCTGTATCCAACCCTACCTTGTCACAACACAACTGATTAGCTCAAATGCATTAAGAAGGAAAGAAATTCCACAAATTAACTTTTGTGAAGGAACACCTGTTAATTGAAATGCATTCCAGGTGACTACCTCATGAAGCTGGTTGAGAGGAGGTGAAGAGAGTGCAAAGCTGTCATCAAGGCAAAGGCCTTTATGACAGCTTTTTCTTACTATATGATTCCATATGTGTTATTTCATAGTTTTGATGTCTTCACTATTAATCTACAATGTAGAAAATAGTAAACATAATGAAAAACCCTTGAATGAGTAGGTGTGTCCATACTTTTGACTGGTAGTGTATGCATTGTATGTGAATATGTTTGTATCTATATACTGTATTTGTATGTGTGTGTATGTATTAATATAATATTTGCAAAAAATATATGGGGGATTGGAAGTGATTTTCAATAGGTCAATTTATCCATTCCATAACAAACAAGTCCATTAAACATACAGCCAGACACACATTCTAGTGATTACCCTGTTTTGCTTTCTGTAGTGATGATAGAGGTATATACAAATGCTAACGAAGCTTGCAATATTAGTTGGCAAGAGGCCATCCCTCCCTGACTTAACCATCTGTCCCTGGGTAGAGTCTTTCTCATCACTTCATAGACCTCTAGCCATAAGATTAAGGCTACAAAGTAATGCTTTAGCCATCTCCATTTCATTTTCCAATGTCTGGGCTATAGGCATCACCATTCAGCTGTTCAATGTTTTGTTCTTTGCGTTTGTCTGTTCTCCGTCACAGAGTTGGATATGGATAATGCTTCCTGTGTTTTGGGACAGGGGATTGGGCAGGTGACGAGGCACACCAGACTTTTTAGGATCAACCAGCTTGTGACTTTTACAGACTCCCAACTGCCAAGGAGAGTGGATTAGCCGCCCGCTGTTATTTTGGGCTCAATTTATCCCCCTTTAGAGAACGGTCGAGTCGTCTTTCCGGCCTCTTGTTCTTGTCAGGCACTCTCCCTCTCTTTGTTCTTATCCATTTGTGTTGTCCCGCTGTACTATACAAGAGAATCAAGGGTAGACAGGGCTGAAATTACTGCAAAAAGCCAATATTTTGCTACTTGCCAAAATGTGTAAGTCACCAGCTACTTAAAGTGCTTAGTTTTCTGTTTCAATTTCAATGAGCTACACTACTGGTCAAAAGTTTTAGAACACCTACTCATTCAAGGGTTTTTATTTATTTTTACTACTTTCTACATTGTAGAATAATAGTGAAGACATCTACACTATGAAATAACACATATGGAATCATGTAGTAACCCAAAAAGTGTTTAACAAATCAAAATATATATTATATTTGAGATTCTTCAAATTGCCACCCTTTGCCTTGATGACAGCTTTGCACAATCTTGGCATTCTCCCAACCAGCTTCACCTGGAATGCTTTTCCAACAGTCTTGAAGGTGTTCCCACATATGCTGAGCACTTGTTGGCTGCTTATCCTTCACTCTGCGGTCCGACTCATCCCCAACCATCTCAATTTAGTTGAGGTAAGGGGATTATGCAGGACAGGGCTTCTGATGCAGCACTCCATCACTCACCTTCTTGGTCAAATAGCCCTTACACAGCCTGGAGGTGTGTTGGGTCATTGTCCTGTTGAAAAACAAATGATAGTCCCACTATGCCCAAACCAGATGGGATGGCGTATCGCTGCAGATTTCTGTCGTAGCCATGCTGGTTAAGTGTGCCTTGAATTCTAAATAAATCACAGAGAGTGTCACCAGCAAAGCACCCCCACACCATCACACCTCCTCCTCCATGCTTTACAGTGGGAAATACACATGCAGAGATCATCCGTTCACCAACATCGCATCTCACAAAGACACAGCGGTTGGAAACAAAACTCTCCAATTTCGACTCCAGACCAAATGACAAATGTCCACCAGTCTAATGTCCACTGCTCGTGTTTCTTGGCCCAAGCAAGTCTCTTCTTCTTATTTGTGTCCTTTATTAGTGGTTTCTTTGCAGCAATTCGACCCTGAAGGCCTGATTCACACAGTCTCCTCTAAACAGTCGATGTTGAGATGTGCCTGCTTCTGTGAAGCATTTATTTGGGCTGTTATTCAACTTAACTTATCCTCTGCAGCAGAGGTAACTCTGGATCTTCTATTCCTGTGGCGGTCCTCATAAGAGCCAGTTTCATCATAGCGCTTGATGGTTTTAGCGACTGCACTTGAAGAAACTTTTAAAGTTCTTGAAAATTCCCGTATTGACTGACCTTCATCTCATTTATCTTTGCTTATTTGAGCTGTTCTTGCCATAATATGGACTTGGTCTTTTACCAAAATAGGGCTATCTTCTGTATACCACCCCTACCTTGTCACAACACAACTGATTGGCTCAAACGCATTAAGAAGGAAAGAAATTCCACAAATTTGTTACATCTGCTCCTGCCACACCCTCTACTGCTCATCCTGTATCTCCTTGACCTACCACCACTTCCCCAGTGCTCTCTCCCTCTCCCTCCCTCTCCCTCTCTCTCTGTGTGTGATTGTGTGGGCGGAGACAGGTGTGCTGGAGTCAGAGCAGATCCCCATCAGCTGCAACCTGTTCCATAATCAAGACCTCTACAAATACTCAGTCCTGCCACTTCCACACTGCCAGATCGTAATATCTGCTCATTCTGCCTGCTCTGACTCTGGTCCCTGTCTCCAGTCCCACGTCTCCTCATCCTGCTACTCTGCCCTGGATTCCCAACTCTACTGCTCCCTTGGATTCCCCTCTGGACCTGCTGACCCTGTCCCAATCCCTCTCACTCCAGCCTCAGCACCTGGTTTCCTGCAACCCACCCGAGCTTCCCCTGGCCTTCTTCCCCCATTCAATCTTCCCCCTGTGTTTCAAAAATACCTTGGTTACTTCATCCCAGTCTCCTCGTCAGAGTCTGCTCTTGGGTTTCCTTGTTCCACTTTGCGTAACAAAATGTACTTTTAAGAAGGCACACCTGTTAATTGAAATGCATTCCAGGTGACTACCTCATGAAGCTGGTTGAGAGATTGCCAAGAGTGTGCAAAACTGTCATCAAGGCAAAGGGTGGCTACATTGAAGAATCTCAAATATAAAATATATTTGGATTTGTTTAACACTTTTTGGGTTACTACATAATTCCATATGTGTTATTTCATAGTTTTGATGTCTTCACTATTATTCTTCAATGTATGAAATGGTCAAAATAAAGAAAAACCCTTGCATGATAGGTGTTCTAAAACTTTTGACCAGTATTGTATATTTAAATTACAAAATGTGTATAATTTCAGCAAGAAGTTCTGCTTCTGATCTCCATGACCTTAGCTTTCCCTCTAGTGTGAAAACAATATCAGTTTACGGAGTGTGTGAGAGATGGATATAGTGAGTGAATGGCTATGTGAGACCCAGATTAAGTTGAAGAATAGATGAGTAAGCGTCACCTCTTCCTGGAACCCCTGCCTGTTTGTCTGTCTGTCTGTCTGTTTGTACCAGACAGACAGGAGGACTAATCCCTCCAAACAACCTCCCATGGAGCAGCAGCTTGTGTAACATTCACAATGAGATGGTAATCCTCCCAAATAAGAAATTCAGAAGGTCTGGCACTGTAAATATACAGTATGGCATCCCAGACAGGTAGATTATGCTAATGATGTTCTCCATGTTATTGTTTCATGTCAAAGCTAGATTCATGTTTAATAGCTGAAAAAGGGGTGAAATTATAAGGCCCTTTTTGAGGTCATGAGGTTATTTCTGATGTAGAATAATCAGATAGATTAGAATTATCCCCATAATGTAGACCACAAATTTCATAACTGAACACTACTGTTCATTTCATTTCCAGAAACAGAAGCCCTGTGTGCCAAAAACAAATAAAATACCATACACAATGAGATACTCACCCAGAACCACAGTCTTTCTCAAGGCGATATGTTCTATGTTTGGGAAATTTTACAATAACAGAATGGCTCGGAGACTTAGATTTGTCACTTTAATAGTGTACCATACAAAAACCATTCATTACTAAGTTAAACAAACCATACAACTCAATGCACAAGGACTACTTTTAACAATGTTCACTGAATACTATTCAAAAACACAGTGCAAATATCAAGTTTGGTAACAGAATGAAGGTCAAATTTCCCACCTTTTTATATGTGACCATGTTTTCCAAAAACTCGGAATTAGGATTCAAAGATGTCTGCAGACACAATAGGGTGTCAGCTACCCTACATGACCAAAAGTATGTAGACACCCCTTCTAATGAGTGGATTCGACTATTTCAGCCACACACATTGCTGACAGGTGTATAAAATTGAGCTACAGTATGCAATCTCCATAGACAAACATTGGCAGTAGAATGGCATTACTGAAGAGCTTAGTGACTTTCACTGTGGCACCGTCATAGGATGCTACCTTTCCAACAGGTCAGTTCGCGAAATTTCGGCCCTGCTAGAGCTGCTCCTGTCAACTAGTGGTGACAGTGAAGTGGAAATGTCTAGGAGCAACAACGGCTCCGCCACAAAGTGGTAGGCCACACAAGCTCACAGAACGGTACCGTCGAGTGCTGAATCGCGTAGCGTGTAAAAATTGTCCGTTCTCGGTTGCAACACTCACTTCGGAGTTCCAAACTGCATCTGGAAGCAACGTCAGCACAATAACTGTTCGTCGGGAGCTTCATGAAATGGGTTTCCATCATGGGTCCTTGACATGTAATATACAGAAATGCATAATTTTGAATGTCATGATGATGTATCCTGAATAGGTACACAAAGGTAGACATGTAATATCCTTCTTTGCATGTTTAGGTATTATTCTACACACTGACTGGCTATAGACGGGTTGGTCGTTTAGCAACAAAACCGGAGCGGGCGCAACTATGGGGCAAAACAGACAGGGTTGGCTTGGACTGTTGACAACATGTCAACTATATTTCGTCTCCATTGTTTATTGAAAACAAAAACATTTGCATAATGTCTCTCATATACATTGTTACCGTTGTGGGTTAGCTAGCGAATTTGAACCATTTCAGTATTGACGTGATATCAGTCAAAACGCCTAAAAACAAGACATGGTATGAAAACAAGATAAATGTAGCTGAAACGAGCCAGCTATGATTCCCCACATGGCAGCTTCTTGTCATTGTTGCTAGCTATCTGGCCATCCAGAATCACAACCACATGCGGCCTTCTGCCCCATTGAAACGTGCACATAGTTTTCATGACGTTGTCAGCTACCTGTCTATGATTCTAATGAGCTCTGTCCCCAAACAGTATCAGATTTGTACCAATCATAGATGTCTATGTTTCACAAGTTTGGACATCACAGTACATCACACTAGAGCACAGTAGAGTACAGTACAGCACACTACAGTAGAGTATAGTTCAGTGCAGTAAAGTAGAATAGATTTCAGTACAGTAGAGTTCAGTACAGTACAGTATAGTTAAGAAATTATATTGTACTCTACTCTAGTGTGCATGTAACCCGATTACAAAAATAATGTAACTGTAATCCGTTACATTACAAACAAAAATATTCTAATCAGATTACAGATATTTTTGAAAAACTAGATGATTACTTAAATTCAGAAAGGATGTTTGTGAAAAATACCTTACAACAAATCTCTCTTTTCTGAATGAAAAAGGTGCAAGTTTGTTCCACCTGAGCGAGAGTCAGAGACCGCTATGATGTCAGAGACCACTATGATGTCAAAGACCACTATGATGACACACCAAATTCAATTGGTGCATCCTTTTTGTTTTCTTATAATGCCCATAAAGGGAAAAGTATTCCAAAAGTAACTGAAAGTAACCAGATTACTTTACTGAGTTATGAGTAATCCAAGAGTTACGTTACTGATTACAATTTTTGACAGCTAACTAGTAACTGTTATGGATTACATTTAGAAAGTAACCTACTCAACCTTAAAGGGTTTTTCGACTGTTCCCATATGAGAACCATTTGAAGAACTCTTTTTGGTTCAAGATAGAACCTTTAGGTTCCAGATAGAACCTTTTTGGGTTCCATGTAGGGTTCTACATGGAGGTAATCAGATTACTTTACTCTGAACCTGTCATAGAAAAAAAGGTTTCTAAAGAGTTCTTTGGCTGTCCCCATAGGAGAACCCTATTTGGTTCCAAATTTCATCTACTTTTCTACGTCCATGGACATCCGGTGTTGATCGGGGCTCAGTGGGTGAGAGAGCTGGTTAGAGTAAATGGAAGGAGAGGGGCTCATGGGTAGGTGTCAGTAAGAGCCGGAAGAGTTGACATTAACTGGAGAGAGAGAGGGATGTTCAGACTGTTTTCACACTTGCTTTGACCACCATGCGACAAAAATAAAACATTGAGCTGAACATAACAGTATGCCAGTGGAAGGGAGGACAGTAGAAGGTCACCCAACTGTGTTTTGTGACTACTATGAATTCCCATTGTATCCAATTCAGTTGCAGCCATTATGTTACTGATTTTTCTGTCATTCTGTTACTGATTTGGTAACCTAATGTAGCAGGTGTAAAACAAACGCCTGAAACTAGATTCCCTACATACTGGTCTTGACGAGAAGAGAAACAACTGTTGGGGGATGTTCTCTTCTACACTGTTGAACCAATCCAGTAAATGTGGAGGAGAAGTTAAGAAGAAGTATTGCCTTGTTAACCTCCAAAACGGGAAGTTGCGTCACAGGCTCTCTTTCCGTTTCCCCTGAAAATCAGAACATTCGGTTGTTGGGGACTCAGCACAGCCTAGTAACAGAATGACACGTTTTAATCGTTTAATAAATCATAAACCAAATTGTTATCACTAAAAACACCATAACTAATTGGTATGTCTACCTTTATTTCTTACTTCAGTGAACTTTCATTATCCTCCCTCCTCATAAGGGAGAGAAGTTAGAAAATATCTAAAAGATATGTGGGTTTTTGGAAACAGAATGACATTACACTAGGCAATATTTCTTAAACTTACAGAAGGCAAACAATTTCTGCATAACTAATTATAAATGTTGATATTAGTTGGCAGGCGTCTTCAACATTATTGTGTTTTGATGTATTTTTAATATCTTTTAAGACCTTTTCTGGTCAACTTTTTCTAAGACCCCTTTTCCATCCGTTTGACCAATTGACTGTTAATAGTATCATAAGTCCATTTGCTGTGATCCGGTCATGGAACCTGTTCCAGGGATGCATCTGCTCCACGTCAGTGCCCACCCCCGGTCAGCCCTGGTTGATTGCATTGGCATAGGCTTAAAGGAACTGTGGAGAGGAGACAGACAATAGGTACAGCAGACGTGCCAGTTTGGCTGCAGGGACACAAAGGAAATGACTTGTATTACAAATGGCATTTGCTGGAGGTTTAGCAGCTTTTCCTCTGTCATGGGGGGTAAGAAGGAAGGAAGGAGAGAAGAGAATACTGTCCATTTGGACTGGAAGGGAGAGAGCAGTTATATAAATTGTATTTAGAGACTAAAGAATTGGCAAAGGTCTATTCATCTGTAGGATGCCTCATCTACAATAGCCTGAATGGAAGGTTGCTCTGGAATTGGACAGAGAGTGTATTTGTACAGTATCTTTCAATTTTGTGAATTACACAGACAATGCAGATTTTTTTTTTTTTACAGATTTGCCATCCAGAATTTGTCCTTGAGAAGTCTATAAAGTAGTCTCAAGTGTTTTCTTTCCACAGTGATTTATGCTTTGTTCTTTATTTACAAGGACAGCATTGATGGATAAATATAGTAATAGTTGATCTGATTGATTCATTTTCCTCTGCTCTATACAGAAGGACAACGGATGACTCACTCACTCACTCACTCACTCTCTCACTCTCACTCTCACTCACTCACTCACTCACTCACTCACTCACTCACTCACTCACTCACTCACTCACTCACTCACTCACTCACTCACTCACTCACTCACTCACTCACTCACTCACTCACTCACTCACTCACTCACTCACTCACTCACTCACTCACTCACTCACTCACTCACACACACCCTCATAAAGATAAAAGAGCTTTGACTGTGTTGCCAGTTAATGTAGACTGTGGTACATTAGCAGACCATTCTTCTGTGTAGGGATCACAGACTATATACTCTGCTTCTCATCTATCAATTGTATTTCTTTCTCTGTGTCTCTTTTTGTCCTCTATATTCTCTATCTGTATATGTCCTCCATATTCCTCATTCAAGAGAATTCCAGTTTATCACAATACAGTTGCCTTCACCCAGATTTTTCCTGATTCATTTGTATCATTTATATTATACTGTAAATTGTTAGTTCTACTCATGAGCATACACAAGCCTCCTTCTCCCTCCCTAGTTGATATTCATTTGTTTAAACTAAGTTTGTTTCTTCCTTGTTTACCTAGTCAGACAGACAGACAGACAGACAGTGACACAGTGAAGATTCAAATTCACATATTCATTATTCATTGCATAAATTGAATGGATCCACTGGGACAAAACTTAAAGTTGTTTCCATGGTAACTCAAGGGAGAATTCTCAACAAAGCAGGACCCTGAGGGGAGGTATAAATAAACTGGCAGAGAAACTTGAGAAAGTTAACAAGACACATAGGGAATACAGACACTACCATTAGCAGCAGAGCAGTCTCATCATTTCATGATGTCTGATGTTGGATGACAGTACAAATGACTGTTGAACTTCAAGTCTCCAACTGATAAAACCAACATAAACAAACCTCTCTCCATTCTTTGATTAACTGCACAACTCTGAACAATTATTTGTCATTGTTTTGAGAGAACCAGCGCAGCACAATAGCTCATCTGTTTTGTGTTCAATTTGATTTCATTGAGCTGACAGCACTTGTGCACTGTTTTGCTATGGCTGTATTCATCAATCTTGCAAGATAGCAATATGTGACCGACCCGGCTCGTTTCGGTCTTATGTACCAACATTTTTTATTTTATTTTATTTTTTTACATTTTACAGTTTAAAAGTAGAGCTAGAAAATGGTATATCATTACAGTTAAGAAACAATGGGAAAGGATTTCTGCTTTTAAACTTGTAATCTCACCTTTGAGAAAATGGCACATAAATGTTTTGGTACACCTATTGGAGAGCTATTCTTTGTCTACACCCATTCAGCACAGTTCACACCCTCTTAAGCCTTAGCCCCACCCAACTCTTGAGGGATTCACATACTGTATGAGGTCATGTGCTAAACAGAGTGAATAGGGTAGTGTGCTAAACAACCAAAGATTTCAAGACTAAAGGCTGGTTTAAACTACGTCTATCCACATGTCTGTAGACCGCTGTCGCAGTGACATCGTGAACATTCGATTGTCATCCAAATAACCTGTCGTTGTCGTTATGACAAAGTATAAACACGAAAAGTACAGTCTGCATGACATCAGAGGCCTGGTGGTTCAAAATGGCATAACTGGTGTATCTTAACATCAGTTCAAATATTGACCGTATCATATGGCTGATAATGTCTTAACTTTAGCAAATTTGTATTCATTATTACAGGAAAATAAACTCACAGCAGGATCACTATTTACAAGTTAATGGCGAGCTAATTACAGAAAAAAGCTAACGGTTGTGAGTTCTGAAGAAGACTATTGAAGGCCGAAATGTCAATCTTTTACACTTGTCTAATAAAACTCTTCATTTTTAATGGTGAGCGAGCTTTGCGCCTTTTCCTGTCCATGGTTGTGAGTGTGACGAAAAGCAGGGCATTTTACCTGAGAATTTTAGAACATGGACACTGTGTCGTTGGCCTAAAGTTATACCCTAATTTGACTTTGGTGCAGGTCATGTTGTTCTTCACATTACCGTCTCTGGTAAACACACACTACATCAAATACAATCTATGTTTATTTGTCACATGAACAGCTCACAGAAGGTGTAAACAGTACAGTGAAATGGTTACTTGCATAGTAATGAGCCATAATCCCAATTTACTACCCTTCATGAATCTGCACGTGGCTAACCAACTAGGTTCAATGTTAGCTAACTAGCTAAAATTAGGCTATAACTAGTAATGCAAATGGCTCTCAGATACAAATAATAATATTACTACACAGATCATTGACGTAACGTTATCTAGTGAGCCAGCCAGCTAACTTTAGCTAACTAGCTAACAGTACTCTTTGCAATGAAGTCACATTTCTGGCAAAATTTGAAACGTATAATATCTGAAAATGTAGCTAGCTAGACTGTCTGACATGTATACTGTACATGGATGAATGATTCACCCTCTCTGTCATGGATGCCATGGTTGCCCTTAGTTTGAAGATGTAATACAGAGACAGGTGTTTTAAAAAACAGCCTTCTGTGTGTTCTCTTTTCTACTCCCTCTGCATATTTGCAATCAAACGCCAGAATTTTCTACATTTCCTTAGCTATCATACTCTGATTCCCCCAGGCATTCCACTGATTTCAAAACTCAGTCCTTCAGAAAGCGGAGAGCACCACTGTTGCAGTTCTTTGTGATATCTTTTAAAAAAGCCACCTTAGAAAGGATTATCTACACATACTGAGCAGCTCATGTTATAGACAGACGCGTGCTACAGGGCAGACCAATCCGAACACATCTCTTGGCTTGTCCAGCCCAACCATTACCTCAGCCTGTCATGGCTAGCAGAAACGTTCCTGTCTTTTTCTGCCGCAAAAAATACTAGGCTTGTAATTTAACAATTTTATTTGTATCTACAGATGGCATACACCTTTGTTATTAAGCCACATGAAAGTTCACATGTTCCAGAAGGCATTTCTGCCCTAAAACGCATTTTCTGTAAAGTAGTGACATGCGACATATGCCTAGTTTCCTGTAACGAGTAACAAATTGTGAATAATGTAGTTGTTTCCCCAACCCATAGGATCTAGTACAGTGGTTCCCAAACTTTGTATAGTCCCGTACCCCTTCAAACATTCAACCTCCAGCTGCGTACCCCCTCTAGCACCAGGGTCAGCGCACGCTGCAATCTTTTCTTTTTTGCCATAATTGTAAGCCTCCCACACACAAACTTTACAATACATTTATTAAACATAAGAATGAGTGTGAGTTTTTATCACAACCCGGCTCATGGGAAGTGACAAAGAGCTGTTATTGGACCAGGGCACAAATAATAATATAATGATAATCAATAATTTTGTTCTTTATTTAGCCATTTTACATATAAAACCTTATTTGTTCATCTTGAATAATTCACCACAGGTTAATGAGTAGGGTGTGCTTGAAAGGATGTTGTATTGGAGAGAGTCTCAGTCTTAAATCATTTTCCACACACAGTCTGTGCCTGTATTTAGTTTTCGTGTTGGTGAGGGCTGAGAATCCACTCTCACATAGGTACGTGGTTGCAAAGGTTATCAGTGTCTTAACAGCGCGATTTGCCAAGGCATAATACTCTGAGCGCAGCCCAATCCAGAAATCTGGCAGTGGCTTCTGATTAATTTCAATTTTCACAGAACCGCTTGTTGCAATTTCGATGAGGCTCTCTTGTTCAGATATCGATAAATGGACTGGAGGCAGAGCATGAAAGAGATAACAAATCCAGTTGTTTGTGTCATCCGTTTCGGGAAAGTACCTGCGTAATTGCACACTCAGCTCACTCAGGTGCTTCGCTATATCACATTTGACATTGTCTGTATGCTTGAGTTCATTTGCGCACAAAATAATAATACAATGATGGAAAGACCTGTGTGTTGTCCTTGTTAATGCAGACAGAGAAGAGCTCCAACTTCTTAATCATAGCCTCAATTTTGTCCCGTACATTGAATATAGTTGCAGAGTCCCTGTAATCCTAGATTCAGATCATTCAGGTGAGAAAAAACATCACCTTGACAGGCCAGTCGTGTCAGCAACTCGTCATCATGCAAGCGATCAGATAAATGAAAATTATGGTCAGTAAAGAAAACTTTAAGCTCATCTCTCAATTCAAAAAAAGGTGTCAATACTTTGCCCCTTGATAACCAGTGCACCTCTGTATGTTGTAAAAGCGTTACATGGTCGCTACCCATATCATTGCATAATGCAGAAAATACACAAGAGTTCATGGGCCTTTCTTTAACAAAGTTAACCATTTTCACTGTAGTGTCCAAAACGTCTTTCAAGCTGTCAGGCATTCCCTTGGCAGAAAGAGCCTCTCGGTGGATGCTGCAGTGTTCCCAAGTGACGTCGGGAGCAACTGCTTGCACGCGCTTTACCATTCCACTATGTCTCCCTGTCATGGCTTTTGTGCCATTAGTACAGATACCAACACATCTTGACCACCAAAGTCCATTTGATGTCACAAAGCTCTCCAGTACTTTAAAATGATCCTCTCCTGTTGTCCTGGTTTCCAGTGGTTTGCAGAAGAGGATGTCTTCCTTAATGTATAAACGTAACGGACATATAGCAGGAGCTGTGTCAGACACGCCTCGTCTGTTGAGTCATCCAGCTGTAACACATATAATTCACTGGCTTGTATGCAAAGCAGTTATTGTTTCTAAACATCTCCTGCCATGTCACTGATGCGTCGTGAAACAGTGTTGTTTGATGAAGGCATTGTCTGTGTAGTTTTTTGGATATTTTCCCCCAGCATTATCCCAGACATATTCACGGCAGCAGGAAGAATTAAGTCCACCACAATAGTATGGGGCTTGCCTGTCCAAGCCACTCGGTAGCTCACCATATAAGACGCTTCTATCCCCTTCTATTTAATGGTATCTGTTGCTTTTATACATGTCTTACTACTCAAAGGTCTACTTTATCCTCGCTCAAAAAACTCCCTTAGCTTATTTTTGAAATTGTAATGTTTAGTTTCTAAATGTCTGTGCAAGAGTAACGGTTAATGTGATTGGATGTTCATTATTTGACTAGGCTACCTGTATTTGACATTGTGTTGGTTTAATTTTATTTTTGGCAGCGAAACGAGGCTAGCCAGAAGAGTAAAAAAGCTCAATCAAATGTATAGGCCTTATAGAAAATATAAATGTACTTTTTGAAAATGTGATTATTTTTTATATATATGTATATATAATCACATTTTTATTTGGAGTACCCTCGACGGCATTGCGCGTACCCCAGTTTGGGAGTACCTGATCTAGTACATAATAAAAGTATAATAAACCATATACAAATATGATATCATGATGAATTCATGACTATATAAGCCTTTTCATACTTTATAATATGTGCATATATAGTTACAATCAGTTATAGGAACATCTTCACAAAATATTTAACCTTCTTTATTACTTTACCTAAAATATCATGACATTAGCAATAAGAAATCTGTAAAATTTGAAAACATCTAAATCAGCGTTTTGGCCATTTATACAGCATGCTTTCACCCTGTTGATGTCACGACTTCTGCCGAAGTCGATGCCTCTCCTTGTTCGGGCGGTGCTCGGCGGTCAACGTCACCGGTCTTCTAGCCATCATTGATCCCTTTTTCATTTTCCATTGGTTTTGTCTTGTCTTCCTTCACACCTGGTTTCAATCCCATTCATTACCTGTTGTGTATTTAACCCTCTGTTTCCCCTCATGTCTTTGTCAGAGATTGTCAGTGTTGTTTATGTTTGTATAGGTGTGCGCCGGTTCCTCGTACCCATGTTTATTATGTATGTACATTTAGTGTTTGGAGCATGTTTAGTGGACATATATTAAAAATACTCCATTACACTCGTTTTACTCTCCTGCGCCTGACTTCCCTGCCACCTATACACACGACTCTGACAGTTGACAAGGGGAGATGCGCTGTGAAAAGGGCTCTTTTTCACTTTTTTTTGTTCATTGTAAGGATATGCAATGTGTCTGCCTCATACCTAAAAATATTTTTTCCGCAGAAAATACATTCTTTACTTATTTAAGGTTTAATTTCATTTTTTTCATACAGCTTTGAAAGTTATATTTTTCGATCCGCATGATCGAGAGGAATCTGAAGAGTCCATAGCCAGATCTGTGAGTGACTCGATCTGTATTACTGGTTTTCTAAGGACCCCTCTCGCTCTCTGAGACGCAGTTGGAGCCAGAGTGATGGAGGGAAACATACTGTAGATAGAGGGTGAGAAAGAAGGAATGGGAGGTGGTGTGTGTGTGTGTGTGTGTGTGTGTGTGTGTGTGTGTGTGTGTGTGTGTGTGTGTGTGTGTGTGTGTGTGTGTGTGTGTGTGTGTGTGTGTGTGTGTGTGTTTGTGTGGGTGTGTGGGTGGTGTGTGTGTGTGTGTGTGTGGGTGTTGTGTGTGTAGGTAGTGTGTGTGTGGTGTGTGTGTGTGGGTGGTGTGTGTGTGTGTGTGTGTGTGGTGTGTGTGTGTGTGGGTGGTGTGTGTGTGTGTGTGTGTGTGTGTGTGTGTGTGTGTGTGTGTGTGTGGGTGGTGTGTGTGTGTGTGTGTGTGTGTGTGTGTGTGTGTGTGTGTGTGTGTGTGTGTGTGTGTGTGTGTGTGTGCGTGCATGCACTGTTCTTTCCCGGAGGAGAGCCAGTGAGTGGGGTGGCAGGTGGACAGGCTGAAGGGAGAGTGGGCTCCATCGGAGGGCCCTCATGCCTCCTCCCTCTGCCTCAGACCCCCACTATCAGATGGCAGGCTTCTGATATCATACAGCCTCACTGGCTCTCGCTGGCCCTCATGGACACACTGACCACTGAGACATGGGCTAGGAGAGAGCTCTCTGATGTTGGCAATTACTGGTTAGAATAAGACAGACATTTATTTTGATATTTTAGCACACAGTTCTACCAAAAGTAGTAAAAGTACTGCTTATACGTGTTCCATTGAAATGTCTTTATATTGTATCCTTGACATTATAGCAACATTTTCATTATGAATAACATGACATATTATACCTTCAATAATATGTTGCAGGTCTTTGCAGGTGCTGATCCTTGCTGCAATATTAATATGGGATTAATAAGTATCCCAAGCTGACTTCAGTGCTTTATACCAAACAGTTCCTACGAGAAAGGATATCGAAATCAATTATGTTTGCCTTATGAATAATTGAACTGTGGAGAATATAATTTTGTGTTCCACAGTGTATGAGTCAGGCCACTGTGGGTGTTTAAGCAGTGTGCTGTGCTGCATGTCTGGCTGATTTCACATTAAGAGTGTGACATGAGCATTAGCAGACAAATGTGCCTCCTGTTCCAGCCCTCCCCATGACTAAATTATTACCACTGATTGTCTCCTTACATGTGTCATTATAACAAGTCCATGCTATTCCTGTAGCAGACCCACATTTCTCCCCCCTGCATCATTCTACTGGGTTTAAATTGCATTATAATAACATCTGAATATGGAAATAAAAGTAGTCATCGTAAGTTAAAGTAAAACATGATTTAAGACACTCTGGGGTCAACGTGCCTACTTCATTTGCAATAGGAGAAGCACAAAAGGGTAATGAAGGATCACGGTGGAACACAGAGAGATTGAATTAGCTAAAGAGAACCATGCTGTTTGCAGCAGTATTGACAACTTTGGTACTGTTGCTATGGAGATTGAACAATCATTCAAATGGACGCAGCTGTCTTGGAGTAGACCATGATCAAAGTAAAACCTCTCAACTCCTGTATTCCTCTGCAGGGTATACAGACATGTCACTGGTTAGGGTGCAGTGTCCAGTCCAAAGAGTACCATGTAGTTCTAACTTGGCTTAGATCAGTAAAGATCCACGAATAGAAAGGGTTGTTGTATGATGCTCTGAATCTAATGGGATAAAAGAAAACCTTGACTAGATATGGAAAAACATCTCAGTATCACTCTGAGCCTCTTGATAAAGCTTATGATGCAAAAAAATAACACAACCCATTTGCCATCACAAGAGACTGTCATCTAAGTTTAAACTGCTGTTGATGTTTCTGTTCTCAGAGATAAAAATAGACTGTTCATCCGTGCTTCAAACTTGTAGTGGATTCAGTATAGCAGGAACAGAAACAGAGCTGACAGTTTCAATCTTTACTCCCCCCGAAAGTACATGAACATAATTATGTGTACATGCACGCATGCTAATTAATAGATGTTATGAATAAAAACACTTTGATTATTTAAAAAAATGGTTGCCCTCCACCTCCTTGTGGGGTTGTCATTTGTATGAGGACACGTGTGGTGAATGACTAAAGCATCAGACCATCAGCACTGCCAGGAGCCTGCAGAGAGACGGCTCCAGATGCCCTCCATTGATTAAATCTCCCCCAATGTTTTATTCAGATCCTGCTGCATGCCCCATGCCCCTGCTGCTTGCCCCCTTGCCTCGCCCTCTGATTGGAATGGGTCATGCCAACATGCGGGGCAGGGACAAGTGCAATTACGGGGGGGGGGGGGGGGGGCTGGTCAGGGGTCAGGCCCACTGACACCCTCATTGACAGTGCTCGCACCCTGTACCCCTTCACCGGGACCCTCCTGCCCTGTCATTTACTTTGACTGGCTCCCCTGGCACCATTGCAACACCATGTCTTCTCTTTTTCACATTGTCTCCCTTACCTCTACTGTAGTGTCCTGTGGTTCAGTTAAAGGTCTAAGAATTTATGTGGAAAGTGCTTATTCTTTCCCCATATCGTGCACAGTCAACATCGTCGTTGCCAATCTCGTCATCATCATGTCCCTCACATGAGACAGATTGCACAGCAGACACAGCAGACACAGCAGACACAGCAGACACAGCAGACACATGATTGTTGACGCTGTTGGGTTTCCTCATGCTTTATCGCACTGTGTCAACATCTGGTTCCCAGCCCAGCCTCCTCCTCCTCCCAGAGGGACCGGGCCCCCCTGAAGGAACCATCTGTATGTTGGACAAGGCCATTCATCAAGCTCCCTGTAGCGCTCTATATGGGCCTTTTTCTGCAGACAACCTGTGGCAGCAGGGAACAGCTACATGTGTGCTTGTAGCGTATTGAGGACCCTTAAAGCCTCTGGCGTCTGGACTATGGGAAATCACTGAGACCCACCATCCCCTGGGTTGAGCCGAGCGGTACCCCTGCTAGTTCACCCATCCTCCTCCGCGCTAGCTCAGAGGAACTTGGCTAGATGTCTAATGGTCCAGATAGCAGCTCAGACGGAGAAAACACAAAGCAATTAGCGCGCGACGGAGAGGCCAGTTGAGTCCTCCAGGTAACCCATGGTCTTGACGTCTGTCTGAGGGAAATAGTCAGTTTACTCCCCCTTCAGACTTCAATGTGCTTAGTACTGCACATCACTGTCTGACCTGACCATCTGTCTTCATTCCAAAGTGTTTATGTTACAGTTCTGCGGAGTGTGATCCAACAGAGAAACACTTCATTATATTGTGTTGGAGAAGAAGACACGTTCAGGAATCAAACAGCTTCAAGCAGACAGGAATACACAACCAATGGCTAACTGTTAACACCTCCCTTGCTTTAAAGCAGAAACAGGAGACCTCTCGCCTTCAAGAGCCCTCACTGAGTTTACTGGGCTTACTGTCTTCATGCTTTACAATAAGTCCTGTGATATTTGATTTAGCTGAAGGAGTGTGTTTATCCTGTCATTGGTGTGAGTTATCCGGCTGCAGCATCCTCATCCTGGTCAAATCCTGTCTCAGACAAGTGTCTGCACGGCCGGGGCTCAAACCCTGTCAATAATGCATTTATGTGTTATACGAGAGAGAGAGAGCACTGAGAATCCACATGTGTGGCGCCTAATTCAATCAGCTTTAGCTGAATGGAGCGTGTTGACCGTGCCCCCGGGGGGGCAGTGGGGTTTGGAGATGGGAGAAAACACTGCAGGAGAGATGGCAGGTTGGCAGGTGAAAAACGTCATATCCCACTGCTCTGGCCAGAGGAAGCTGCTTGCATTACTCAACTGACTTGGGCCACTCACACACTAGCTATAGCATCACATCTAAGCTGGCGGAGTGAAGCCAGGCATTCACACACAATATGTATTCTTTTACCGTGTCCGTATTTGTCAACATTAAATCACATTCTTTATGGGATTGTGCTCAACCCCTCTCACAACAGCCCAATATAATACCCAGGCAGGCAGCTGCGTTTCGGCCTCTCAAACCGCCACGCAACAACAACATCTCTAAATTGTTCTCCTCCCTCCTGTTGATGATGTGATTTGTGGTGATGGTCTTGCACTGCAACTGTGTAAGTGTTGCATCATGCACACACATGGTCTCTGAGAAGCACGGAGGTCCAAGGTTTATACGCTGGGATGGGGCAAGGAAAACCACGCATAGCCTCAGGACATCACATACAGAAAGGTATCATACCAAATGACATTTTCTGATCAATGCGCAACAGTAGAATAATTCAGTCTGTATTGGAAATCACGCTAAATAGCACTTGGAGTCGCATCCCTGTTGATACATATTAGCATGGCATGGCTCTGGAAGGAGAGGCGGGTAAGAGTATGAGTCTCCCAGACAATCCCCTATTGACCTGAGAGGGTGGGCACCGAACACCTGTCAAATCACCTCCTGACTGAGTTGCCATTACATGTCATTAGTGTGAAGAGAGTTATCCACACTCTATGGCTGTAGATGGACTGACTCAGAGGAGACGCAGACTCAAGGTCAACTTTGACTTTCTCAGTCAGTCTGTTACTTGCTCTGTGTGTCTAAGAGTGCACCAGTGTTCTTGCCCGCCAGACGGATTTTATCTAATTTTCTCCTTTTCTATCTTGATCTTGTGTGATGTTCAACATTAGATGTAGCCTAGCTAGGTAGACGATTTAGTGAGTTGGAGTGAGTGATACCTTGAAATACACTATATATACAAAAGTATGTGGACACCCCTTCAAATTAGTGGATTCGGCTATTTCAGCCACACCCGTTGCCGACGTGTAAAAATTGAGCACACAGCCATGCAATCTTCATAGACAAACATTGGCAGTAGAATGGCATTACTGAAGAGCTCAGTGACTTTCAACGTGGCACCGTCATAGGATGCCACCTTTCTAACAAGTCGTTTAGTCCAATTCTTGCCCTGCTAGAACTGCCCCGGTCAACTGTAAGTGCTGTTATTGTAAAGTGGAAACGTCTAGGAGCAACAACGGCTCAGCCCCAAATGGTAGGCCACACAAGCTCACAGAACGGGATCGGCGAGTGCTGAAGCACGTAACGTGTAAAAATCGGTTGCAACACTTATTACCAAGATCCAAACTGCCTCTGGAAGCAACGTCAGCACAAGAACTGTTAGACGGGAGCTTCATGAAATAGGTTTCAATGGCCAAGCAGCTGCACACAAGCCTAAGATCACCATGCACAATGCCAAGTCTCAGCTGGAGTGGTGTAAAGCTTGCCGCCATTGGACTCTGGAGCAGTGGAAACGCGTTCTCTAGAGTGATGAGTAATGCTATCACCATCTGGCAGTACGACAGATACATCTGGGTTTGGCGGATGCCAGGAAAACACTACCTGTCCGAATGCATAGTGCCAACTGTAAAGTTTGGTGGAGGAGGAAAAATGGTCTGGGCTGTTTTTCATGGTTCGTGCTTGGCCCCTTAGTTCCAGTGAAGGGGAATCTTAATTCTACAGCATACAAAAACATTCTAGACAATTATGTGCTTCCAACTTTGTGGATACAGTTTTGGGAAGGCCCTTTCCTGTTTCAGCATAACAATGCCCCCATGCACAAAGTGAGGTCCATGCAAAAATGGTTTGTTGAGATCGGTGTGGCAGAACTTGACTGGCCTGCACAGAGCCCTGACCTCAATCCCACCTTTGGGATGAATTGGAACGTCGACTACGAGCCAGGCCTAATTACCCATCAGTGCCCAACCTCATGAATGCTCTTGTGGGTGAATGGAAGCAAGTCCCCACAGCAATGTTCCAACATTTAGTGGAAATCCTTCCCAGAAGAGTGGAGGCTATTATAGCAGAAAAGAGGGGACCAACTCCATGTTAATGCCCATGATTTTGGAATGAGATGTTGACCAGCAGTGTAGTGTAAGTTTATTTGGATTTGCAGCACCTCGCTCAGTTTTCAAGATCTTTCAGTTGTTGTTTCATTCTATTCTCAGAAGACAGAATCTCTCTCTCTCTCTCTCTCGCTCTCTCTCTCTCTCTCTCTCTCTCAGTGAATGGCAGCTGGACGCACAGTGATTTGGAAGGCTTTAACTTAATTCATTGATCATAGCTCGATGGCTTATTTTCATGTCATCAGCAATGCTTTAACATGCAGAAGTAGCAGAGAGGAGTGTGGGGCTTAGAGTGAAGCTGCTGGATGGGGAGAAGGGTGGGTGAAGTGGTGGAGGGCAGGGGATTGTCTATAATGGCGGAAATTCAATTTCTGTAAATAAACAAGAGTGCAGAGGCAACCACTGCAACAGATTGACCACATGTAGCGTTGGGTTTTAATCTATTCCTTCTCCCACATCAAACACAGGCTGTGAATTTAAACGCAGCACCCGCTGAGGTGATTGCTCTGGTTGTTTGGAGGGATGCACAAGTGCGTACAGACACAGCAATTCAATTAGTGCATTTAATCATCTTCTCTACTTCTCTACTCTGATGTGGTGTGAGATCACCATAGAGGGATATAGGCTGCACTTCACAAAGAGATGTTACATGTTCATTAGGAGCTTTCTCTCCAATCCCTGCTCAATCAGGAACTTCATGAACCTCTTCTACATACTGTAGGAAAGAAAGACTCCGATTTTTCACTTTAAAATATATGCCAAACAGAACACATACAGTGTATTTCAAAGTTTAACAAACCATATAACTCTATGCACAAAGACTACTTTTAACAATTTACACTGAACATTTTACAACATTTACACATTTACTTTTACTTCGTTTTTTTAGCAGAATATCTGTAAAATCGCCCTCAGTCATTCTGTGACTACGTTTTCCAAAAACTCAAAGATTCAAAGATGTCTGCAGAAAGAATTGGGTGCCAGCTATGACATGACATCTTGACTTAAAAGAAATTGAACAGGAAGTGAAGTGGATTTACACCTGGTAGCAGAAAGACATCATGGGTCCCTGATCTGTACTATATGGAAATGTATAATTATGGATATGAATTACAAAATACTGAACAGGTACACAAAGATAGAAATATGCACTATCCTCCTTTGCATATTTGGGTATTATTCTACACACTGGCTATTATTTTAATGAGCTCTGCTCCCAAACAGGAACAAATTTGGTTGGTCAAGACCGGAACAAATTTGAACCAAGCATAGACATCTATCTTTCACAAGTTTGGACATCAAAGTAAAGCACAGTCTAGTGTACTTTATAGACTGGGTGGTTTGAGCCCTGAATACTGATTGGCTGACAGCTGTGGTATATCAGACCGTATACATTGATTTTTACTGTTCTAATTAGGCTGGTAACAGCAATAAGCAATAAGGCACCTCTGGGCTTTGTGGTATATGGCGTTGCGTCGTGCCAAGAACAGCCCTTAGCCGTGGTATATTGGCCATATACCAAACCGCTTCGGGTGTTATTGCTTAAGTACAATACAATACAGTACAGCACAGTACAACACAAAAGAGTAGAGTAGAGTTCAGTACAGTACAGTAGAGTTCAGTAGAGTACAATAAAATACAATACATTATACTGTACTCAACTTTAGTGTGCTCTACTCTACTGTACATTACATTACAGCAGGAGATCCCAAACTTTTTCACTTAGACCCCATTTCAGTATTGGGGAACATGCCTCGACTCCCCTAAGCGTGTGCACATGCTACGTCTATTTCTATGTGCACAAGCACTGTTCATGACACAAACAGTTCACACCTCTCTTGTTGGTGGAGAGAACATTTTGCAGGTTTAAAGCAAATGTTCTTGCAATTCTATACATTTTGCCTTGTCTAATGTGTATTCATGTGACATTTGAGTGACTCAAACATTACAACACAATCTATGGGCTAAAAAACCTAGCTAAAAAAATGTTAGTTGACGTGGGCTAGTTGATCTGGACATTTCTGACAAGTGATAAATAGCTCTCTTAGGTATGCAATGACTGTCACGACGAGGTAAACTGATGATGCACTTCCCATTACACCTTGTGCATTCTACTATTACACATTTCAGGAGTAAGTTGAAAGTCGGGCTAAGTTTCTTTCAGAGTTCAGGTTGAGTTCAGTACAGTAAATTACAGTACAGTACTTTACTCTACTGTACTGTGCTCTACTACTGTACTCTACTGTGATCAACTGTACAGTGCTGTGCTGTCCAAACTTGTAAAACATCCACGTCTATGATTGGCTCAGATATGGTCTAGTCCGGACTGGACCAAATCTGAGCCAATCATGGACGTCTATGTTTGAGCCAAATCAAGACCGATCCAGAACTAAAATCCTAAAATGATGTCTGTGGACGTTAAAATCAAGGCCAGAGCAGACTGACCAAATTTCAACTACTTTTCAACATTCATGGACGTAGGGTGTTGGTCAGTGCTCATTCGTAAGGATGCCAGCTACCTGGTAAATGGAAAGAGAGGGCGCTCATGGGTAGGTGTCAGTAAGAGCTGGGAGAGGTGATACTAACTGGAGAGAGAGAAGAGAAAGAAGAGTGTAAGAGGTAGAGAGAGAGAGAGAGAGAGAGAGAGAGAGAGACAGAGAGAGAGGGGGGGGGGGTGTCCAGACTGTTTTTACTCTTGCTTTGATCAACAGATGACAGAAAGAGAAAGAAAACAGTTATGAGCTGAACATAACAGTATGAGAGTGGAAGGGAGGACATAGCAGGTGACCAAACTGTTTGTTTTTAAGAAGGAAAATGGTTGAAAAATTTGTATTTGCCTTAAAGGAAAAATCCACTCAAAAATGGTTTTGGGGATTTTATGTCATTAGTCCACAGTTTATATAGTCCCAAAATGCTTTGCATGTCAGCAGCCAAGTTTTCAAGATATGGGACTTTCAAAAAACACGTCACTTGCCACTAGTGCTGGGCGATTAGTGCTTTTTGAGAATGGTTCGGTTTCAGTTATTAAAAAAGAATCACGCTTTTTGATTTTGGTTTCGCTAATTATTTTTTAACATTAAATGCATGATGAAATAAGTACATTACAATTATCTTAGAGCTTTTAATGGAAATTGCAAAGCCAAAAATAATGACCCTTCAACTGCCAAAACATTGAAAACATTCCATTGTCTCTGTCAGGTCCACATTGGGTAGACATCAATAGAAAAATAGGAAATTACTATGAAATAATCAAATATTTCAGTTGTGTATATTACTTAGCTTTTATTTGATGACTTTATTATTTTTTATTCCTTAAAGTCGTCATCTCAGCTCAGGTATTAGCAGCCAGCCAGACAACCATCTAACGCTATCTCTGTGCTCCCCATACTGTAGTCTTTAAGTCATCCTATTTCGCTAGGCTAGTAACTTGCTCGTACCTGCCTATGTATGCTGCAGAGCTGTCTCACAAAATAAGTGTACAAGTTTTTCAAGGTACATACGTCATATTGTACTTTCAAGACTGCTTATTACAAACTACAACAACTATCAATCCGGTAGTCTCTATCCCGGTTGTCTTTGGGTTGTGTACATTTCTCTCTCATGGGTCTATGTAGGTTATCCATCTGTCTGAGCTGGGAAGAATAGGCTCAATGGATTATGGTCAACTAGTTCAGCACAGAAATGACCACATTTCTGCACTGAACTAGTTGACTATTTGCCCAATGCAAACTACAACTTGCTTCAGCCCAGCGTCCCACATAGTTCTTGACCTAGTGGGCTCATTTGAGTGGTAAAGGCTGAAGCAACTGACTGCAGATGAAAGTCGGGGGAGGTGCATCTGCTACAGGCAAAAGTTGGACGCTAATGTGGTTTTCCAACAGCAAGGCTCAGTGCATGCAACGTGGCAGTTTTCCCATTGTATATAAAAGTGTTTCTTTGTAATGTCGAACATTACAACCCCATATCTCACATTCACAACTGTAAATATATGTGTACATTGGTACTATCAATTGGGGAGAGAGAGCCTCAAATATCACATGAATTTGTAGATATCCACTGTATACTGTACATATGAATCGTGGCAAAGGTGCTTCTTAATGCAGTCACATCTTTGGTCCTGTTTGCATGGGTCAAACAAAAACATGATTGGTTGACAAATAGTGCCTCCCACAATGCAGGTGATGGCTGCAAGCTGCAGCTGGTGAGGAGCAACTGAAGGAAATGTAAGTCGACTGCAGTCGAAACCTCATGACCTTTGATCACATGGTTGTTGTAAAGTTCATGCAGTCGACATGTAGGTGCCATCTCTGACAATTTTTATGTCCATAATGCAACACTCTTTGAAAGGTGGTGGCCAACGATGGTCACCGACTTCACAAAAGTGATGCGCTCGAACATGCCCATTTTCTCTCATGAATGATTTGATTTCTCTCTAGAGAAATGGCATGTTGAGCTCACAAAAAAAACAGAACTAAATGGAAGTAATTGAAGTAATTGAAACCCCCCAAAAATGGTTCATCGCTCAGCAGTACTTGATACATCATCATATGATGCAAAATATATCATGCAAAACAATTTGCTTTATGAAAGTCCTATATCTTGAAAACTTGATTGCTGACATTTATAACATTTTGGGAATATATCAATAGTGGACTAATGAAACAAATACCAAAACATATTTGTTTTAGAGTGGATCTTTCCTTTAATAAAACAATACAATACATACTCTTAGCTGTCATTTGACAGCAAATTTGACTTGCTCCTATGAACTGTTGGTGCTCATGGGTCCTTTAACATGGAAATGACTTGGTGTCATGGGTCGTTTACATGGAATTTACTTAGTGCTCTTGGGTCGTTTACATGGAAAAGACTTGGTGTCATGGGTCGTTTACATGGAATTTACTTAGTGCTCATGGGTCCTTTAACATGGAAATGACTTGGTGTCATGGGTCATTTACATGGAATTTACTTAGTGCTCATGGGTCCTTTAACATGGAAATGACTTGGTGTCATGGGTCGTTTACATGGAATTTACTTAGCGCTCTTGGGTCCTTTACATGGAAATGACTTGGTGTCATGGGTCGTTTACATGGAATTTACTTAGTGCTCTTGGGTCCTTTACATTGAAATGACTTAGTGTCATGGGTCGTTTACATGGAATTTACTTATTGCTCATGGGTCCTTTAACATGGAAATGACTTGATGTCATGGGTCGTTTACATGGAATTTACTTAGTGCTCATGGGTCCTTTAACATGGAAATGACTTGGTGTCATGGGTCGTTTACATGGAATTTACTTAGTGCTCTTGGGTCCTTTACATGGAAATGACTTGGTGTCATGGGTCGTTTACATGGAATTTACTTAGTGCTCTTGGGTCCTTTACATGGAAATGACTTGGTGTCATGGGTCGTTTACATGGAATTTACTTAGTGCTCTTGGGTCCTTTAACATGGAAATGACTTGGTGTCATGGGTCGTTTACATGGAATTTACTTAGTGCTCTTGGGTCCTTTAACATGGAAATGCCCGATAAGAAAATTGTAAGAAAATGCATGAAAAATGGAACTATAGAAACAGGACTCTGTGGTCCCCAAATCCACTACGAACCCTCCATACTGGTACCCCCCCCCCCCCCTCCATCTTGAACTGGATTCAATATTAAATATTATGTCAGTGTTTCTGAGGAAGGCAAGTGGGCTATTGAAATATCAGAAGGATTAAGTTAGAGCAGGTAGGAGCAGGTAGTGCCAGGCGGCAGCAGCCTGCTTTACTGGAGTAGATACTCCTCCATAATAGAAATGTCAAAATGGGAGGGAGGAGGGGAAGCTGGGAGGAAGAGAAGATTAAGGATGGGAGGAGAGGATGAGGGGAGGAAGGGAAGATCGGAGGAAGGGAGGAGGAGGCAGGGGGTTGCCTTTCTCTTCCTCATTGCGGGGTTTAAAATCACAGCTGGCATGCAATTCATCATCATCTCTGCTCTCCCAAAATTGCCCATAAGACTGCATTAGCCTCTGGTCCTTTCCATCTGCATATTTATACAAGTTGAGCATGACAGTGAATTGGAGAGGCCAAAACCCCTGTTATTTCAGCCGAATTTCACAAATACACAGATCCGTGGAGAAAGGCAGTGAGATTGTGCCTTGATGCTTTTTAAAAACATAAGGAGCTCTTAAGTCACTGCTTGGTATGTTGCTGGAGGTATTCAGACTAGACTCAATGTGATGTCCAACATGGGAGCTGCTTGGTATGTTGCTGGAGGTATTCAGACTAGACTCAATGTGATGTCCAACATGGGAGCTGCTTGGTATGTTGCTGGAGGTATTCAGACTAGACTCAATGTGATGTCCAACATGGGAGCTGCTTGGTATGTTGCTGGAGGTATTCAGACTAGACTCAATGTGATGTCCAACATGGGAGCTGCTTGGTATGTTGCTGGAGGTATTCAGACTAGACTCAATGTGATGTCCAACATGGGAGCTGCTTGGTATGTTGCTGGAGGTATTCAGACTAGACTCAATGTGATGTCCAACATGGGAGCTGCTTGGTATGTTGCTGGAGGTATTCAGACTAGACTCAATGTGATGTCCAACATGGGAGCTGCTTGGTATGTTGCTGGAGGTATTCAGACTAGACTCAATGTGATGTCCAACATGGGAGCTTGTCAAATATGAAGATTTTATTTATTTATTACATGTATCGTATGAGAGTGAAGATTAAGCGTTTATGAGGCAAAGGATGCACACATTTTTCAAAATACTGCTGCTGCTACAATAGAACAATTTATAATTCTGACTTGGCATGTTTCATATTACTCATGCAGTAAATCAGGTTATAAGTGGGTTAACTATGTCTACACTAAAAGTGCGTAAATCAAAGACTGTTGCTGTCTGGTGTTCATGTCACAAGATCCATGTCAATTAGCTGACATAATGTAGTATATTACTGGTTTAACTAACAGCCACATTGAATAAGTGCTTTACTCGTTTTGAGACCAGAGGAGTGGGTGTTGTTTCAAAGCCCTTTTCTTTTGCTCCTCTTATATTGTTTTATCTCTCCCCCAGCGATCATTTTGTCAGTATCAGTAATGCCAGTAAATCCTACAGTGGCAGGGATTCGTTTGGGAGAAGTGGAGCAACATTAATTAAAACTCTCTCTCTCTCTCTCTCTCTCTCTCTCTCTCTCTCTCTCTCTCTCTCTCTCTCTCTCTCTCTCTCTCTCTCTCTCTCTCTCTCTCTCTCTCTCTCTCTCTCTCTCTCTCTCCCTCTCTCTCTGATTGTAGTTTTAAACCACTTACAACAATTTTATGATCTGATATAGAATGGAGAACTGTGTGCTATCTGAAGGGATGATAGGCTGGGGGTGAAAATTAATAATGGGGATAGTTTGGAAAAAATGAAACTATCTTATCACTATGGAGCTGTGGGGATAATGGGGATTATGGCAATGAGTACTGTTACCCTTGAACTATAAAATTAAGCTCCTGAAATCTGAATTCTATCACTGAACATTTTCTCCAGAATGTTGATTTAAAGTGGATTATTTAAAAAATATGTTATGTTCTGACTTCTGAGGGTATACCAGCTTATAATGTTAAAATAATTACCATGTTCAACTTGTTTAGTTTCGACAAGTTCATTCTGTTCTCAGACATCTGCCTGGTTTACAAGATAACTCCAAGTTTTCTCGACTGAGACAAAAAAATGATGAAGTCCAATCAGTCATGCACTCATTGATTTCAACTTAAAAGGCTAAACAGACTTTCAATGCAGCAGAAGACACACTAGTACATACACAGGTATCATTGCAATACGTGAAAAAACTGGGCTATGTACAATATATATATATATATATATATATATATTTTTTATTTTTTATTCACAGGTATATTGCATGTTTTGTCCAATAGCAATGTGTTTCTATGGGCAATGTTTAAAAAAAAATGTATGACGTACAGTATTTATGTGTTTCTGTTTTTGTGTATAATGTTTTCATGTCTAGATGTTCACCTATGTCTATATGTATATAATGTTTCCATGTCTAGATGTTCACCTATGTCTAAATGTTTATAATGTTTCCATGTCTAGATGTTCACCTATGTCTAGATATATATAATGTTTCCATGTCTAGAGGTATATAATGTTTCCATGTCTAGATGTTCCCCTATGTCTAGATGTTAATAATGTTTCCATGTCTAGATGTTCACCTTAGTCTAGATGTTTATAATGTTTCCATGTCTAGATGTTCACCTTCGTCTAGATGTTTATAATGTTTCCATGTCTAGATGTTCACCTTCGTCTAGATGTTTATAATGTTTCCATGTCTAGATGTTCACCTATGTCTAAATGTTTATAATGTTTCCATGTCTAGATGTTCACCTTTGTCTAGATGTTTTAAGGACTACAGTCTCAGTCTCTGAGACTTTTTCTTGTGCATTTTCCCTACCAAATAAACATAATAAGTACAAATAATGAATCAAACTTTAACTTCAATATAAAATGAGTGTCTTGCGTTTAGTTCTGATTTGAAGTTGAATGGTAATGGTGCAGTCTGAAATCTCATGCTGTTGCCCAATCCTGAGCTTTAGTGAAAATTGTGGTTATTACTCTGTTTACGGCTGAAGTATTTTTATAGAATGCAAATGCAGTAAAGAGGGACACTTGGGGGTGTATGGTATGCCTACACTTCAAAGCAGAATATTATACAATGCAGTAGCTATTGACCTTTACATACTGTACAATCCACATTCAAAGTCATTTGACCCGATAAAGGTCAACACTTGAATGAATAAGCATGGCAAATGACTTTACACCCCACTCCTCATTTGACCTATTGGTTCAGGCCAAACCACACAAATTAAATACCTCACATGACATCTGTGGTTACTCTTTCTGGCCAGCATCTCAAACAACCAGGCCTCAGAATGAAAGTCCCTCTGTTGGAAACAGAAACCTCCAGGTAGACTGGCAACCTGTTTACTTAATGATCTGTTTATCATGTACATCATAAGCCTTTGCCTCAAGTCAATGTCAGACTTTCAAAGCACAGCTTTTCATATGTTCTCATGACTTGACCTGTTCTGCTGCTTCCAACTGAACTCACCAACCAACCATTCTTTTTGTACTTTGGAGTCGGAATCATTGGTGAACAGCAGTAGACATTCGCATTTGTTTGACATTTTTTAATCGACATTGGGATGAACAAAGGTTTTCTGAAAACTGACAGTGTAGAATTGACGTGCTGTCTTTTTGGTGGAGGTGATTTCTAATTTCACTAGTTACAGACCTTTGATCTGTAGTTGACATTTAACCCTATCAGTTCCGAGACCCTAGCAAAAATCGTCTTTTCATTTATCTGCATGTCCAGCCCTTATATTTAGGCTCACAATGAAATGTTTTACCTTTTTCTTTTCAGGACAACCAGGGTTACAAGTAGAACACAAAACAAGTTGAAAAACAGTTGCATTCATGAATTTTAATAACAAATGTCAACAAAAAAATAACATCCGCGGAAGCAAAAACCTTTATATGAATACTGTCAAAACTGTTTTCTTTTGCTCAGTGGAGGCTTCATGCCATGAATCACCACTGGAGGCTTCTTGCCATGGATCGTCACTGGAGGGAGGAGACCTATGGGCAGTCTGGTATGTGGAGCTGCCACAGGGCTCACCAGCCTGGGGAGACATACAAGAGAATTAGTTCTGGGCGCAGGCACAGGACTCACCAGGCTGGAGAGACATACAGGAGGCCCTGTCCTTGGCAGAGGCACCGGATACACTGGGCCGTGGAGGCGCACTGGAGGTCTCGAGCTTAGAGCCTGCCCAACCCATCCTGGCTGGATGGTGACTTTGGCCCGGCACGTGCGGGGAGCAGGCACAGGATGCACTGGGCTGTGCAGATGCACTGGAGACAGTGCGCAGAGCCGGCGCAGGAAATCCTGGGCCGTAGAGACGTACTGGAGGTCTGGAGAGCAGGGCTGGCACCATTCTCCCTGGCTGGATTCTCACCCTAGCCCGGGCAGATGCGGGGAGCTGGGATGTAGGGCACCAGGCTAAGAACATGTACTGGAGACACCGTGCACTCCACCGCATAACACGGTACCTGACCAGTACGGTCCCGGGCCCCTTCATGATCCACCATTGTCTCACAAATACTGCTCTAGCTCAGCCCCCGTTAATCACACAGACTAATGGTACCAACGAATGCAGAATAAATAGACCAATCCAATGGTACAACCCAGAAGTCCGTAGCTTAAACAGACAGTGTTTAAAAAGGTTTAACAGTCCCACAGTAAATCATGCCGGCGTGACTATGGGACTCATTGGGCTCAGTGAGACTGAAGTTGCTGCTTTGTTTAAAATCAAGTCAAATTATTCAAACATCACAATGTGTCAAATGTATTTCTCAAAGCCAGCTGTAGATGACAGTTTAAGCTGATAGTGTATTGAGTGGAAGACCCAACTCTTTTGTGGTAATTAGTAATGAAAGGAGGCAGACGTACTCACATTCAGTGCTGCAATTTCTGACCGTTTTTGTCAAGAAAAGAGTAAAGATAATTGTTGGTAAACAGTTGCGAATGAATTATTGATCACACCAACATTCTAAGGGACTATTTGAAAATGTTTCTTTAAAGACAAGTGTGTTTTTGTTTGTATTGTCTGACTCATTCTGCCTGTCTGTTGACATTGAACACTCCTCTGTCTCTACAGACTGGTGTAATAGCGGGCAAGCTGCACCTCAGACAAGGGAAGGCACACCTTAAAGTTAGCGCAATATATTCTACTCATATAACCCTGCACTGAGAAGGGAACTTCTCTATACTAGTTCTAATATCGGAGTCCTAATGTCCCACATTGCAGTCCATGATGTCACTGCTGTCCTTGAGTTGTGCCTTGAGTGGCTGAGATATGCCAGAGATCACAGCATAAATCTGTTGGATGGGTCCATCACCTAGTCCCCCCATGCCACCCACCCTGCTCCTCACCTATCAGGAGTAATGGAAGCATTAATGTGAGCTATGGAGAGCTCCTTCTATTGCATCATCTCTGCTGTTACATTTACTGCCAGCTCAGTGTGACACCACCAGACATCTTCATTTGAATCAGTTGATATTTGGCAGAATCCCACTGCAAACAGCAATTGACTTTCAATACTTTGAACTCACTTTTCTGCTTCTGTTGTGAAATCACCCCCTCGATCCCAAATGTGCTTTAAATTTGCCTTCTGTTTTCTCCACTGACTCAAGCTCTTTCATCTCACTGGTTGCCTATGAAGGCTTACCAATGACTGTTCAAGTTTAGATCCTCCCTGAGAAACAAACATAGCCTTCCCGTGATTCCCACAGACTTCACATGGGAGCCAGACCAGCAAGAGGGCAGCCATGCTGAGCTGCACATAACAGTCTGCCCCTGCTACCACCACCCCAGCCACATTAAAAAATACTTAAATGTAGGGTACTAGGGGGTAACTAGCCCCTCCTAAGAACAATGTCTAATTGCTGACACACAAAAAAAGCTACGGTTTGGAAAAGAATGTTATGTGGATAAAGGTCATGCTTAGGCGAATATACTATAAAGAGAAGCATGTCTACAGTTTACACACTTTTCATTAAATGTTGTTTTTAGAAAAGGGGCCCAGGCCTAGGCTGTTCAAATCCATTCAATCAGTTCTATTTATACATTCTTTAGTAAGTAATAGTTCAAAGCTAATTCTAGTTGTCTTATTTTAATGATTTACATACATATGGTGGGGGGGGTGGGGGGGGGGGGGTGTTGCACATGTTACCATTAATGTCTGCACTATGAGAAGGTTTGATGTAAAGTCCCTCTTTTTAACTCACCTACACATACATTTACCTTGTTCTTTCTTTGTTGTTCCTTTTCCATACAGTCCATTATGTACAATTGCACTAAACATTATTTGAATAATGCAAGATTTTAAATCCTATCAGTCTTTAAAATGAGGAGCCAAAGGTTTTCAATAGTTGTTTTGAATTCATTAAAAAAATATTAATTGGAATATAATATTGGAATGGAATATAACTAATAACATTAAATACCATTGGAATATAACATTTAATAACAATAACGTGACTAAATTAATTCAGTGTAACATTAATGTAGCAACTCTCTTATGCTCTGCCGTTGCACAATTCTAGTTTGTACATAGGTCACAAATAAAGTGATGCCCCCAACACACTCATCCAACATATTACTACTTTACTCAAAAACATTTTCTCTCTCAACAAGTGTATTTTTATTTTAAGCTTTTCCTACTTATATATATCAACTTCATTGGAATATATCGACAAACTTATGATAAACTTACCACAAAATCGTTTTGTTGAAATATCTCCAAAAGTTGTGAAGACACAGAGTAATTTTTGTTGTTGAGCAAGAGCAGTGGAAGCCGGGGAAAAGGGTTGGGAAAATGACCCCTAGTACCCTACTACAGAATACTACAGTACTTACTATCAAATTCTGTAGTAAACTGTTGATTCCTATAGTAAATACTACAGTTTTTTCAACAACAACAAAAACACTGTTGTAAATAGTTCAGTAATGTCTGCAATAAACACTGTAGTAAATAGTTCAGTAATGTCTACAATAAACACTGTAGTAAATAGTTCAGTAATGTCTACAAAAACACTGTAGTAAATAGTTCAGTAATGTCTACAAAAACACTGTAGTAAATAGTTCAGTAATGTCTGCAATAAACACTGTAGTAAATAGTTCAGTAATGTCTACAATAAACACTGTAGTAAATAGTACAGTAATGTCTGCAATAAACACTGTAGTAAATAGTGCAGTAATGTCTACAATAAACACTGTAGTAAATAGTTCAGTAATGTCTACAATAAACACTGTAGTAAATAGTTCAGTAATGTCTACAATAAACACTGTAGTAAATAGTGCAGTAATGTCTACAATAAACACTGTAGTAAATAGTTCAGTAATGTCTACAATAAACACTGTAGTAAATAGTTCAGTAATGTCTGCAATAAACACTGTAGTAAATAGTGCAGTAATGTCTACAATAAACACTGTAGTAAATAGTTCAGTAATGTCTACAATAAACACTGTAGTAAATAGTTCAGTAATGTCAACAAAAACACTGTAGTAAATAGTTCAGTAATGTCTACAAAAACACTGTAGTAAATAGTTCAGTAATGTCTACAAAAACACTGTAGTAAATAGTTCAGTAATGTCTACAAAAACACTGTAGTAAATAGTTCAGTAATGTCAACAAAAACACTGTAGTAAATAGTTCAGTAATGTCTACAAAAACACTGTAGTAAATAGTTCAGTAATGTCTACAAAAACACTGTAGTAAATAGTTCAGTAATGTCTACAATAAACACTGTAGTAAATAGTTCAGTAATGTCTACAATAAACACTGTAGTAAATAGTTCAGTAATGTCTACAATAAACACTGTAGTAAATAGTTCAGTAATGTCTACAATAAACACTGTAGTAAATAGTTCAGTAATGTCTACAATAAACACTGTAGTAAATAGTACAGTAATGTCTGCAATAAACACTGTAGTAAATAGTTCAGTAATGTCTACAATAAACACTGTAGTAAATAGTTCAGTAATGTCTACAAAAAACACGGCAGTCCGCAAAAACACTAGACTTTTTTAACTGAGGTAAATACGGTAACAACTTGTCCTAACATGTTATAATATGGCCATAACACTGTCATGACACATATATTCAGACCTGTTGTGACATATATTGCTTTATTTATGGATGGTTATGACACCAACATAAGAGTGTAAGAAAAAACACAAAACCTACCACGGTAGTTATTCTGTGGTTGGTTATGATGTTATATATATATATTATTTTTTAATTGACCATATTTAATTATAATTGTAATTGCGCACACATTGATGTCAGACATGCACCTGCCCAATGCTCTGTTGCTGATGACTGGGATGAATGCAGGAGCAGATTCTAGGAGCAGGACAAGACACATTCTTTTGACTGGTATAAGGGTATGCAATGTGATAGGTCTATCTGTCTTATATGATTATGATGGTCATAATGTCTCTTGACAGTGTCATAAACTGTATTTTCTTAGTCCAAGTAAAGTGACACAGGATGGTCATAATGTCTCTTGACAGTGTCATAAACTGTATTTTCTTAGTCCAAGTAAAGTGACACAGGATGGTCATAACGCTTTATGACAGTGTCATAAACTGTATTTTCTTAGTCCAAGTAAAGTGACACAGGATGGTCATAATTCTTTATGACAGTGTCATAAACTGTATTTTCTTAGTCCCAAGTAAAGTGACACAGGATGGTCATAACGCTTTATGACAGTTTGAAAATATGATGGAAAAAACACTGTAAAGAATTCATTACAACAACAATAACGGATTTAAGAAACACATTTTCAAACGATAGAAAACTTCTTGACAGTGAAAAAAGCAATTATGTAGGTGTCATAACCAGCCATAAAATAACGCACTATATGTCACAACAGGTGTAAATATATGTGTCATGTGTTATGGCCATATTCTGACAGGTTATGATAAATTATGCCAGCTGTTATGACATATTACATAGTTATGGCCGTGTTATGACATATTACATAGTTATGGCCGTGTTATGACATATTACATAGTTATGGCCGTGTTATGACATATTACATAGTTATGGCCGTGTTATGACATATTACATAGTTATGGCCGTGTTATGACATATTACATAGTTATGGCCGTGTTATGACATATTACATAGTTATGGCCGTGTTATGACACTTGGTGTCAAGTAAAGTGTTTCTGTAAATACTTTAGTATTTCATTTGCATAAACCCTGCCTATTCCCCTCCCCCATATACCAATTTATGCCACCCATAAGTGAGCCACCTACATGCCAAGTATAGACCATATATTGGGTACAGGTTATAGAAAAGAGCAGAAGCTCTGAACGATCTGTTCAGACCCCAGTCCTACCTATCTACAGGTTACGAAACATTTTCTCTTTTAGTATACTCCAGTAGACTTCTATGTTAAAGATAATGAAACAAAACAAAAACACTATAGTAAAAACTACAGTTATATCTGCAAAAACACTACAGTAAATACTACAGTATACTAAAATCCGTAAAACACTACATGAATTACATTAGTAAAATAAAACTGTAGTATATATTAGAATAGTAATACTATAGCTAACTGTAAATACTACTAAAGTCTGCAAAAACGCTAGTATTTTTACCATAGTATACTATAGTATCTTTTCATGTGGGCAGCCACAACACACACTCTCTCTTCAAAAAACACATCTCATCTATTGATGTTGCTGTTTCTAACCAGTCATGGTCTTACATCAGCTCTGCAGCTGAAAACAAGCTGCATGCGTTATTTCATTTTTTTTGCATTGATATATGAAGTGAGGTGTTTCATAGTGTGAGACTCATGGAGTGCTTTACATGACTGTAGAGCCAAAAGTACAGTACACAGAAAAGTGACGTTTTCCAATCTATTGGAGAACAGCCGTAAAGATTCAGCTACATACTGTAAGCGGAAACATACTGTACAGGACTTAAAATCAAACTGCCCGAGAGTAACTGCTTTGTAATGGCCTTTCTCTCAGAGAAACATCCATCCTTGTCCACCATGGCCTTCCAGCTTGCTTTTCTCCACAATTTTTATTTAAAATTATCTCTTACATTTCTTAGATTTTCCCATATCAGGAGATCAGCTGATGGGAAGAGGTACTGTAGAGGTATAGGACAGGATGTCATGTGTTTCTTTGCTGAGTTCCTGGATGAGTTATGATCTGACCACAGTTCTAATCAGCAGTCCTTTTCCAGGGACTCTGCATCTGAGTTGCTTTATGGCAACAGTGACCTTTTCTGAGCAATAAAACTTGTCTGCCAATGCCAAACTCTGTAATGTCTCAGGGTCATCACTTTGTCCCTTATCTCCCCACTAAAAACATGAGCACTCCTTTAAACTCTCTCTCTCCAACCAGATGGATTGTTTTATCTGTTAACGTACGGTAGCTCCTGCGCTGTATACCACCAGACATAAATTCTCTGCTGATAAGAAGACGCTTTTACAGACCAATCGATAGGTCAGGGCTGTTTCTGTGGCCCGCTACGCTGCATGTCAAATAGGACATCAGGACGCTGTGCTCTGGAGCATCAGAAATAACCATTAAAACACACACAATACCTATCAAAGAGCTGAGACGAGACATATTTTTGTCAGCAGTTGCTACGTCGCATACATTCCATATATCTAATTATGATTCTACGTTAATCTCCCAGGCTAATTATATTTCAATGGGGGATTTCAATATAATACAGTATGTTGAGGAGAGGATCCTCAGCAGTGCTTCCTATACAAAGCCAGTGTTTCACTGCATGGGTCTCCCACTGAGTTTCTGTTTAGTAGATGAATGAGGAGCTCTAAGAACCAGCTGATTATCTCCACACATGCAGCCTTGTGCAACAACCTTGTCCACAGAGACATAGTGTAGTCAGCAAGGGTGATTATTGATGTTTTGATGTCATGGACGTAGATACAGTATCAGGTTCATGATCACAATCATTGTTAGATTCCCTAACGTCCCCTTTTGCCTTAACAATTGAAAAATGGCTATGCAGTCTGGAAAGCATACATTGTAATTGCTACAGTTTAGATTTATTCAGAAATTATTATGTTTGTTTGACAGAATCTATCTATCTTTTTTGGGGTGATTCAGAATATGTGTTCCATTCCTAAGAGATACAGAGCACTAGATTGTGTGTGGCAGATCAGTACCTATCCAAGTCCCCTCGAAATCTCTGCTCCCATTTGGGTGTAATTGTTCTCCTGGAGGTGCATATGAGACTACTGATCTGACGGCCTACTGCCAGATGAAAAATAAAAAATAAAATAAAATTGTATTCATCACATGCTTCATAAACAACAGATGCAGACTTACAGTGAAATGCCCTTCCAACAATGCAGAGAGAAAGGAAATAGATGCAAAATAGAAAAGTAAAATTTATTTTATTTATTTTATTTTACCTTTATTTAACCAGGTAGGCAAGTTGAGAACAAGTTCTCATTTACAATTGCGACCTGGCCAAGATAAAGCAAAGCAGTTCGACAGATAAAACGACACAGAGTTACACATGGAGTAAAAACAAACATACAGTCAATAATGCAGTATAAACAAGTCTATATACAATGTGAGCAAATGAGGTGAGAAGGGAGGTAAAGGCAAAAAAAGGCCATGATGGCAAAGTAAATACAATATAGCAAGTAAAATACTGGAATGGTAGTTTTGCAATGGAAGAATGTGCAAAGTAGAAATAAAAAAATAATGGGGTGCAAAGGAGCAAAATAAATAAATAAATAAAAATTAAATACAGTTGGGAAAGAGGTAGTTGTTTGGGCTAAATTTTAGGTGGGCTATGTACAGGTGCAGTAATCTGTGAGCTGCTCTGACAGTTGGTGCTTAAAGCTAGTGAGGGAGATAAGTGTTTCCAGTTTCAGAGATTTTTGTAGTTCGTTCCAGTCATTGGCAGCAGAGAACTGGAAGGAGAGGCGGCCAAAGAAAGAATTGGTCTTGGGGGTGACTAGAGAGATATACCTGCTGGAGCGTGTGCTACAGGTGGGAGATGCTATGGTGACCAGCGAGCTGAGATAAGGGGGGACTTTACCTAGCAGGGTCTTGTAGATGACATGGAGCCAGTGGGTTTGGCGACGAGTATGAAGCGAGGGCCAGCCAACGAGAGCGTACAGGTCGCAATGGTGGGTAGTATATGGGGCTTTGGTGATAAAACGGATTGCACTGTGATAGACTGCATCCAATTTGTTGAGTAGGGTATTGGAGGCTATTTTGTAAATGACATCGCCAAAGTCGAGGATTGGTAGGATGGTCAGTTTTACAAGGGTATGTTTGGCAGCATGAGTGAAGGATGCTTTGTTGCGAAATAGGAAGCCAATTCTAGATTTAACTTTGGATTGGAGATGTTTGATATGGGTCTGGAAGGAGAGTTTACAGTCTAACCAGACACCTAAGTATTTGTAGTTGTCCACGTATTCTAAGTCAGAGCCGTCCAGAGTAGTGATGTTGGACAGGCGGGTAGGTGCAGGTAGCGATCGGTTGAAGAGCATGCATTTAGTTTTACTTGTATTTAAGAGCAATTGGAGGCCACGGAAGGAGAGTTGTATGGCATTGAAGCTTGCCTGGAGGGTTGTTAACACAGTGTCCAAAGAAGGGCCGGAAGTATACAGAATGGTGTCGTCTGCGTAGAGGTGGATCAGGGACTCACCAGCAGCAAGAGCGACCTCATTGATGTATACAGAGAAGAGAGTCGGTCCAAGAATTGAACCCTGTGGCACCCCCATAGAGACTGCCAGAGGTCCGGACAGCAGACCCTCCGACTTGACACACTGAACTCTATCAGAGAAGTAGTTGGTGAACCAGGCGAGGCAATCATTTGAGAAACCAAGGCTGTCGAGTCTGCCGATGAGGATATGGTGATTGACAGAGTCGAAAGCCTTGGCCAGATCAATGAATACGGCTGCACAGTAATGTTTCTTATCGATGGCGGTTAAGATATCGTTTAGGACCTTGAGCGTGGCTGAGGTGCACCCATGACCAGCTCTGAAACCAGATTGCATAGCAGAGAAGGTATGGTGAGATTCGAAATGGTCGGTAATCTGTTTGTTGACTTGGCTTTCGAAGACCTTAGAAAGGCACGGTAGGATAGATATAGGTCTGTAGCAGTTTGGGTCAAGAGTGTCCCCCCCTTTGAAGAGGGGGATGACCGCAGCTGCTTTCCAATCTTTGGGAATCTCAGACGACACGAAAGAGAGGTTGAACAGGCTAGTAATAGGGGTGGCAACAATTTCGGCAGATAATTTTAGAAAGAAAGGGTCCAGATTGTCTAGCCCGGCTGATTTGTAGGGGTCCAGATTTTGCAGCTCTTTCAGAACATCAGCTGAATGGATTTGGGAGAAGGAGAAATGGGGAAGGCTTGGGCGAGTTGCTGTTGGGGGTGCAGTGCTGTTGTCCGGGGTAGGAGTAGCCAGGTGGAAAGCATGGCCAGCCGTAGAAAAATGCTTATTGAAATTCTCAATTATGGTGGATTTATCAGTGGTGACAGTGTTTCCTATCTTCAGTGCAGTGGGCAGCTGGGAGGAGGTGTTCTTATTCTCCATGGACTTTACAGTGTCCCAGAACTTTTTTGAGTTAGTGTTGCAGGAAGCAAATTTCTGCTTGAAAAAGCTAGCCTTGGCTTTTCTAACTGCCTGTGTATAATGATTTCTAGCTTCCCTGAACAGCTGCATATCACGGGGGCTGTTCGATGCTAATGCAGAACGCCATAGGATGTTTTTGTGTTGGTTAAGGGCAGTCAGGTCTGGGGAGAACCAAGGGCTATATCTGTTCCTGGTTCTAAATTTCTTGAATGGGGCATGTTTATTTAAGATGGTTAGGAAGGCATTTTAAAAAAATATCCAGGCATCCTCTACTGACGGGATGAGATCAATATCCTTCCAGGATACCCCGGCCAGGTCGATTAGAAAGGCCTGCTCGCAGAAGTGTTTCAGGGAGCGTTTTACAGTGATGAGTGGAGGTCGTTTGACCGCTGACCCATTACGGATGCAGGCAATGAGGCAGTGATCGCTGAGATCTTGGTTGAAGACAGCAGAGGTGTATTTAGAGGGGAAGTTGGTTAGGATGATATCTATGAGGGTGCCCGTGTTTAAGGTTTTGGGGAGGTACCTGGTAGGTTCATTGATTATTTGTGTGAGATTGAGGGCATCAAGTTTAGATTGTAGGATGGCTGGGGTGTTAAGCATGTTCCAGTTTAGGTCGCCTAGCAGCACGAACTCTGAAGATAGATGGGGGGCAATCAGTTCACATATGGTGTCCAGAGCACAGCTGGGGGCAGAGGGTGGTCTATAGCAGGCGGCAACGGTGAGAGACTTGTTTTTAGAGAGGTGGATTTTTAAAAGTAGAAGTTCAAATTGTTTGGGTACAGACCTGGATAGTAGGACAGAACTCTGCAGGCTATCTTTGCAGTAGATTGCAACACCGCCCCCTTTGGCAGTTCTATCTTGTCTGAAAATGTTGTAGTTTGGAATTAAAACTTCAGAATTTTTGGTGGTCTTCCTAAGCCAGGATTCAGACACAGCTAGAACATCCGGGTTGGCAGAGTGTGCTAAAGCAGTGAATAGAACAAACTTAGGGAGGAGGCTTCTAATGTTAACATGCATGAAACCAAGGCTATTACGGTTACAGAAGTCGTCAAAAGAGAGCGCCTGGGGAATAGGAGTGGAGCTAGGCACTGCAGGGCCTGGATTCACCTCTACATCGCCAGAGGAACATAGGAGGAGTAGAATAAGGGTACGGCTAAAAGCTATGAGAATTGGTCGTCTAGAACGTCTGGAACATAGAGTAAAAGGAGGTTTCTGGGGGCGATAAAATAGCATCAAGGTATAATGTACAGACAAATGTATGGCAGGATGTGAATACAGTGGAGGTAAACCTAGGTATTGAGTGATGAAGAGAGAGATATTGTCTCTAGAAACATCGTTGAAACCAGGAGATGTCATTGCATGTGTGGGTGGTGGAACTAATAGGTTGGATAAGGTATAGTGAGCAGGACTAGAGGCTCTACAGTGAAATAAGCCAATAAACACTAACCAGAACAGAAATGGACAAGACATATTGACATTAAGGATAGGCATGCTTAGTCGAGTGATCAAAAGGGTCCGGTGAGTGGAGAGGTTGGTTGGTGATTTAGACAGCTAGCCAGGGCATCGGTAGCAAGCTAGCATAGGATGGAGGTCTGTTAGCCACCCCTTACGTTCCGTCAGTAGATTAGTGGGGTTCCGTGTGGTAGAGGGGATTAATCCAAATCACACAACAACAACAAAAATAAAAACAATAGATATAGTTATAGAGGCCCAAGAAGAAAATATAATAATAATAATTAAAAAAATAATTTAAAAAAAATAATAATAAAAAAATTGTCCGATTGTCTATTCAGATAGCAGCCGGTAAGACAGCTAACAGTTAGCAGGCCGCAGATGGGCGTTCAGGTAACGTCGCGACGGAGGAGCCGGCCGAATAACTCCTTCGGGTAGATAACGTCGGCAGTCCAGTTGTGAAGGCCCGGTGGGGCTCCGCGAAGGCAGTAAAACGGGTCCGGATAGGTGACTGCAGCCCAGGTGTGATTGATGGAACTCAGGAGTGATTGACGGAGCTTGCTAGCTCCGATGGTCACACGGATAGCAGCTAGCTAGCTGTGAGATCCGGGTATGAATGTCCAGGGACATGGAGAGAAAAATTGGTCCGGTATGTTCCGTTCCGAGCCGCGCTGCGCCGTACAGAACTGGCGATAGATTTTCGAGCTAAAGGATAGCTGATGACCACAAACCGTGGTTAGCTGAATATTAACGATTTGCCAGTAAAGGAGCTAACTAGCTTCTGAACTAGCTTCTGGATTAGCTTCTGGCTAGTTTCAGGCTAGTTTCTTGGAGTTTCTGGCTAGCTTCTTGGAGGATTACAGATCTGAGGTAAATAATACTTTTTTATAAATATACATTGGTGAGGCGGGTTGCAGGAGAGTGTTTTGAAGATGAGTTGATGGAAAATAAAAATAAAATGTATGTGAAAAAGTTGTAAATATATATATATATATACAGGACACGACAAGACGAGGACAAAAGACGTCTGAACTGCTATGCCACCTTGGAGACTAATACACAATGAGTAACAATAACTTGGCTATATACATGGGGTACCAGTACTGAGTCGATGTGCAAGTGTACGAGGTCATTTATTTAGATATATACACTGGCTACCAGTACTGAGTTTTTTGTATTTATTATTGTATTTTTTCACTGAATCTCTTGCACTGGGCTCTATGTACACTCACTGGACTCTACCCACACACTCACACATACTACACTGACACTTCAACACTCCAACACACACACACACAGATTACACACACACACACACACACACACACACACTCACACTCACTCACACTCACACTCACACTCTCACTCTCACTCTCACTCTCACTCACACACACTCACACTCACTCTCACTCTCACTCTCACACACACACACACACACACACACACACACACACACACACACACACACACACACACACACACACACACACACACACACACACACACACACACTTTCACATAGACACACTTTCACCTTCTTCACCCACTCTTCACATACTCTGCTGTTACTCTGTTTATTATCCAGCCTGATTACCTAGACATTTTTACCTCTTACCTCAATTATTGACTTGGTACTGGTAGTTCTTCTATATAACCTTGTTATTGTTCTTTTATTGTGTTACTATTTCCCTTTTTTATTTTGCTATTTTGTTTAGCTTTTTAGCTCTGCATTGGTGATAAAGGGCTTGTAAGTAAGCATTTCGCTGTAAAGTCTACACCTGTTGTATTCGGCACATTTACAGTTTTTTACAATCGCTAGGACCCATTTCTCAATACTTACAGTAGGTCACTTTTTCAAAACTCTTCACACAGTTCTTCTAACCAACTTTCAGCTTGGCACAGCAGTTAGTTTCACATCCAAAATGCACTAAAACTACCAAAACACATACATGTTTCAAATCAACTCATTCTTCCATAACACTAGCAAAGGTTGTCACTCAGCAAGCACACTTAAAACAATGAACACTAACAACGGGTAGTATTACACAATGTTTTCTTTTGTGAAATGTCTTTACAAAACAAGAATGACACCTCTCTACTGTTTAGAATTGACTGCAGTATATGTTACAGGAATGAATCAGACATGATGCAATATGCTTCAATATGTTTTGTCATTTTTTGGCATTGAGTGATTCCAAAATACAAGAATTTGTGTATACACCATCTACCGATACAGATACAGTAGCAATGCTAGTCAACCCTGTCTTCTGCATTTGGCCACAGGTTCTCATCCACGTCACATCTTATGTCATCTTTGGCAGTACACCCAGGAAATAATATGTTGGCATGCCTGGTCGATCCTTGGCAATCTTCTGCAGATATGTCCAGGCATCCAGCATTCATTGCGTCCAGGAGGGACATTTGATCATGTGGATGGTGGTCATAAACCTTCCACCTCCATGAGGAACATAATTCCACTATGGCCTTGAGGAATGGAGAGTAAAGGTGGGAAGAAAAGTGACACCATCCTGTGATGGGCTGCAAACCACTCTGTGACTGCATGGGAGTGGTGAAATGCCACGTTGTCCCATACAATTACAAACGTTGGCCGATTTCACCTCACTGCAACCCTTTCCTCACCTGGCACAACCCTTCCATAGAGGTCATCCAGGAATGTAATGAGATGCTCGGTGTTGTATGGCCCAATTAACGGTTTGTGTAACAACAATCCATCAGAGGATATTGCTGCACACATTGTGATGTTGGCACCCCTCTGGCCCGGGACATCCACTGTGGCTCTATTCCCAATCACATTCCTTCCTCACGACCGTGTTTTGGCCACGTTCAAACCAACCTCATCCACAAAGATGAAAATGTGCGATGTTTGCCTGGTTTCAATCTCCATGACTCTCTAAAATACATCCACAAGGCAACATAAGAGTCAGGCTAATACGGTAGTTTCCATTACACTTAAAAATGTGCCATTGTGTGCCTCTGGCCTGTTAGATTTTTTTCAAAACCAGTTCTGTATTTTATAGTCATCTTACCTGGACATATTGGTTCCTGAGTTGCTTGACTCGTTCAGAGTTCTTCTCAAAGGGGACAGTGCACAACTGCTTCCTCCTGACTTGATGTTGTTTCAGGACTCTAGAAATAGTTGTTATGCTTACGTTGTGAATATTTCCAAATGTAATGTTGTCTGCCAACACTGTCCTGAATCTCTGGGAATTGTATGCCATTGTTTCTGATGACCATATCAACGATTGCAGTTTCCTGCACAGCAGTGAAAATCCTGCCTCTCCCGCCTGTGGGAGGTAACCGTTGGGTCCTAAGCAGAAATACAAAAACAATTACACAAAAGTGGGTTTGGAGGCTTTGCTCAATTTACTTCTGTAATGTGCAGCTCCAGTCAGATGCCTTTGCAGAATGCACATCTTACCTATCGTTTTGCTGGAAATTTCTCACAATAGATGCCACAGTTTGGCTGCATTTTCAGACCAGCCTCTCTCATTGATGGACCATGATTTATTGCATGATCAATTATAGTAACCGTAATCTCATCTGAGACAGCTCTTGATCTTCCTCTTAGTCTTCTTCCACCACACATGTCCTCCTCTACCTCTCCCTCTCCCAGCCACTCTTCTTCCTCTGTCAGCCTCTTCTCTATCTCTGGCTGGGTCCGTGTTTACATTATAGTATATTATTCCTAAAATGTCCCCTTTTGTATAGATGGTAATGAAATTGAAAGACTAACACCAGGGTAGGTGTTCAGCTACATTGGAATCAGCTGTGGTTGGTCTAATTGTTTTGATAGTATTTCATTTTTTAGATTTGGAATACATTTCAATATTACTGTAGAAATGTAGCATATTGCTGTCTTATTCAATTTTGTGTTATGTTAGGTTTTGAATTTAAGTTTAACAGTTTTGAAAAGAGTATGTAAAACATGTGCAAATTGGCCTGTAGGTGCATAGTGTTTTGGTGGTGGTTGTGTCTGAGTGAGAAAATAATTCATGAAATTTGAAAGATGTAGTCATTGAATGCATTTTGTGCCAAAGCAATGAAAAACGATCCACAGTTTAGCCCACATAGACTGCTGTTGTGCACACTGTGTGAAGAGTTTTGAAAAAGTGACCTAAGTATTGAGAATTGGATCCTAGCGTTTGTCAAAAACTGTAACAAATAACATTTGATTTGAGTCTATGTGCAGGACTATGAGGTAATTGAGGTAGATACAGTGCCTTCAGAAAGTATTCCTACCCCTTGATACAGTGGCAGTCGGTGTCGTTTAAGATGAGTCTAATTTCTAGCAGATTGGATGGCTGTCATTCATATTCTATTCACCGAGCTCAATGTAACATCGATAGGTTTAGGCTACTACAGGATACTCAAATGTTACCCTATACCCATTTGATCTAGGGTGTAATCATTAGTCCAACAGTTGAAAATGAGAGTTTCTATTGGACAAATTCAGATATGTTTATCCCCGTTTTGTTTGCTTCTGTTTAAGAAACGTTTCTCAACAGAATCAGCGGAATGAATACACCTCTGATCACACGCCTAAAACCCCTGTTTGGGGTTTCTGTACAGCACTTTGTGACATAAGCTGATGTAAGAAGGGCTTTATAAATCAATTTGATTGATTAATCAGCTCTCGGTGACCAGGGAAAAAAAACTTTTGAAGCCAAACCTTCATATCATAACCGCAAACCACTACACACAGTCTACATTGTTGTTACCATTTTAGCTAACGTCATAGTCAACATAGCTACTAGAGCTAATGGGTTAGTAAACCTGATGCAATCATGCAGTACAGTGTACAGTTAGCAAGCAGTTTAGCAGTTACAACTGTGGGCCCCGATGGCAATAAATTATTAAAACCAAAAGCTTATATTGACTTGGAAGAGTTCCAGTGTTGAATAGCCATAGCCAGCTAGCTAACATAGCATCCCTCTCTGTTTAAGGTGGTTGTTTGAGTAGGCTAAACTAGCTAGCTAAGTAGGTGAAAGTAAAAAATAAACTATGAAATATAGCTAGCTCTCTCTCTCAATCTCCCTCTCTCCCTCATTTTTGAATAAATTAATTTGTTCAAAACTGTTCAACTATTGTCTTTCTCTCTCTTTGAGTCAACTACTCAAAATCATGGGTTGGTCCCTCCTTTGCTGCTATTACAGCCTCCACACCTCTGGGAAGGTTTTCCACTAGATGTTGGAACATTGCTTTGGGGACTTGCTTCCATTCAGCTAAGAGAGCATTAGTGAGATCAGGCACTGATATTGGGCGATTAAGCCTGGCTCGTAGTCCAATTCATCCCAAAGGTGTTTGATGGGGTTGAGGTCAGGACTCTGCACAGGACTGTGCAGGCCAGTCAAGTTCTTCCTCACTGATCTTGACAAACCATTTCTGTATGGACCTCGCTTTGTGCACGGGGGTAGTGTCATGCTGAAACAGGAAAGGTTTCCCCAAACTGTTGCCACAAAGTTGGAAGCACAGAATCATCTAGAATGTCATTGTAAGCTGTAGCGTTAAGTTTTCTCTTCACTTGAACTAAGAGTCCTATCCCCAACCACGAAAAACAAACCCAGACCATTGTTCCTCCTCCACCAAAGTTTACAGTTGGCACTATGCATTCGGGTAGGTAGCGCTCCCCTGGCATCCGCCAAACTCAGACTGCCATCACTCCGGAGAATGTGTTTCCACTGCTCCAGAGTCCAATGGCTGCGAGCTTTACACCACTCTAGCCAACACTTGGCATTGCGCATTGTGATCTTAGGCTTGTGTGCGGCTGCTCGGCCATGGAAATCCATTTCATAACGCTCCCTACGAACAGTACTTGTGCTGACGTTGCTTCCAGAGGCAGTTTGTCACTCAGTAGTGAGTGTTGCAACCGAGGACAAGGGCTATAGCACTTGGTCCCGTTCTGTGAGCTTATGTGGCCTACCACTTTGTGTCTGAGCTGTTGTTGCTCCTAGACGTTTCCACTTCACAATAACAGCACTTACAATTGACCGCAGGGCATACATTTGACGAAAGTTCCTCTTGTCCAGGTGGGAAAGGGTAGTGTGGAGTGCAATAGAGATTGCCTCGTCTGTGGATCTGCTGGAGCGGTATGCAAATTGTAGTGGGTCCAGGGTGTCTGTGATGATGGTGTTCATATGAGCCATGTCCAGCCTTTCAAACCATTTCATGGCACTAGATGTGATTGCTAAGGGGCGATAGTCATTTAGACAGGTTATTTTGTGTTTTTGGGCACAGGGACTATGGTGGTCTGCTTCAAACATGTAGGTATTACAGAGTGGGTCAGGGAGAGGTTGAAAATATAATTGAAGACACTTGCCAGCTGGTCAGGGCATGCTCTGAGTACAAGTCTTGGTAATCCATTTGGCCCTGCAGCCTTGTGAATGCTAACCTGCTTAAGGTCTTACTCACATCAGCTACTGAGAGCGAAATCACAGTCTTCCGGAACAGCTGGTGTTTTCATGCATGGTTCAGTTTTGCTTGCCTAGAAGCGAGCATAGAAGCCTTTTAGCTTATCTGGTAGGCTCGCATCACTGGGCAGCTTGTGGCTGGGTTTCCTTTTGTAATCAGTGATAGTTTGCAAGCCCTGCCACATCTGACGAGTGTCAAAACCGGTGTAGTAGGATTCGATCTTAGTCCTCTATTGACGCTTTGCCTGTTTGATGTTTCATCAGAAGGGCATAGCAGAATTTCTTATAAGTGTCTAGATTAGTGTCCCACTCCTTGAAAGTGGCAGCTCTAGCCTTTAGCTCTGTGCGGATGTTGCCTGTAGACCATGGCTTCTGGTTGGGATACAGTATTCTCCAGTCTGAGCTAGCAAAATAGTCCTGTAGTTTAGCATCAGCTTCATCGGACCACTTCCATATTGAGTGCATCAATGGTACTTCCTGTTTGAGTTTTTGCTTGAAAGCAGGATTCAAGAGGATAGAGTTCTGGTCAGATTTTCACCTCGAGTTGCACACGTAACATGCTGTTAGAACTTGGGTAAAAATGGATTTAAGTTTTCCTGCATTAAAATCACCGGCCACTAGGAGTGATGAGCATTCTCTTGTTTGCTTATGGCCCTATACAACTCATTGAGTGCGATCTTAGTGCCAGCATCTGTTCGGGGTGCTAAATAGACAGCTACAATAAAATATAGATGAAAACTCTCTTGGTAAATAGCATGGTCTACAGCTGTTGTTAACAAAGAGTCACACACCTCCTCCCTTGAGCTTACGACGCTGCCGTTCTGTTCTTCCGATGCATAGAAAATCCAGCTAGATGTATTTTATCCATGTTCTTGTTCAGTCACGACTACGTAAAACAGGATATTCCAGTTCTTCAGGTCCTGTTGATAGGATAGTTTCGAACAGAGCTCATCCAGTTAGTCCTCCAGTGAATGTAGAATAGAGGATAAAGGTAGGTTATGTACTTACCGACGTAGTTTCGTCAGGTTGCCCACACGTCGGCCTCTCTTACGCTGCCTTTTTCTTTTCCGTGCCTCTGGGATTAGGGCCTGGTCCGGGTGAGCAGTATGTCCTGCGCCTCCGATTCGCTGAAGTAGAAATCTTCACCTAAATCCAGGTTAGTGATAGTTGTTCTGATGTCCAGAAGCTCTTTCCGGGTCATTGGAAATAATGCCGGAAACATGTACATCAAAAGTTGGTCGGGAGCCCGTAAAACAGCTGCTATCCAATGCAGCGCCATTCGTAACAGATCTCTCAGGTGTGCTAGTGAGGTTATGTGACTGGCCCCTATCAAGTGGATGAGTGACCTTGTAGTAAGCTCTGCTCCCAGGCAGAACTCACACACAGATGACGTCTGCCTCCCCTATAAGATGTAGTCTGGTGCACTCTGGCTCTGTGCTGTCTGGCTCCGTCTGTCTGGGGGATGCAGTAACCGCCCCAGGGTAGTGAGTCCTCATCGTTTAATCCACAGGCTCCCTTTAAAACCGATAGAACAGGCCCAGCTTTAGAACTTTAACCCTCCCTCAGGCTAACACCACTCTCTCCTCCCCTCAGGGTGGGAGCCATGCCTGTCATACGGAGGCTACTATACACCTGTGTATTCTGTCTCAGTGCTATACTCACACACAAATTACATTGAGTCAGTTCAAATCATGCAACATGCCTTATATTGACATCCTTTGCCAATGTCATTGGACTTGCTAGGTACTGTAGGAAAGGTCAGGACATTGTACAACACTTCCAAAAGTATGTAAATTGCATAAAGAATTCTCTTGTGCCTTAAACCAACAAACAAAGATGGTATTTAAACTAGCCTCTCTGGTAGTGGAAAAAGATTTACACATTAAACAAAATAGTATTGAAGGGAGGTTGAAGAACAAGCCTGACATTTAACAATACATGCCACTGCAATTTCCTCCCGGCTCTCGCCTGTCAGTCTGTTTCACGCCATGTTGTGCTCTTTGTGTTTCATTTCACACCATTTTCACCTCCTCTTACCCCATAGTGTATTTTATTCTCTACATTTTTTATGATACTTCTGGGATAGGAGTGTAATGTTAAGCTATCGTCTTTTCCCCATTGGGTACTGAAGCCTGAGGCTATTAGCTAATATAAGCGATAGCGGTGCATATGGAAATATTGCACATGCAAATGGGATTTACTTTTGGATAAAGAAGTGCTAATGTTAAGATAATCATCAGTACTTCAAATTGAATATTGGATGAAAAAGATTTTTAACATTTCTATGTAGAATTTTCAACTCAACTTTCAAAGTATACTGTACATAGTTCTGTTGATTATGTTGAAATTAGATTGATGTAACAACCTGTCAGGCAGGTTGAGTCAATGTATTAAGTTGAAGTTTTACCGTAATTTCAACGTTTACAATGCTGGTTGCAATCAGATGAAAACAGATGCTGACTTTTTTCAAATCCAATGTATTTTCCATGTTGATTCCACGTTACAATACATTGACAAATTAAGTTGGAACAACTTTGATTCAACCAGTGTGTGCCCAGTGCGCTCTGATGGACAGTTCTTAATCATCCACAGGAAGCCACGAGGAAACATTGAATAATAAATCAGTAAAGTTAAAAAGACTTGCCAAAGCCTCCCCCTTTTCTCCTTCACCCAAATCCAGATAGCTGATGTTCTGAAAGAGCTGCAAAATCTGGACCCCTACAAATCAGCTGGGCTAGACAATCTGGACCCTCTCTTTCTAAAATGATCCTCTGCAATTGTTGTAACCCCTAGCCTGTTCAACCTCTCTTTCGTATCGTCTGAGATCCCCAAAGATTGGAAACCTGCCGCAGTCATCCCCCTCTTCAAAGGGGGAGACACTCTAGACCCAAACTGTTACAGATCTATATCTATCCTTCCCTGCCTTTCTAAGGTCTTCAAAAGCCAAGTTAACAAACAGATACCCGACCATTTCGAATCCAACCGTACCTTCTCCGCTATAAAATCTGGTTTCCGAGTGGGTTTGGGTGCACCTCAGCCACACTCAAGGTCCTAAAGGATATCATAACCTCCATTGATAAAAGACAATGCTGTGCAGCCGTATTCATCGACCTGGCCAAGGCTTTCGACTCTGTCAGTCACCGCATTCTTATCGGCAGACTCAACAGCCTTGGTTTCTCAAATGACTGCTTCGCCTGGTTCACCAACTACTTCTCAGATAGAGTTCCCTGTGTACGGACCTCTGGCAGTCTCTATGGGGGTGCCACAGGGTTTAATTCTCGGGCTGACTCTTTTCTCTGTACACATCAATGATGTTGCGCTTGCGGCTGGTGATTCTCTGATCCACCTCTACGCAGACGATGCCATTCTGTATAAATCTGGCCCTTCTTTGGACACTGTGTTAACTAACCTCCAGACGAGCTTCAATGCAATACAACACTCCTTCCGATTCCTCCAACTGCTCTTAAATGCAAGTAAAACTAAATGCATGCTCTTCAACCGATCTCTGCCCGCAACATCTCCAATCCAAAATTTAATCTAGAATCGGCTTCCTATTTCGCAACAAAGCATCCTTCATTCATGATGCCAAACATGCCCTCGTAAAACTTAATATCATACCGATCCTTGACTTCGGCGATGTCATTTACAAAATAGCCTCCAACACTCTACTCAGCATATTTGATGCAGTCTATCACAGTGCCATCCGTTTCACCACCAAAGTCCCATATATTACTGTCACGACTTCAGCCGAAGTCGGTTCCTCTCCTTGTTCCGGCGGCGCTCGGCGGTCAGCGTCGCCGGTCTACTAGCCATCGCCGATCCACTTTTAATTTTCCATTTGTTTTGTCTTTGTTACTACACAAATGTTTTCATTCCCCTATTATTGTTCATGTATTTAACCCTCTGTTTCCCCCATGGTGTTGTGCGAGATTGTTTTATTTGTCATGTTCCGTATGTTGGTGACTGGTTATTTCGACAGGTGCTGTTTCTTGCCCGTGCGTAAAAGTGGATTTTTGTGTGTTTGTGTTTGGGTAAGTGTATTGTGTTATCTTGCACCATTCATTATTCTGAGTAAAGTTACGTTGCTCCCAATTCTCTGCTCTCCTGCACCTGACTGCATACACCAGTTACACCCACAATTCGGACAACTACGCAGCACTGCGACCTGTATGCGCTCGTTGGCTGGCCCTCGCTTCATATTCGTCGCCAAACCTACTGGCTCGAGGTCATCTATAAGTCCTTGCTAGGTAAAGCCCAGCCTTATCTCAGCACACTAGTCACCATAGCAGCACCCACCCGTAGCACGCGCTCCAGCAGGTATATTTCACTGATCACCCCCAAAGCCAATTCCTACTTTGGCTGCCTTTCCTCCAGTTCTCTGCTGCCAATGACTGGAACAAATTTCAAAAATCACTGAAGCTGGATACTCATATCTCCCTCACTAACCTTAAGCATCAGCTATCAGAACAGTTTACAGATCATTGCACCTGTACATAGGCCACCTGTAAATAGCCCAACCAAGTACATCATCCCCATATTGTTTTAATTTAATTTATATTTTTTATATTTATTGATCCTTGCACCCCAGTATCTCTACTTGCACATTCATCTACTGCACATCTATCACCCCAGTGTTTATTTGTGAAATTGTAATTATTTCGCCACATATTTATTGCCATTCCTCCCTAATCTTAGTTCATTTGCACACACTGTATATAGACATTTCTATCATGTAATTGACTGTATGTTTGTTTAATCCATTTGTAAGTCTGTGTTATTGTTTGTGTCACACTGCTTTGCTTTATCTTGGCCAGGTCACAGTTGTAGATGAGAACGTGTTCTCAACTAGCCTACCTGGTTAAATAAAGGTGAAAAAAAACAATAGCATGGTATTCTTTCACTGTAATAGCTACTGTATATTGGACAGTGTAGTTCGATTAACAAGAATTTAAGCTTTCTGCCAATATCAGATATGTCTATATCCTGGGAAATGTTCTTGTAACAACTAATCACATTAGCCTACGTTAGTTCAACCGTCCCGCGGGGGACCCACCGATCCTGAAGAAGATTATATTTAACCAACTCTGTTGGAATGCTGTCTTTAATTTCCTTTTGCTGCTCTTTCGTTCATTGTGGTGCTTTATTCCCCTTTAATAAGTTGTCACTACCCCCAGCCAATTGTCCTTTAAGAAAATCCCATGAATTATGCAGCTTGCTCTTGCCTTTGATGGTGCCGCTATCAGTCCAAATCACTTTGGAAAACAGAAGGGAGAGAAGTCTTGGGGTTTTGGGGTTCTTTGTTTGTGAAACCTGCTAGAGGGGTGTAGCTGATGTGTTTTCTATTAAAGTGTCTCTCAATGAGATCCCTGCACAGTAGCGGTGTGTGGGTATAATCACTGGGGAAGCCTATGTGTTGTGATAATTGCGTTGTTTGCTCTATAATATCCTGTTAATTCATATGCCTTGCGACCATGATACACATATAGGCTAAAAGGCTGAAACAATAAGAAGACATTGTGGCAGAATAAATTCAACCACACCTTTGTTTTAATAACCGGATAGCAACCTCTGTCCAGTGAAGTCCACAAAGCATATTGCATGTACAGTAACAGACGGTTACATTACCTACAGCATGGTCAAGCAAGTTAATGTTTCCGCCACTAAACAACTATTGATTTAGAACCACAGAGTTACAAAGCTGCCTCGTCTATTCCAGCACCATTCAACTTCGACATTTCAACATCATCAAATCTCATCTGCTTAGTCTAATACAGTGACAACTAAAAGATACCAAAAAACAATTTAGTCCAATCAATGTAAACTAAATATGATGTGGCTGTCCATGGTTCGGATTTCAGTGTGTGTATAGCGTGTATGTGTGTGTGCGTGTGTGTGCACGTTCGTGCAAGTAGAAAAACATATTGACTCACCCTACCTGTAGAGAAATGCCAATGCCATCCTCCTCTCTTCCATGTTGACAAAACGATCTATCACTCTGTCATACAGTGCACGCTTAATTTTTGCTGTCCTAGGTTACCTGGCAAAAATTCTTGCTCACTAACCTAACTTCCATTTATGGGAAGTGTTAGCTAGTTAACATTAGCATTCTACATCTAGCTACATATTGAACTTCCATCCGATCAGGCCAGGGGCACAAGAATGTAATGGTTGGATCAGAATCGCCGTTATTATGATTTGCCAGTACAGAGAATTATGTAAAACCACAAGTCCAGATCCCTTTCCCCATCCATTTCTAATTTAGGAAAGGGCCAATTTTAGCTAGATAGCTATTGGAGGACAACAACACAACGAGATGCAACAATTCAAGTGTTTCTGTCAACGACGTATGCCCTCAATGGGATTTGATAGGAGTGATGCCAAAATTCAAGCTGGCTTCCCTTGACACTTTTTTTTGGTGGACCAGGACCATTCACAGTTGAGTTCGCTCAAGTTTACCTCAACACTGCTTGCCATTTTTTAAATAATTTTTTATCAAGGGAGGCCAAATGCTCTCTGGCTTCCCTTGCTTTCAATGCTACAGGCGGCAACAATGTCATACTCGTTTGGACGAGACAGCATCAGATAGATGGCCTACATGTCGAGACAGAGGGGTGCTGTTTCACTCGGACGCTTTCTCCTGTGAGATACATTCAGCCTCTTGCGAATTGAAGGAAAACTATGAAACACAGAGAGAAGAAAGATTTTTAAATATATATATAGAGAGAGAGAGAGAGAGAGAGAGAGAGAGAGGAAGTTTCATCAGCTGAATTCACCTCTGTAAGCACAGATGGTTAGTGCTGACAGCAGAGGACAATAAGGCAATTATGTCAGTCTGTTTAGTGTAACTTTAAATGGCACATAGTGCTTACTTTTTGAGTGGGGGGGCACATGTGGGATGTAGTGAGATTATTGGTTGGTACTGAAATGCCAAACATTACATATCCTAGTTCTACACATATACAAAGCACAAGGTGCACAATGTGCAGTACCGTTACCTATGCTCCCTCCACAGGTGGTTGGTGGCACCTTAATTGGGGAAGGTTGGCACGTGGTAACGGCTATCATTAGTGGAAAGGTATTAACCAGCCATTCCATTCTCTCCGTTCCAGACATTATTATGAGCCGTCCTCCCCTCAGCAGCCTCCACTGCTCTGCTCTTACTTACACTGTGCAAGGTTATGATTGCCTAAGATACTGTACAGTATGTCTTTGGTGGGCCACACTAAGGTAAAGGAGAGCATAATAAGGAGGATTGCAGGTGTATTGAAACCAATTGCACCTGGCAAGTCTCATTATAAAATGACTGGCTGTTGTGGGGAAATTGAGTGTGAACTGCGCTCCTGAATGTTGTGGTGTGTTATGGCATCTGAAGCACTGTAATTATACATCAAGGCTAATCAGAGTGCTGTAACTGATTGTATAACACCATTTGTTTATCCTACAGTGATGTCAGATCCCAGCGGGGAGACATTACAGGAAGGTGGCTGTTGTGACTGGAGCGTGTCTGTGTGGTCTCAATTAAGATTACACACACAAACAAACAGGTTCAGGTGTTGAATGTAATTTCCCCTGCATGTTTGTTAGCTACATGATGATATGGGGTGAGGGTGGGTCAGAGCTGGTCTTTCATGAGTATACCTGCTGAGTTGAAAGGGTTTTGAAGAGCTCCCCAGAGTCTCAGTGCAGTTTGGCAGGACGTAACAGGAGGGGAACCAAACAGAACGGTGGAGTTCTGAGGGTTGGTAAATAAAAAGAGAGAAGCTTGCCCTTTCAACAGAGCTCTATGTGTTGTGTGTGTGTGTGTAGTACTTGACCTTGCAATAACGTTTCCTCTAGATGTGTTGACATTTCTATCGTGAAGCAGGAAAAAGGGCAGGAGATCATCTTTATTATTTCTCAAGAAGTGATCTCTGCTCCCTGCTGTGTGGCGAGAGACCAAACCACATATAATTTACTGGATGCAGCCAGCCTGCCTCGCCGCTTCCCTGCCCGACACTCGCCTGCTGCCTCGCTTTGTTGATTTGCTTATTTTTCTGTGTGTGTCTGTGTGTGTCTGTGTGTGTCTGTGTGTGTCTGTGTATGTGTATAAAACATTCAGGGGATAGTTTCCTGCCTCAGTCAGTCTGGGGTGGACACAAGGAAATGTCCTTCTAGTAACCTCTACATTATCCCCCCTGAGGCCTTCATACATATTGATTGTAACATAACCAATGCAGGTTTAGACCCCAGCGGCTCTAGTGGTCAGACTTGGATGAATGCCGCCTAATCTTTTGCAGCTGTCATTAGTATATGTGTGTGTGTGTGTGTGTGTGTGTGTGTGTGTGTGTGTGTGTGTGTGTGTGTGTGTGTGTGTGTGTGTGTGTGTGTGTGTGTGTGTGTGTGTGTGTGTGTGTGTGTGTGTGTGTGCGTGTGTGTGTAAAATCTGTTTTGTACAGTGTTAAAGCTGTATGCTCTCTACACGCAGAGGAGTTGAAAATGTCTCTGATTCTACAGAGATAAAGACCCATTTTATCACCGACATTGTATTCAATCAATCATTGTGTCTTACCATTCAGATTACTTCCAGCAAATTTTCTGCAAAAGACCCACACAAAATGTCAATGGTGGGATTGCCTCTGTGCTTTACAACAAGGATAGATTGGCCCTGGAATTGTATTTGTTTGGAAAATTGAAGGACTGTTCAGGGAAAATCTATAAGCCCCGCTGATGATCGGCATGCGATTTTGAAGACAGATTTCAGTCTAGTCCAGAGTGAAACAGATAGTTTTGCAAAGTTTAACTAATGCAGTTTTCTTGCTCTTGAATCTCTGTTGGAGACACTCATCTACCTGTCTCCATTTGACCTTTCAATCACAATGCCAGCTGTAGCTATATTGTGTGGCAGGCATTGCTCATATCAATGACTGGCATGCATTCAAAAGCTAGATAAAGTGTTGTTATTCTACCACTATCCTTGGTGTCAATGTGGAATTTATACCATGATTTAATCATAACCCAACGTTAATACCTGACTGCAACAAACTCTTTACCTAAGCTTTCTATTTGCTCTATTACCCTTTACATTATTGTCTGCAGAGACATTTCATTAACCTGATTGGATGAATCGCGTGTTTGTTTAAAGTCGCCCACACAAGTAGCAAACCCTCTGTGTGATAGGGTCAGTCGGCAACAGCACACTGCTGATGGTTTCCTCAGGCATTCTACTGGATTAGGTATCTGTATCTGCCTCTGCATATAATGTATAATGTATAATTTGTTATAGTTGCCATTAATAACTACAGTATGCAGGGGCAGATTTCTAACACACTGGCCCATTTCTGGCCCATGAGATCCCCACAACGGCCCATTTTATTCCTTGAGGCCCCCATTATTAGCCAGATCATTTTCATTTTGAGCAAAAAAACAACAAGTTAGACAGGCCCACTAGGCAAAAAAATTGACCAGACCATCTGGTATTTGCCCGAAATGCCAGATGTCCAATTTGCCCCTGACAGTATGTCAGCAATATCAGCAGAATGAACAGCATTCCACTAAAACCTTTACTTCTCTTGTTTCAAAACCTTCCATGCTGAACCACTTGAATCTTCACTTTATTTTTCATTTACTTGTTCTCCCTCTGACTCTCTCCCTCTTGCTCCACTTCTCCTTCTCCAGATCTTCCCGAGCTAGCCAGGCTTGAAATCCAATTTTGTTACAGTTCTATAGTGAAACATCCTAATAAGCTAACATGATTCTTTTCATTACACAGAAGCCAATAGAAAATAACACTGTATTGTTGTATGTCTGTGATGCTAACAGATGTAGTTAGTGCAGTGGTAGGAGTCTGGGTGACTGTCTAAATGGATCTTCACAGCCAAAGCTTGTTTAGGGTACAGAACACTTTCTTTCTGAGAGTCTGTTCATTATCCAGACTCTGTTCTTACCATCTGCAGGTGCTTCAAATGAATTGGTTTGTTGATTTTCTCTAGCTTGCAGTACATGTAATATACAGCCCTTAGTCATTTTATATTAAGTACCTCTCACACCATCATCTGCTTCTTGCAGCTAGTAGAAGTCCAACAAAAAGATACAGTACCTACCATATTCACAGATAAATAGTGCACATTCCACCATCAGAACCAGCGGATGTTTTTGCACTGGGCGACTGGGGTTCCACATGCATTCTATATGTGTAAGCTCTTACTTATTCCGGGCGTACACTACACGACTTTCAAAATCCTAACGTTGATGAGCGTCTTATGTTTAAAAATGCTTTTGTCTTGCCAATGTTTTGGTGCGCACACTAAACAATGTGGCACAGACGAGGGTCACACGCTACAAGACTCTTCACTTGGTCGTGAGGATTCTTGAAACCACTCTATCTCGCGAAAACAAAAACGGAACGTGACTTTGTTTGTCACAAGACGAGACACACAGTGCCAAACAAAGATTAAGCTTGACAGTGAACAACAGCTGGTCGCACTTGTTGTTTGTGTACTGATTTGTCTACCAGCTCTTCTCTTGGAAGCCATTTTGTTTTCCTTATTTTGGGCTACGCTAGCTAGGTTACCTCACATGCTCTGATTGGCTAATGCTGATCACTGTTCCCGAACATTGTCGTTACACATCTCGCACTACAAGAGCATTGCAGATTTTGTGCCGATAAAATTAATTGTTTGAGAATACCGGGACGTCTGGGACGGCTCAAAGACGGGATCGAGAGCCCTCAGATTGCATCTCTGACCTGCTCATACTAAACAGGCGTCGGTGATGGCCACACGCTACCGAGTAGACAAATCTTAAAAGCGTAACCTCTAAAAATAGAGTAGTGTACGCCCGCCTTTGTTCTACCACACTACATGGTATTGGGTAGACGTAGGAATAGAGCAGTCTAGAGCAGAACTCCTGCAGTGCTGTCTCGGCTTGGAAAGGCCGAGGATAAAGCACTTCAATCCTATTATTTGGATTATTACATTTACTGAAGACAGCTGTTTGTAAATGTACGTAAGCTGCACTTCTACAGACACAGCAATTCCAACATAATTTAATAAGCTGGTCTCACTCTAACTTATGAAATGCAGTGCTATCGTCAGAATACACCATTCATTTATTTAGTGGCTATGTGGTAGTTTTATTTATTTTCTCATTGCTTTCACTTTGAGAGATTGATATCTGCTTTCTCTGGGTTCATGTGACAGTTTGTTATGACAGGAGAAAATATTTGATATCCAAGCATTGAGAGAAGAGTTCTATTCTGATGATGATCAGAGAAATCTGAAACTTGCCTTTGAACAATACTTAATTGGCAGGTAACTACATTTCTGTCAGGGCCACAACCGCTACTAAACACGACAATGACAGTGGAAATACAGTTGGATACACAGGAATCATTCCAGACTCACAACAAGATCCTGCCTGACACATAAATATTGGAATAGTATGAATTTTCAGCGGGCAGGGCAAACATTTATTTGAGCTATAGTGAGTAGCAGCAGCAGGCAATCTATTGGCCGTGGACAGGAGGCAGTGGGAGGGAAGGATGGGCTCTTGATCTCTCATAAATCTGCCAGCCACTCTCTCTTCCCACAGGCCTCCATATTTCTTCATTAAACTGGACTCTGTCAGGACCCAATTTGTGACCAAGACCCAAGCTCTGGATGCTAACTGTAGCATTGTCACCAGCAAAGGGAGTCATGCAATACTGTACGCATCCACAGACAGACAGACAGACAGACAGACACACACACACACACACACACACACACACACACACACACACACACACACACACACACACACACACACACACACACACACACACATTACACATACACGTAAACACGCACACAATTGTGGTCAGTTGTTATTTCGTTTCCAGCAACGGCAACTTCTTCTCTGGCAGTAAATGAACCACTCCATAGCACTATGGTACGAAGCTCTGGTCACCCCCTAATTGGCCCAAGCTCCCATTAAACACTATGTACATTAACCAGAAATACATGGAATGCCTTGTGATAGGCCAGACACCTGCCACAGAGTTATCCCTATGGTATTCTACTTCCTGGTGGAGCTCAGCTGTTTTATCTAGACCTGTGCATCCATCAGTGTCAACTCTAATATTGGGTTTCCCCGGCTCCCAATAGGCACCTAATGTTTTTGTTTACGCCGTTTATGTTTTCAGACTTGTGTACTCACAGGCCCTCGCCTGGTGTTGCTCTCTGACATTCTCCTGCCAAACTGCGTGAAAGCAATTTCAGTGTTACATGCACCCAGCCTATTAAAATGCCTCAGCATGATGACATGCGTCTGCAGCTTTGCTCTCTCACTCCCCCCGGTGGACTGGGATCTGACTTCAGACCAGCAGACAAGGAAAAACGTCTCAAAATCCAGTTTTCCACCAAATTCTGCTCTGTCCCCAAGTCTAATCCTCCATACTATACTTCACACTCAAACAGACCTCCCGGTGTTCTGTGGTGAAATATTAATCCATGATGCACCACAGAAACAGAAAGTGGTGAATTCCTCTTCAGTCTTTCAGAAGGATGAGGATTGTACACAAGGGGAGGTATTGGCTGAGGACTGGCCATGTTGACTGCTAATTGAGAGGCCTCATGCTGTCTGTCTGTTCCTCTCTGTCTGCCAACTCTGCCAGATCCCCTATGAAGATTCGCTGCCAAACACACACCTCCATGTCCTACAGGTAGCAGACTGGAATGGCTGGGCCGGGCTGGAGGGATGGACTATTCTCTCAGTGTGGAAAGTTAATCATATTTACGCTGCTACTCTCTGTTTATTATCTGTGCATAGTCACTTTACCTCTTCCTACATGTACATATTACCTCAATTACCTCAACTAACCGGTGCCCCTGCACATTGACTCTGTACCGAACCCCCTGTATGTAGCCTCGCTACTGTTATTTTATTGTTGCTCCTTAATTATTTGTTATATTTATTTTATTTGTTCTTCTTCTTAAAACTGCATTGTTGGTTAAGGGCTTGTAAGTAAGCATTTCACTGTAAGGTCTACACCTGTTGTATTCGGCGTATGTGACAAATAACATTTGATTTGATCTGATTTGAAAAGCTGGGCATGGCTGGCCTGGTATTGCTGTATATGCGTGAACAGCCCAACCAGACAGGCCTGGTCACAGTGAGTGTAATGAGCTTTATGAGGCAGTCTCTGTCCTCTCCTCTCACTGGGCAACGTTGCTTCCATGTAATTTCAACCCCCAAAATCGATGTGATGACATTGAGTCAACGTGGAAAACTACTTGATTTTGCAAAAAAGTCTTTTTTCACCCAACTTTGAACCGAAATGACATGGTAAAATGTTTTGTTGATTTCACTTTGAATTCACGCTAGATGACATCTCAACCAAATGAAATCAAAACTAGATGTTGAACTGACGTCTGTGCCCTGTGGGCTGTCTGTCTGTCTACTGTAGGAGAACTCTACTGGGCAGCTGGCGCTACACTGTGCTACATCTGATCCACCTGGGAGATGGAGAGATAAGCAAACCAGGAGAGAGGGGGTGCTGTGAGTGAGGGGAGGATATGGTGAGATAGGGCAATAGAGGGAGGTAGTTGGATGGTGTGATTCAGGCCCTGATGTCAGAGTGCTGATGAGAGATGTGCGGGAAGTGCGACACATGAAGCATATCTGATCTGCTCCAGTAGCCCATCTGGGGGCCTCCGGCAAAGAGCTGCCCTCCAGACAAGGCCATTTATCCCACAGCCAGAGCAGCCCAGGCACACATACATACACACACACGCATACACAAACACACACACACACACACAGATTGGACTTTGTCGTTTTTTCCCATTTACTTAGATTATTACAGAGTGTGGCTGACATGTTCAATGGGACAAAATAAACTAATCCAGTTTACTTTCAGTTTATTTCCGTCCTTAGTGTGATTGTCACCTCCTTCGTGTCACTTTTTTCTAAGAATAATGTTTATGGCAAATGTACAGTTAATGTTGTGGGAATAGCAACAATCCCAAGCTGTCTCTCTCATTCTCTCTCTCGCCACCTCTTATCCTACTTTCTCCCCTCTCCTTATCTGCTTCATTGGCCACACTTACGACAGGCGTAAAGAGTATAGGGAGAGTGCTTGTAGCGTTCATATTGCCCTCATTTTGGTGGATGAGAGAGCATAAATTTGATCTGGATAACTCTTCCCTCAGTGAAGCGGGAGGGAGCGGGAGCCATTGAAGCTAATGACAGTACTTTATTCCCCATCACTCTGTTGGCTCCCCCTGGCTGTCCTGCTCTGCCTTAGGCCCTGGGCTGATTACACAGGCAGATTGATGCCTGTCATCAGTTCCCTGGGAATTGGAAAAGGATTCTACTCTTGACGCTCTCTGTGACAAGTCAACGATTGAACTAGTAGTCTCGTCCCGTGTGGCTCAGTTGGTAGAGCATGGTGTTTGCAACACCACAGACGTGGGTTCAATTCCCACAGGGGACCAGTGAGAAGGAAAAAAAGTATGCGTATGTATGCACTGCATAAGAGTGTCTGCTAAATTATTAAAATGGAAATGTTTTTTGTCTCTAAACCCATAGAACCTGCAGTCAGCTACACTAACCTTCATCTTGGAGTGTTTCAAACACCATAAGGTCAATGGTAGGCTTGGTCAGTTGGCTTGAGGAGTAGATTTATTCTTAGAAGGGATTGGTTCTTGCCGTTGCTTTTCATCTGTCCTGATTGAATGGTCATAGCCATTGAGATCAGTGGAGGAGAGGGAGAAAGGGAGGAGAGAGAGGAGACAGTGAAATTAGTCAGGGAGCTAGAGGAGGTCTTTCCGTCAGATGAGAGGGCGATGCTCCATCTGTATTCACACAGTACTCTCCATCCTCTCTTCTCCCCATTCCTCGCTTTGTGTGCGTGCGTGCACATACTACTTACTGTATGTGTCATTAGAATGTACAGTACATGCTTTCATCACAGAGAATAAGACACAGACCCCAGAGGTGAACCCAGCAGAAGAAGCTTACTGGAGTGTCTTATGTACTGTAATTTACATACTCTATCATATGTAGGGTTGCAATAAATTACCTGTTTTTTCCAGAAATCCCGGTGTGCGGATCCAGGAATCAGCAGGGAATAAGAAAGATATCAGGAAACCTCCAACCAGGATTTCTGGCAACCCTAATCATATGGCATATGGGTTACATTTAGGATAGATCAAAGTTATCACCGTACACAGAACCAGGCCGTACATACTTAAAAAATCTTTTTTGATTAATTGGAATTTATTGAGCTATTTGATACTGACAGAATGCGACACCTGTGCATTTTCCATTTTATAACAGGGTTGGGGTGAATTCCATTTAAATTCCAGTCAATTCAGGAAGTACACTGAAATTCCAATTAGTTTCATGGGTTTTCATTGGTTTTCAATTATGAATTGACTGCATTTGAAAGGGAATTGACCCCAACCCTGTTATAAAATGGAAAATGCACAGCTGATGCTTTCTGTCAGTTCTCATTATTCAGTACTTCAGACAAACAATAAAGGTCAGCGAAGCATAAGTATTAAAAGTATATTTTATTGATCAAACACCCTTTCTGTTTTCCTGACAGCAACCTTCCACGATGAGCTACCCATAGCCCATTCATTTGCATGCTTTGCTTTGCTGTCAGGACGCTACATATTTTTTTGCAATGAATTATTGTTTAGTCATTGGAGGTACACCAGTCATCTCTTAGGATTCCTAGAGGTTTCACTTTTGACTCTCTCTTCTTGGGTTCATGTCTGTTTAGGGTTAGTCCATCTCTATCACAGTAGCTACATTACTCTAACACCCTGTACAGCTGTCATGCTAATGGTGGTGCTCCGTGCCTCTGCCTTGGTTCCGCTCCAGCTAAAGGTTGTGTCTGATGAGGTTATTGGAGCCATTGAGCAACAGTTTGTTCAAAGCCTGTCTGAAGGACGGCGGCTCGATGAGCTGGAACACGGATAGAAGCCATAATAAATGAAAATAAAAGTTTTGGTTCCACTTAATGACGCCAAAGGGCAGATGGAGGGTGTCTGGATGAAAGGGGAGGGCAGGTGTTTCAACTCAATGAACTGTTATCCTTTCCACTCTAAGGCTGTTGCCTGCCGGAGCTTTTGAAGGGACTTCTTGCTTTTCACATAAGTGTATGTCAAAGCCACGGATCCTCAACCAACACTTTCACTTTTATAAAGGCAATTACTGTCTGAGGGAAGAGAATGGGAGATTTTCTTTGTTAAAGATTCCACTTTTCTTTCCGTGTGTGCTTTTCATTCTTTTGTTTTCTATTATTTTATAGAATCCGACATGCCAATCAAAGTTTCAACTTGCAATACTACGCTTATTTTTCACTTCTCCATGCTCTCATTCTTCTTCATTCTTTCCGTATCACCCTGTCCCACCTGCACCATATCCTCACCAGCAGTAGGCAGCCATATATACAGTGGGGTCCAAAATGTTGATAAAGATAAAGATGAGCAATAATGACTGTTTAAAATATATAATTCAAATAATGAAATTATATGATTTTATTCTAATAAAATAGAATAAAATCATAAAAATGTTAAAAAAGTTATAAGACTAACCTCTCACCTTTACCAATAACAGTGGGGGTTAGCATGTCTTGGGGTTATGATCTTTGACCCTCTAACTTTCTCACTCTTCGTTATTCACGATTCATTCTTGATTATCCGTAATCATGGTAGCATCCACATTAAGTTACAAGTGTTTAGAAACATACTCTATTCTTCTTAACAATAAAAGTAACTCCAAAATGACACAATACATTATTTACCATTCATTTCAATAGTGCACAAAATAATCTGAAACAACCAAAACAAACTGCAAAAATGCCTCCAACAAGTCTGTAGAGTCAGAAGCTTGATCATTGTAGTCATTGTATGCTAGGAATATGGGACCAAATCCTAGTATTACTTGTTCAACAACATCTCTTTCTCTGAGCAATTGTATTAGTATAGTTTTGAGCATACAATATAGCTCAGTATTTGAATGATTTATTTGATACAGTCATTATTGCTCATCTTTATGAATGGTGTCAATCATTTTGGACCCCACGGTATAGAGCCCACTTGGCAGACGTCAGTGTAATGAACACGAGGGAGACAGTGAGCTGCTTTCAAGCGCAGAGCGCAACAGGTGTTTAACGAAAGGGACCGTAGGAGGAGACAGGTAGCTGGGTCCAGGGGCAGGCAGAAGGTCATACACAGGAGGAGACAGGTAGCTGGGTCCAGGGGCAGGCAGAAGGTCATACACAGGAGGAGACAGGTAGCTGGGTCCAGGGGCAGGCAGAAGGTCATACACAGGAGGAGACAGGTAGCTGGGTCCAGGGGCAGGCAGAAGGTCATACACAGGAGGAGACAGGTAGCTGGGTCCAGGGGCAGGCAGAAGGTCATACATACACAGGAGGAGACAGGTAGCTGGGTCCAGGGGCAGGCAGAAGGTCATACACAGGAGGAGACAGGTAGCTGGGTCCAGGGGCAGGCAGAAGGTCATACACAGGAGGAGACAGGTAGCTGGGTCCAGGGGCAGGCAGAAGGTCATACACAGGAGGAGACAGGTAGCTGGGTCCAGGGGCAGGCATACGCGGTAGGTCCAAAAATGGCAACAGTACAGGCAGGGAATAGGCAAAAAGCTTTGTGAGTGAGGCAGGCAAAAACGATCATACACAGGAGGAGAGACGGACGGGGAAAACCAGCGCTCCGAAAAAAAAAGTGTCTCAAAACAAACAATACCTCACAGTGGTGGGGTGCAAGGAACTGAAGTAAATAGTGTGGGAGGATGACATGCAGGTGTGTGAACAGGTGATTAGAATTCTGGTGATTGGGATCTGGAGAGGGAGCTGGAAAGTGGGCTGCAGACGTTACAGTCAGTTCAACCTCTATTTTTCGTATTTACATTTAGTTGTCAGCTAATGTCAATTCAATGTGAAATAAAAACAAATGCCACCATGTCATTGGATTTAAGTTAAAAGTTGGGTGAAAAAAAATACGTTGCGACTTTTTGCAAATCCAATCAGTTTTCCACATTGATTCAACATCGTCACATGGAAACAACATTGATTCAACATCGTCACATGGAAACAACATTGATTCAACATCGTCACATGGAAACAACATTGATTCAACATCGTCACTTGGAAACAACATTGATTCAACATCGTCACATGGAAACAACATTGATTCAGACCGTTTTTGCCCAGTGAGAGAGTTGGGCCAGGTTTTAGAATGGCTGCCATGTTAGCACATTTATTCTCAAAATGTTGGTGATGTAACAATACTAGAGCACCTCCAACAATTCCCTATGAAATGACCCGCTGTAAAGAAGTTAAACAGAGCACCGAAATGAACAGACGTTTTTATGGTTTTTGCATAAACAGTGTTTCTGTACAGTTTCTGTACAGTGTTGTAGTGCCAATAAATTGCATATCTGCTTTCACTGGACATCTTCATCGGCTTTGAAAACCATCAGAAACAAACAGCGCAAAGCAGAAGCTTCAATTATCACTAAGCACACGACTATGAAGGAGAAAGTGGCACTCTCGAAATGTTGAGAAAGAAACAGCATTGGCACAACTCTCTCGATTCAAAGCAATCTGAATGTATTCAGACTCCTTCACTTTTTCCACATTTTGGTACGTTACAGCCTTATTCTAAAATGTTTCTAATAGTTTTTTTCCACCCTCATCAATCTACACACAATACTCCATAATGATGATCTATTAAAGATTAAAAATTGAAATATCACATTTACAAATCAAATTGTATTAGTCACATGCGCTGAATACAACAGGGAAACAGGGAAATGCTAACTTATGAGCCCCCTAACTAAAATACGAGTAAGAAATAAAAAGTAACAAGTAATGAAAGATCCGCAGTAAAATAACAATAGTGAGACTATACACAGATTAGATGATTAGATGTTCAGGAGTCTTATGGCTTGGGGTTAGAAGCTGTTTAGAAGCCTCTTGGACCTAGACCTGGTGCTCCGGTACCGGTTTCCGTGCGGAAGCAGAGAGAACAGTCTATGACTAGGGTGGCTGGAGTCTTTAACAATATTTAGGGCCTTCCTCAGACACCGCCTGGCATAGAGGTCCTGAATGGCAGGAAGCTTGGCCCCAGTGATGTACTGGGCCCTACGCACTACCCTCTGTATTGCCTTGCAGTCCGAGACCGAGCAGTTGCCATACCAGTCAGGATGCTCTCGATGGTGCAGCTGTAGAACCTTTGATCTGAGGACGCATGCCAAATCTTTTCAGTCTCCTGAGGGGGAATAGGTTTTGTCATGCCCTCTTCATGACTGTCTTGGTGTGCTTGGATCATGTTGGTTGGTTGATGATGTGAACACCAAGGAACTTGAAGCCCTCAACCTGCTCCAGTACATCCCCGTCGATGAGAATGGGGGCGTGCTCGGTCCTCTTTTTCCTGTAGTCCACAATCATCTCCTTTGTCAAGGATGATTCAGACCCTTTACTCAGTACTTTGTTGAAGCACCTTTGGCAGCGATTACAGCCTTGAATCTTCTTGGGTATGACACTACAAGCTTGGCACACATGTATTTGGGGAGTTTCTCCCATTCTTCTCTGCAGATCCCCTCAAGCTCTCTCAGGTTGGTTGGGGAGCGTCACTGCCCAGTTATTTTCAGGTCTCTCCAGAGATGTTCGATCGGGTTCAAGTCCGGGCTCTGGGTGGGCCACTCAAGGACATTCAGAGACTTGTCCCGAAGCCACTACTGCATTGTCTTGGCTGTGTGCTTATGGCCGTTGTCCTGTCTGAGGTCCTGAGCACTCTGGAGCAGGTTTTAATAAAGGATCTCTCTGTACTTTGCTCTGTTCATCTTTCCCTCGATCCTGATTAGTCTCAAAGTCCGTGCAGCTGACAAACATTGCCACACCATGATGCTGCCACCACCATGCTTCACTGTAGGGATGGTGCCAGATTTCCTCCAGACGTGATGCTTGGCATTCAGGCCAAAGAGTTCAATCTTGATTTCATCAGACCAGAGAATCTTGTTTCTCATGGTCTGAAAATCTTTAGGTGCCTTTTGCAAACTCCAAGCGGGCTGTCATGTGCCTTTTTCTTAGGAGTGGCTTCTGTCTGGCCACTCTACCATAAAGGCCTGATTGGTGGAAGACTGCAGAGATGGGTTCTCCCATCTCCACAGAGGAACTCTGGAGCTCTGTCAGAGTGACCATCAGGTTCTTGGTTGGATTATTGGTCCCCTCCCTGACCAAGGACCTTCTCCCACGTTTGACTCTTGGTGGTTCCAAACTTCTTCCAAATAAGAATGATGGAGGCCACTGTGTTCTTAGAGACTTTCAATGCTGCAGAAATATTTTGGTACCCTTCCCATGATCTGTGCATTGGCACAATCCTGTCTCGGAGCTTTACGGACAATTCGTTCGACCTCATGGCTTGGTTTTGCTCTGACATGACCTGTCAAGTGTGAGATCTTATATAGACAGGTGTGTGCCTTTCCAAATCATGTCCAATGAATTGAATTTGTCAAAGGTGGACTCCAATCAAGTTGTAGAAACATCTCAAGGATGATCAATGGAAACAGAATGCATCTGAGTTCAATTTTGAGTCTCATAGCAAGGGGTCTGAATACTTATGTAAATACGGTATTTCTGGTTTTTGTTTTTAACACATTTGCAAACATTTCTAAAAACCTGTTTTCACTTTGTCATTATGGGGTGTTGTGTGTAGATTGATGAGGAAAAACATGTATTTAATCCATTTTAGAATGAGGCTGTAATGTAACAAAATGTGGTTAAAGTGAAGGGGACCGAATACTTTCCGAATGCACTGTATATTACTCTGCCTCAGACCATTGCTCATTCTGACTCATAATGATCCAGGTCCCTAGCTACAACAGCTTAGCCAGCCCAGTCATTTAAATGAGTTCACTATGCATTCAATCCATCAGCAAGACCCCCTTAAGGAGGGGATGAGAAAGCCTGTCGCTTAGAGCCGTCTTGTGATGGCAACAATGTAACTTCAGACAAGAGGAAGGCCACTATAGATTTTTTTGTTGTCTAGTGCCTCTCTAGAATAATAAGGAAATTAAGGCCTGGATATTAGAGGATTGGTGCCAATCAGCAGCTTCCCTGGAGCCTGTCCCGTTCTGCCTGATTAGTTCCCCTTCTCTCTCTCTCTCTCTCTCTCTGCTCTGATGCCGTACGGGGGAGAAATCCCTGTGATTTTTCACTCTTTGTCTTGCCGTAAAAAAAGAAAGACATGGAATGTACACAATGTACTGTACAGGATGTCAGTGCTAAGCAGAGGTTTCTTCCAATCAGAATGTCGCCCAACATAACATTTCCTTTGGCTGAGAGGGTTGAAAGGAATTGTTAAACGATTCCCTCAGTAGGATCAGATAGAGTGAGACAGAAATTCAGGTATTACGCTGCAGAGCTGCTCTACAATTTCTCTGATTGCCTCAATCGATTTTTTTGTTCTCACCTTAACCAACTCTCTTTAACAATCTCTCTGTCTGTGGCTGAAGAAGAGTTCTTCTAGTGAAGCATTGTATTTTTCTTTGCCTCATTCTATCCTACCCTAGCTATGTGGTGTTTAGCACCCAATCCAAAGTTCTTGCAACCAGTCTATGGTGAGACAATCAGTGATTTTCTCTCTGCCAGTCAAATGCAGTCTGTGCCAGAAAGTCTCTAAGCAGAGCACAGCCAAGAAGAATCCAATAAAACAAAATACTGCCTGGATTAGAGTTTTTTAAGAGGCACAAAAACAATCCTTAATTGCTTTGCTATTCTGCAGTCTTATTCAGGTCAGGATTTCAAATCTGCTGTCGTCAGGTTGACTGTCTGCCGCATCCTAAAAAATAGATCCAGGCTATTGCTGTGGAATAGCAATCCTAGATATTTTAAATGAGGTCTCCGAGGCTTGACATTTCCTTCATCGCTTAGCTCTCTCTGTGTCAGATCTCCACTGCCCCTGTGTAGCCCTTTTTCCACACTATTACTTTGTGGAGGATACAGACGCGGAACCCTCATAAGCTGTTTGGTTGAAACAGTCATTTTCAGTTTGTTTACTTAGCTACCGTTTAGCTTTCACATTATGCCAAGCCTGATGATACACTGGAGAAACAGACTTCAGCCTGATGTACTTTAAGCAATCCATTCTCCTCTTTTCACACCCTCTCTAGTCTCATCACTCATTGTCCTGTAGACCTTGGTGTATTGTTCTTGACTGATCCCTGTATCTATGGGCAAAGCCAGTCATTCCCCCATCACACAGTCCCAGAATGGGCATGTCTGTCAGGATCACATATATCTGACAGTGAAGCAGCACTCTGTCAGCCTCCCACTCCCGTCTCCCGTCTCTCTCAGGGACACTTAGATTAGTCTGCATATTACATTTACGCCTGATTGGTAAAGTCCTTCAACCACTCAAAGTCCTTGAATACTCCATCCCTCAAAAATAGAAATCCCTGAACTTTTAATTGGTTTGTTCAACAGAATGTGTTGATCTGGGAAAAATGGTCACTTTAAGTTCACAGTTTAGGTTCACTGTACCATATGCATGTGTGTTTCTGCATGTCCCTCCACCTGCTCAGCCAACGACTAGGTTGAAGGATGGAAGGTGCTTCAGAAGGGGAAAGCATCCCATCTCCTCTGACCAATAGCTTTAGCATATACAGTATGGACCCTTTACATTGGTCATTATGCAGATGATAGGAGGTGACCTTCACTATCGCCACAGGAGGACACAGCTAAACAGGGCATAGAGAATGGAAGTATTGAGCCATGCTCTCTTAAACTAGACCCTCCACCATGGACCACTACTCACAATCACCAATTGCAAAGAGAGGTTCGTTAGTATGTGTGCCATTTTAATGTTTGTTTCACACTGTTGTATGTCTGCTGTGATACTGGTTTGAGAGTGGATTGAGATCATTCAGATCATCAATTAGCCTAGCAGCTCTGACTCTGAGTGTAAAATCACCATGGTGATGTTTCCTGCCTGTCCTCACTGGGTAATGTTTCCCTGAACATTGATCCGCTATTGATCTGAGCATGAGAAACCCTGGTTTACCCGGGGGGATCAACTCCCACTCTCCACTCTCACTAAATATTCCCACTGAAGGGCAGGAGCTGTACGGTCACTGACCAACCTCCATGTTCTTTCGGTTCATACAGAGAGGGAGAAATTGAGAGAGAGAGAGAGAGAGAGAGAGAGAGAGAGAGAGAGAGAGGGAAAGAGAGGAGGAGAAAGAGAGCGAGATGAATAGTTGAAGAGATTTGAAGAAGTATATAGTCTTTCACGGCTATGCTCTGATCATTAGCTACATGACAATCCAGTTCGGAAAGGGAGATGATTATGGAAAAACAAAATAATGAATGCCTCTCACATAGTTTTCAGAAGTCTGCTTGCGATCGTATATATATTCCTTTAGTGACTTCCTTTACATTTCTCAAGGCTTCCGTCAATACATTTTTTGGGGGGCAATCATGTGTCTTGGGTTGGAGGAGGCAGGCTCATGTGTACAGTCAGACTTTATGAAGATCTCCCTTTACATCTTTTATTCTCTCTAGTTTGTGCGAGATGTCAAATGTGTTTAGTTTGCTTTTAAGAGCAGCTTGGGCTGCTCCTGTTGTGACAGAATAAGGCTACAAGGAAATGTTTCCCACTCCTAACCCAGAACATCAAAATACCTTTGAATTGCTTCTGTCACCCAGGAAGATTAATGACTGGTGTTGAGTCTGTCAGTAAAATGTAACGCTATGTGTCAGCTCTCTGTCAGCCAGAGAGAGGCTTTGTAAAGAAATTGTTTACTCTGCCTCTTGAATGGTACGATCAAACTTTGTTATTATGGCACACACCATGGCAGCAGTACAAGCTCATCTCTGACTTATACGCCTTCTGTCTGGGACTGATGGGGGACGCAGTGCTGCTGCAAATGCTGAGACCATTCAGATTAGAGCTAATGTTGATTCCATTTCCCATTTGTAATGTATGAATGTGTGTTTCTTGGTATGGGAGTCATTTCAGGATCAATAGAAACAAAGGGAGATTGCAAGTGAGAACATCTGGCCTCGGAGCAGAAATAATTAAGCATCTATTCGTTATGCATTGAAATCAACCAACCTCATGATCAATCCTTCCAAAATGACTTTGCAATTTGTGGAAAACACGAGCATAACAATTGAATAGCGCATTAATAATGAATCTGCAACTCAAGACATTTTGGGACAGACAGAGAGTTGGCAAAGAGACAGAGATGAAAAGAGAATTGATGGTTGTTTACTCTAAACTGTCACCACATCATTCCGGTGATACTAGACTCCATTTGTACATATTTGTAGACATAAGGGCTATATTCCAGCTCATTGCCTTGAGCCCATCTAAACTAGTTTATAAACGTAATAATGTTCCCCAATTTTACCAGCTATGTCAAATGTATTGAATTTTTTGAAAAATCTAGTCTTCAAAACAAGAGTATCTGCTGTATTTCACTTGCACAGTAAAGTATTATATACAGTTGAAGTCGGAAGTTTACATACAACTTAGCCAAATACATTTAAACTCAGTTATTCACAATTCCTGACATTTAATCCGAGTAAAAATTCCCTGTCTTAGGTCAGACAGGATCACCACTTTATTTTAAGAATGTGAAATGTCAGAATAATAGTAGAGAGAAGGATTGATTTCAGCTTTTATTTCTTTCATCGCATTCCCAGTGGGTCAGAAGTTTGCATACACTCAATTAGTATTTGGTAGCGTTGCCTTTACATTTTTTTTAAACTTCGGGTTTCGGGTAGTCTTCCACAAGATTCCCACAATAAGTTGGGTGAATTTTGGCCCATTCCTCCTGGCAGAGCTGGTGTAACTGAGTCAGGTTTGTAGGCCTCCTTGCGCGCACACGGTTTTTCAGTTCTGCCCACAAATGTTCACTAGGATTGAGGTCAGGGCTTTGTGATGGCCACTACAATACCTTAACGTTGTTGTCCTTAAGCCATTTTGCCACGACTTTGGAAGTATGCTTGGGGTCATTGTCCATTTGGAAGACCCATTTGTGACCAAGCTTTAACTTCCTGACTGATGTCTTGAGATGTTGCTTCAATATATCCACATACTTTTCCTACCTCATGATGCCATTTATTTTGTGAAGTGCACCAGTCCCTCCTGCAGCAAAGCACCCCCACAACATGATGCTTCCACCCCCGTGATTCACGGATGGGATGGTGTTCTTTGGCTTGCAAGCCTCCCCCTTTTCCCTTAAAAAATAACGATGGTCATTATGGCCAAACAGTTCTATTTTTGTTTAATCAGACCAGAGGACGTTTCTCCAAAAAGTATGATCTTTGTCCCCATGTGCAGTTGCAAACCGTAGTCTGGCTTTTTTTTATGGCCATTTTGGAGCAGTGGCTTCGTCCTTGCTGAGGGGCCTTTCAGGTTATGTCGATATAGGACTTGTTTTACTGTGGATATAAATACTTTTGTACGTATTTCCTCCAACATCTTCACAAGATCCTTTGCTGTTGTTCTGGAATTGATTTGCACTTTTTGCACCAAAGTACGTTCATCTCTAGGAGACAGAACGCATCTCCTTCCTGAGCGGTATGACGGCTGCGTGGTTCAATCCTTCCAAAATGACTTTGCAATTTGTGGAAAACACGAGCATAACAATTGAATAGCGCATTAATAATGAATCTGCAACTCAAGACATTTTGGGACAGACAGAGAGTTGGCAAAGAGACAGAGATGAAAAGAGAATTGATGGTTGTTTACTCTAAACTGTCACCACATCATTCCGGTGATACTAGACTCCATTTGTACATATTTGTAGACATAAGGGCTATATTCCAGCTCATTGCCTTGAGCCCATCTAAACTAGTTTATAAACGTAATAATGTTCCCCAATTTTACCAGCTATGTCAAATGTATTGAATTTTTTGAAAAATCTAGTCTTCAAAACAAGAGTATCTGCTGTATTTCACTTGCACAGTAAAGTATTATATACAGTTGAAGTCGGAAGTTTACATACAACTTAGCCAAATACATTTAAACTCAGTTATTCACAATTCCTGACATTTAATCCGAGTAAAAATTCCCTGTCTTAGGTCAGACAGGATCACCACTTTATTTTAAGAATGTGAAATGTCAGAATAATAGTAGAGAGAAGGATTGATTTCAGCTTTTATTTCTTTCATCGCATTCCCAGTGGGTCAGAAGTTTGCATACACTCAATTAGTATTTGGTAGCGTTGCCTTTACATTTTTTTTAAACTTCGGGTTTCGGGTAGTCTTCCACAAGATTCCCACAATAAGTTGGGTGAATTTTGGCCCATTCCTCCTGGCAGAGCTGGTGTAACTGAGTCAGGTTTGTAGGCCTCCTTGCGCGCACACGGTTTTTCAGTTCTGCCCACAAATGTTCACTAGGATTGAGGTCAGGGCTTTGTGATGGCCACTACAATACCTTAACGTTGTTGTCCTTAAGCCATTTTGCCACGACTTTGGAAGTATGCTTGGGGTCATTGTCCATTTGGAAGACCCATTTGTGACCAAGCTTTAACTTCCTGACTGATGTCTTGAGATGTTGCTTCAATATATCCACATACTTTTCCTACCTCATGATGCCATTTATTTTGTGAAGTGCACCAGTCCCTCCTGCAGCAAAGCACCCCCACAACATGATGCTTCCACCCCCGTGATTCACGGATGGGATGGTGTTCTTTGGCTTGCAAGCCTCCCCCTTTTCCCTTAAAAAATAACGATGGTCATTATGGCCAAACAGTTCTATTTTTGTTTAATCAGACCAGAGGACGTTTCTCCAAAAAGTATGATCTTTGTCCCCATGTGCAGTTGCAAACCGTAGTCTGGCTTTTTTTTATGGCCATTTTGGAGCAGTGGCTTCGTCCTTGCTGAGGGGCCTTTCAGGTTATGTCGATATAGGACTTGTTTTACTGTGGATATAAATACTTTTGTACGTATTTCCTCCAACATCTTCACAAGATCCTTTGCTGTTGTTCTGGAATTGATTTGCACTTTTTGCACCAAAGTACGTTCATCTCTAGGAGACAGAACGCATCTCCTTCCTGAGCGGTATGACGGCTGCGTGGTTCCATGGTGTTTGTACTTGTGTACCATTGTTTGTACAGATGACCATGGTACCTTCGGGCATTTGGAAATTGCTCCCAAGGATGAACCAGACTTGTAGAGGTCTACCATTTTTTCTGAGGTCTTGGCTGATTTCTTTTGATTTTCCCATGATGTCAAGCAAAGAGGCACTGAGTTTGAAGGTAGGCCTTGAAATACATCCACAGGTACACCTCCAATTGACTCAAATGATGTCAATTAGCCTATTAGAAGCTTCTAAAGCCATTACATGATTTTCTGGAATTTTCCAAGCTGTTTAAAGGCACAGTCAACTTAGTGTATGTAAACTTCTGACCCACTGGAATTGTGATACAGTGAATTATAAGTGAAATAATCTGTCTGTAAACAATTATTGGAAAAATTACTTGTGTCATGCACAAAGTAGATGTCCTAACCGACTTGCCAAAACTATAGTTTGTTAACAAGACATTTGTGGAGTGGTTGAAACCAACCTAAGTGTATGTAAACTTCTGAATTCAACTGTATTTCCTTGCATCACAGATTCATGCTTTTCAGCTTCCAGTTTGTGTGGCTAAAATACACTCCGCTAGAGAGGAAAAGGGGGATACCTAGTCAGTTTTACAACGGAATGCATTCAACTGAAACGTGTCTTCCACATTTTACACAACCCCTCTGAATCAGAGAGGTGCGGGGAGCTGCCTTAATTGACATCCATGTCTTCGGCACACGGGGAACAGTGGATTAACTGCCTTGCTCAGTGGCAGAATGACCGATTTTGACCTTGTAGCCTGGCGGGTAGGAGCGTTGGGCGGTAACCGAAAGGTTGCTGGATCGAATCCTAGAAATTTGCTTTTCTGTCAGTATTTTCAGCTCTGTTGCTTACACTGCCTCTTTGGGTGCCGTAGCTTCAAGAACCCCCCTGCTCTGGGATATCTCACTCATTTTCTGACTGTGTCAACAACACCCTTTCATCTCTCCCCATGTGAAGTGTGCTTGCAGCTCTCCCGCCTCGTTAAAACAAACTGTCACCCACAGAGCGCAAGCTAATTAAGGTGTCAAAATAGTCTCCAGATCCATGTGTGTTTGCACACGGACACACATAGTAATTCTGGACATCATTTAGCATCGGGAGATGGCTAAATGATACAGTTGAATATGTACCAAGGAATTCCTTTTTGGATTTTTTGGTGGGAAGGCAATGATGTCCATAGAGCATCAGTGGTTTTGTTCTGTGTGTCTTAATTGCCTTGGTGAAATGAGTCATTCTCACCATTTCGCTTGCTCATGCTCCAAGTCACAGTTCTTGATAGAGAGATCCAGTCCAAGAAATGGGAAAAGAAAGGAGAATGAAAAGGTGAAGATAAAGATGATTGGAGAGATGTACCAGGAAAAGAGAGAAAATAGGAGATGGTATGAGGGTGAGGGTGTCAACCTGTGAAAGAGCGTGAGGAGGAAAATAGATCGAAATCAACTGTGGTAACTGTCCCTGGGCAGCCATGCAGGCCCTGGGCGTGTTGGCTGTTGTACATTGTCCTGTGGTGGGTCTGCTTGCCACAGAGCCATCTCTGCCTGTATTTACTCTGATTCATAGACCAGGCTTCCCTCCAGCACTAAACACAGCCAGTTCAGAGGGGAGTTGTGCCCAGATGTCACCATGCGGCTAGATAATGCAGCATGTGTTTGTGACATGAAGTAGAGATGGAGTGTTCTGGACAACTGAGAACAGTCAGAGCAGAGCTGGGAGATGTAGGGTGAATGGCTTTGTTTGATCTCTTTTTAGTCTACTGTAGCCCAATATAAACAGTAGTTACTGTAACTACAGGATAATGCATACAATATGAATGAATGATGTCTTATCTATTTCTGTAACAACTCATTCATGCAGGCAGCAAACCAAAACACAGCCAACAGTTCAACCTGGGTTCAGTTTTCTCTGCTATAAGTTACAGTTGTGTTCAACTGGAAAGCTGGAGTCTGCTTGAGGGCACACAGCTCAAGTAGAGCATTGTGTTTCTTATGATTGAACTATTTTGTGGGAAGTATTGTTTTTGATCGTATGATCGGTTTTGCTGGTCTGTAGAAGTCCATTTTTTAAAAACATTTCACCCCGTTTGTCAAGGGTTTGTTTATCCTAGTGCTACTGACGTGGAGTTTGTGTTTGTGGTTAATTTCTTCCTTACCTCACATTGCTGGTAACTCCAACTGACTAAAAAAAGGTGGTAGAGATGTTGTCTCTCACCAGTACCAGGATGATTGGATCCCCTGGATTGCTGTATTTTTCCCTCTGAAAAATATCAAAGCAAAGTCATTTCTAAAAGATCTAAAACTGTGAGTCAACGTCTCCATTTGAAAGGCTTCGGACAGTCCTGCTCACAAAAAGGTGTGCAAACATCTTCGTTTGACTCCTCACTGTCAACCCTAAAACTACCATTCAGCCACAGGGAGAGTTAGTATAATCAATAATACTTAGCGTCTAAAGTGTGTGTAGTAACACCTAGCATCAGTGCACAGTGTCAAGAGGCAAATTCAATTACAATGGCAGATAAGTCTCTGGAGGGAAGCTCAGGTCTGTTTAGGAATTGAATTGCACTCTGAAATTGTGATCATTATTATCGACCAAAATCGGATTCTCCTTAGTCATGGCGTGATTATTTCTAACAACAGCGTGGATTCACCATTGCTAATCAAATCTTGGAGGACGCATTAAGCATCCGCTTACATGGCTTTGCCTCAAAATATTTTATTTAGGTAAGCATCTAAAGTTGAGAGCTGTAAAGAGTTTCTCTTTTATTTTCTCGGAGGATAGTGACATTGAGAAGTTTGAGATAAATGTCACACTTACAGTACATGTGTAGCCTAGCGGTTACAAAACTGTGAACCATATTTTGTCATTCATCTTGAGTTAAATTTAGACATTGGACACTTCATAATCACAAAACTTACTCACTATACATTCATCCTACTGAATAGTTGTATCTCTCTATTTGTGACTGACCGGCTCGATTCGGTCTTATGTAGCAACATTTGAAATGTTTTTTTTTTTACATTGGATAAAAGTAGAGACTCAGAGCTAGAAATCATACACTACAGTTGATCAACAATGGCAAAGTAATTCTGCTTCGAAAGTTGATAAAGTTGTTAGTCCACTTTTGAGATAATGGCCCTTGAATGTTTGGTACACCTACTGGAGCGTTTTTCTTTGTCTACACCCATTCAGCATCATTCACACCCTCTTAAGCCTTAGCCCCACCCATCTCTTCACATGTGATGCCATGTGCTAAACAGATTCATTACGGGAGTGTACAAAACAACCAACGATTTCATCCATTTAAAAATGTATTTAGTATAGGTCAATTTAGCAAACCAGGCAACTTTCTAAACAATGTTTTGGTTCGTTTCTAGCTTGTTAGCTAGCTAGCTAACATGACGTTAACTGGCTAGCCAGTTCAAATAATTATCATATCATAAAGCTGACATCATCTTAACTTTAGCTCATTTGTATTCATTATTACAGAAAAATACTCACAACAAGATCATTATTTTCAAGTTAATGGCGAGCTAATTACAGAAAACAGCTTACGGCTGTGATGAAATAAAAGCAGGGCATTCTACTGGAGAAATGTAGAACTTGGACACTGCCTCGTTGGCCTAACGTCATATACTAATTTGACTTTGGTGCAGGTCATATTGTTCTTTACATTCCTGTCTCTAGTAAACACACACCACTGTATATCAAATCAAATATATTGTTTAGACATGTAGGTAGCTAGCTAGCTGGCTAAACAATAAACTATAATCCCAACTCACAACGCTAAAGCTAACCACCTAGGTTCAATGTTAAATAGCTAGCTAACATTAGGCTATAACTAGCAAAGCAAATGGATCTGAGATACAAATTATATTGCTACAGAGATCATACACATAAAGTTAGCTAGCGAGCCATCCAGCCAGCTAACATTAGCTAGCTAGCTAACAGTACGCTTTAACTTGCAATTAACATTTTTTTCTGCCAAAATTAGAAACGTATAATATCTGAAAATGTAGCTAGCTAGACTCTCTTACCTGTATACATGTATGAACGCTTCTCCCTCTGTTACGGATGCCATGGATGCCATGGTTTGAAGATGCAATTCAGAGACAAATGTTTTATACAACAGCCTTTGTGTGTTCTTTTTTTGACTTCATCTGTATATTTGCAATCAAATGCCTGAATTTTCTACATTTCCTTAGCTATCCTACTCCACCGGGAATTCCACTGATTTCAAAACTTGAAGTGGAGAGTGGAGAGCATTTGCAACATTATCACAGTTCTTCGTGATATCTTTCAAAAAAGCCACGTTAGAAAGGATTATCTACACATACTGTGCAGCTCATATTATAGACAGAAGCGTGCTACATGCAGCCCAAACCCGAACTCATCTCTCGGCATGTCCAGTCCATCCATTATCTCAGCCAATCATGGCTAACAGGAAGGTTAATGTCTTTTTCCGTTCCGTATTTACAGATGGCATACAAGTTTGGTATTAAGGCAAATAAAGTTTACATGTTCCAGATGGCATTACTGCTAAAAAAACGCATTTTGATAAAAAACTAGGTTTTTGTACAAATGCCTCCCCTGTGAAGTAGTTTCCTGAAACTAGTCACATTTGTCCACGCAGCACAACCATAAGTGTTGAAACTGTCAAGGACAATTAGTATATAAAATCCCAGCAGCATATCCCACTCTTTACAACAGATAAGGCAGTATTACATCAGAGAGCTTTTGTAAGCCCTTTATTTCCATTTCACTGAGGTCCTACTCTGATAAAGGACAAGAGAAGTAGCCGTTATCACTGCTGTGCCATATCAATCTCTTCACACTGCCTGTTGTTTTGGCAGTTGTGTCTGGGGTTTTGGAGACAATCACAGTAGCTAGATAACACACCTTTCTCCATTTTCAAAGTGCTTTTCCACTACAAGGATTGTGTGTTTTCTGTGCTTTATCATGGTTTACTTCTTTCTCTGGCATGTGGTTAAGGAGTGTGGGTCAAGGGATTGTGTGTGTGTGTGCCAGTGTGCATGCATATGCAAACTAGGGGTAATCTACATTCTGAAAGTCATGCCATCCTTCAGCTAGAGTCTGTCCTTTAGAAAACTTGTGTCTTTTAATCTTTTATCTCAGAAGTCAGACGGGTATTTACATTTTCTTGATGAAATTCTCCTTTCAGTTCTTTCCCTCGCTCTGGCTGTGATTGCAGAGCTTGTCTGCGATAATGAACACTCATGCTGACTTACTGCAGGCTTCACAGTGAGGACTGTCATTATTAATCTGTCACAAAACTTTTTAACGGCATTCCCTATACTAATGGAGATAAATGTAGAAGAGATGAAAGACGATCGTGTTGTTGCTCTTTATTAACCCTGAGAGACGTCCTCTGGTGTGTCTTCTGACACTTAAGCCGTCATTCCGGCAAAAAGGACCCACTTTCAAAAGCACTGTTCATTTCCAACCTTACTTCTTGAGAGCGAATATATTTAACACTGTGGTTTTGGATTCTTACAGAAATACTGTATGAGAGCAATTTGGAGCTATCATTATCATCCCTCCCACTTTTTGAATTTAGCACCCATACCCTGGGGCTTCCTGATTGCATCTTAACTGCTGCAGGTGGGAATAATTACTCTCTATGGCTGAGCCATTATTATATTTGGTAATCATGAGACATTCAGAGCAAAATCTTTACTTTGGCTAATTGGAAGAAGGAGGAATAAAGGTATTCAAATGAATCATCAAAGGGTTATCATGAGGGTTTTTTCCTGAAGGGCCTTTTCTAAGGGCCTCTTGTGGCAATTTGTCTACAGTAGTGGTTAGTTAATCAGGGTGGTTATTGTTCCACTTTACTCACTAGCCACTGCACTTAACCTTCTATGTAACAAGACATCCACTCATAATGCTCCTTCCAGCCTGGTAAATGGGGGTCCCTAACCCTGGACTAAATCCTACACTAACAGATTTTGCAATTACAACAGAGCCATATATGTATCCAATGTAGATTTTTGTTTTACTTATAAAAATGTCATGTAATATTTAGGAATCATGTTCTCTGGTATTATATTTCTCTTCTAGTATGCTCTAATACCTCCCTGTTGTTGGTGTGTTTCTCTCCAGTGTCTTCTCTAGAGAATGGAAATGTTGGGGGCCAGAGGAGAGTCGAAGCAGACAGCGGAGCCTTCACACACTCGTCCACACAGGACACAGAGAGTGAGATCCACCATTTTACCACAGCATCCTCCATGAACGTCCCCAACCACCGACCTGTCTTCAGAGGCTTCGCCCTACATGAACTCCTGCTCACTAAAGATTTCCAGGGGGACCAGCGGTTTTTCACAGACCATGGAGACGTGGAAGGACATCCCACAATGCCCGGCTCTGTTACTGCCTTTGAGGGGGGGGATGCCTCAACTCGCCTGGTGCCACATGAGGACGCCCCTGCCTTCTCTGACATCGCCACTACTGCCACGGTGGCTGCCACAACCCCCCTCACCATCTCTGCTTCCACAGACCCTGGGCTACTGGTGAGCATGGCTCAGAATAACCAGTTTGCCAAGGACAGGGAGGCAGAGAAGGTGGCAGTGACCACAGACTCCCTGACCACCCCTGTAGTGGCATCCACTGCCCCTACAGTCAGTGGCCGCAGCCCCAATGCCCCCCCCTTCCTGAATGGAAGCGCCTATGGTCAGGGGGAAGTTATCATGGAAGCCACCCTGCCCCCCCCTGTCCTGACCACCTCAGTTAGGGTGGAGAAAGGTGAGTCAGGGGAACCAGGGGTAAAGAACAAAACAGACCCTGGCATCCAGCTCACCAAACTGACCGCCTTATCCACAGGAGAGGTGGATGAGGGAATGACCACCACAACCATCATCACAACCACCACTATCACCACCATGCAGACACCAGGTAACTTCTGTTTCTATTGGTCTCATACACACACACAGTATAGAGTGAAGTAGAAGTATGTAAATCCAATTACATCCATTTGCCAACTGCTGCTTTTCTGTAATGGCCCTAATGCAATGGCTTTAGAGTAGCAGCTTTATTAATGCAGGTATCGTCAAATCACTTAAACTATCAACAGTTAAAAATGTACTCGGGGGCTGTCCAATTCGAGGTGTCGTAGAAAAATGCACTCGCTTCCCCAATGTTGCAAATATTTTCACATGACCTTGAAGCGTTAGGTTCTAGGCACGCGAGGAAAAGCCACTAGGATCGGAGAGGAGGAGGCAGAGCGTGTGTTAAGCTTTCCTGAATAACCGGGCCTGCTGGGAGCATACAATATGTGGCCACATTATTATAGGATGACTTGGGAGAATGATGATCTGCAACAGACAGCACATCTCAGTATCAAAACTTAAAATATATCCAGACTGGCCTGCAACTTTGCCTTTCTAGACCTAATAAACTGCCAAGGGCATACCCACGACTAATCCATATTGAATTAAATGATCAAATCACAGGGCTTTTGCATCGTTATTGAAATGACATTTTCACTGCAGTTTACAGGCTAGAGTAGAACTTTCATTGCATTGTGGTGTTGTAGAATAGTTTAGGTAGGATAATTGTATTGTCCCCCTCTCCTGCATTTTTTTGTCTTCACTGTTCTTTTATGTGCAATGACGTACCTGGCCTCTCCACTTACATTGAAAATTGGTGCATCTTTGAATGATTTTATGTGTGTTATGATGCTAGTTAGACTATTGCAGATCTGGAAAAACAATCCATCTACCACTATTGTCACTATGAATGTTGGATAGAGGGCAGGATAGACAGTTAGACTGGTATACTATATTGACTTATGGTATAGTAAAAGTTAACACCCAGAAAAGTGCAGTGCAGGAGTACCAAAATACCTTGATATAGGGGAGGGAGGCACATGCAAGCCGATTACAAAATGTGGCTAGGATGGAAGATATTATATAGTAAAACCTGCAAAAGGGTGAATGTAAACCAGGGGGAAAATGTACTTCTGCAAGACCCGATGCTGGAGATGAGAAGTAGGTACAGGGAGTGAACATTTAATTATCAACAGACATGGAACAGGACAGGAACAGCATCAGAACAGGGAGAATAAAACGACATGATGACAATAAATGCTGAAGCGGGGAACAGACAGATATAGGGGATGTAATGAGAGCAGGTGATTGAGTCCAGGTGAGTCCAATGAATCACTGAAGCGCGTGACGAGGGAAACATGTGTGTGTAATGATGGTGGCAGGAGTGCGTAGTGCTGGGTAGCCTAGCACCCACGAGCGCCAGGGAGAGAGAGCAGGAGCAGGCGTGACAGTACCCCCCCCCCCCCTCTAGGGGCACCACCCGGCGTCCCACCTGGGCGAGCCTGACTGGCCATCTGAGGCATGGGCGCTGGACAAGCCGGCTGAGGGTGTAGAAGCCCGAAGAATTGGCAGAGGCGTGGGAGCCTGGCAAACCAGCTGAGGCGTGGGAGCCTGACGATCCGGTTGAGGCGTAATGCCTGAGGATCCCGCTGGGATGTGGGAGCCTAGCGAGCCAGCTGAGACATGGGAGCCTGATGATCCGGCTGAGGCGTAAAAGTGCGTGACGATGGAAACAGGTGTGCATAATGATGGTGGCAGGAGTGTGTAGTGATTGGCAGACTGGCGCCCTCGATGGAGAGAGGGAGCAGGCGTGACAACTTCCCTCTCCAGTGCCCAATAAAAAAAACACACAACCTTCCCAAATCCAAAGAAAAGAGTATGACAGCCTGGGGTTGGAACCAAAACTATTTTACAATCACTTCATTTTGAACAGAACCATTATTTTTTTGTTCCATTCCACTGTTACAAATAAAAAAAAGTAACAGTTTATATCGTTCCTTTCTGTTACTTTTTAAACCTCTGAAATCATTTTAAAAAAAACATTTACATTAACATTAAATTACACTAGCACTCAGTGTGGATAGAGCAGCCTGCTTTTGAGCGTGCAAGCAATTTACATGCATTCGACAGATGAGTGTAGGGTGCGTGATGCGACTGAAATTTTGCTGGTGGGGAGAGTGTGAAAGAGGGTGGTGGAGAAGGCTTGGCTTGACACGCTGAGCATCTTGTTATGACATGTATTATCTGAATTAGGCCCACAGAATTATACCTACAGAGGAGTGGCTTCTATGATGGAACTGTGAATATCTTTCAATGTTATTTTCCACACATAACGCAACAAGTGCCTATGCAATTTCAGCAGGCAGGCTAGCAGACACTAGAATATGTTTCGGAGGGAAAGAGTAGGGCTTTGCATAGGCACTTTGTTCCGTTTTGTGAGGAAAATAATGTTATTAACTGGTTCCATGCATTTAAAATAATGGTTCTGTTCCGGAACAGTATATTTCACTTTCATTCACGGTTCTGATTTTGTTCCTCAAAAAAAATGTTGATTTTGTTCCATGACCGGTTCCAAACCGTGATGACAAAGCTTAGCAGTAACCTAAAGTGGCCTGCATGACTGCCTCTCGTTTACAGTGTTTACTCAGATTTTAGTCAGAGTCTTGTACAGCGTGGCAGGAATAGCGTTGGAGAGGGCCAGTCAGTGTTTCTCATCCTTCCGTGCTGACAGCTCCTATTCATCTGGCACCCAGGATCACAAAGCTGATCATGCGGCAAACCAATCTGCAGAGGCCGGCTCCACCTGATCTGTGCTGCCTGGCTGTCCTCTCTAGTGGGTCTAGATGGCTGAGGGGCGGCGTGATCTCCAAGGCCCGGCTGAGAGGCAGGGAATCTGGGGAGTTAATGAGGGGGTTAGAGGGCCACTGAGACACAGATGGGCTGTCAGAGATGGATCAGTAGTCTGGGAAGAGGGATCACTTGTCTTTTCATTTCTCCTGTGCCAGGTCCCTGCACTGTGAATTTCACTGACCCCGAGGGCCACATCAAGATTCCACAGCAGCATTCTACAGCGTTGTCGTCCGACCCTGGAGTGGATTGCACCTATGTGGTGACGGTCTACCTGGGATACGGGATTGAAGTACAGGTCAGTGAAAACAGGATACTGTCTAAGTTGTCCCTTTTATGGGGTTCACATCCATACACTTTCCCACATCTCAAGGTTTTAATGGAAACCTGCTCAGTGTGTTAATGTTAATGGAAATGAGAGGAAGGCTGTTAGGTCCAGGTTTGCCAATAGGCCTTGGGTTAGTGTTGCTGGACACACTGTTTTAGCACCACTCTAGCACTCTCTCTCTCTCTTCCCTACCTTCATTTAACCTAATTATCATGGCTGTCGTTAGAGCCAGCGGCTCTGATGAAGTGTTACACCTTTATGCTATTTTCAGCTGCCCAAATGCTAATGAGCTATGCAACTATTGGAATCTCAAACTAACATAACACTTCAGCTTGCTCATGAAACAAATGGGTCATGTCAACATTTATGAGTGCAGCTTATTTATGCCATTACAAAGCCTTGAGCTTCACATGACTTCAAGGAACAATACAAGAACAAAAATCAACTGCACTTCATGTTTTTAGCAAGTGTCTTACTTGTAACTAGAGTAGTTTCAAAATAAAACCATTATAGTTATTCCTGAAAATGTTCTCTTGGAGTGGTAAGGGGAAATCTGAATGCTTGTTGTGTTTCTATTCATTCATGTGGAACTTGTTATCTCTGGGCTGTCACAGCAACAGTCCCACCACAATCAATACAGACCCAGCAGCAGAGACACCACAGCACAGCGAAATGTTTAGTCAGCCGTAATTTCATAATGATCTATTGAGACACAATGGCCTACTAAAATTGTTTGCGAAAGCGTGGGTAAAAGACAAACCCCGAGTTCCATTTGCTAGCATGCATTCAGAGGGCCCTCACTTTGAATGCATCTCTTTCACTGCTCCCGTCTTGGCTGCATCCAATGTTTATCTATGGAAGCAGGCATCCGTAATTTTTTTCTCCAGGGAAGGAAGGGATTGTGCGTCTATTTTCCCTAGCAAAAATAATAATAAGTTACTTAAATTGATGTATGTGGAGTCTACATTAAATAGGTCAAAATGCATTTAGATTCATTTAAATTTCCAGACAAAATGTATAATTCTGTATCGCATTTAACAGTGAAGAGGCGACTCCGGGATGCTGGCCTTCTAGGCAGAGCTGATGCTCCAGATACTCAACTAGTCTAAATAAGGCCAGTTTAATTGCTTCTTTAATCAGGACAACAGTTTTCAGCTGTGCTAACATAATTGCAAAAGGTTTTTCTAATGATCAATTATCCTTTTAAAATTATAAACTTGGATTAGCTAACACAACGTGCCATTGGAACACAGGAGTGATGGTTGCTGATAATGGGCCTCTGTACCTATGTAGATATTCCATAAAAAATCATCTGTTTCCAGCTATAATAGTCATTTACAACATTAACAATGTCTACACTGTATTTCTGATCAATTTGATGTTATTTTAATGGACAAAAAATTTGCTTTTCTTTCGAAAACAAGGAATTTTCTAAGTGACCCAAACTTTTGAACGGAAGTGTACTTTTTGGGGCTTATGCAAATCTTCAGCCTGCGAAATTGGGCCATGATTAGTTCTTGGCTTCCCACAGGCACACATGGTAATGGCTATTGAATGTTTACTTCCTTATTTTCTGTCCTTCCTGCAAAACGATCTCCACATTACCCCTTCCCTGGCATTTCTAATACTCCAAACACCTCATTTAATACGAAAGACCTTGAATGGTTGAGCTTTTTCATCCCGCCCGGCTCTGGAGGGCTAAGATAAGTTTAGGTGGAGGGTGTTTGTTTGTATGTATGTTTTTCTCCTGCTTGGGGTTTTGGATCTATGCTAAGGTTAATGGCACACACACACACACACACACACACACACACACACACACACACACACACACACACACACACACACACACACACACACACACACACACACACACACACACACACACACACACACACACACTCTCTCAGGCAAGCTTTTGATATAGTAGCTCTTGTTCTCTCTAGCCCCTCCAGTGGACTCCTATCTCAGCAGGCAGTCTCTGTGTAGTGGAATATAATGAAATGCTGGTGCTGGTGCTGGAAAGCATGCAGAGCCCTGTTTATCAACCCACATCACTGAGGCAGGTAGCCTGATGGGATGAATATGTCCATGTGAGGACCAACTGGACCCAGGGGCTAAAAGGCTCAGACCAGTGGATGAATGGGCAGAGGCCCTTGGACAAATGTGATAAAGGGCTGTACAGTCACATGCTAGGCCTAGTGTTCTCAGTTAGAGAGATAGAACAACTCAATAGACAGTCTCGCACCTCCCTCTCTGGTGACGGCAGATATTGATTGAAGCCAGGGCATGTGTTACCACTCCAAATCATCTGCCACTCAAGGAGGCTGTACTGTCTGCAGGATGTCACAGGATCAATCTGCCCAGGCTCTTAGGACTGTAATGAAATGGACATGTAAACCTGTCCACGAGAATCCAAATAGGTCAGATCAGGTTTGCAATAAATAACTTCAATCAGACCCCCTTTCAACCGTAGAGGGGGTGGGGAAATAGGTAATGGGGATTGACACTCACGTCCTTTTGTAAATCAAAGCAGATGATTCTGGCCTGTGCTCTCCAAATTCACCAAAGGAATGTTTTTTTACATTTTATTTATTTAACCTTTATTTAACCAGGCAAGTCAGTTAAGCACAAATTCTTATTTACAATTTGGCCTACCAAAAGACAAAAGGCTTCCTGTGGGGACGGGGGTTGAGATTAAAAATGTAAAATGAATCAAATATAAATATAGGACAAAACACTCATCATGACAAGAGAGACAACACTACATAAAGAGAGACCTAAGACAACAGCATAGCATGGCAGCAAGACATGACAACACAGCATGTTAGCACCACAACATAACAACAACATGGTAGCAACACAACATGGTAGCAGCACAAAACATGGTACAAACATTATTGGGCTCAGATAACAGCACAAAGGGCAAGAAGGTAGAGACAACAAAACATCACACAAAGCAGCCAATACTGTAAGTATGAGTGTCCATGATTGAGTCTTTGAATGAAGAGATTGAGATAAAACTGTCCAGTTTGAGTGTTTGTTGCAGATCGTTCCAGTCACTAGCTGCAGCGAACTGAAAAGAAGAGCGACCCAGGGATGTGTGTGCTTTGGGGACCTGTAACAGAATGTGACTGGCAGAACGGGTGTTGTATGTGGAGGATGAGGGCTGCAGTATATATCTCAGATAGGGGGGATTGAGGCCTAAGAGGGTTTTATGAATAAGCATCAACCAGTGGGTCTTGCGACAAGTATACAGAGATGACCAGTTTACAGAGGAGTATAGAGTGCAGTGATGTGTCCTTTAAGGAGCACTGGTTGCAAATCTCATGGCCGAATGGCAAAAAACATCTAGCTGCTCGAGAGCACCCTTATCTGCCGATCTATAAATTACATCTCCGTAATCTAGCATGGGTAGGATGGTCATCTGAATCCGGGTTAGTTTGGCAGCTGGGGTAAAAGAGGAGCAATTACAATAGAGGAAATCAAGTCTAGATTTCACTTTAGCCTGCAGCTTTGATATGTGCCGAGAGAAGGGCCAGTGTACCATCTAGCCATACTCCGAAGTACTTGTATTAGGTGACTACCTCAAGCTCTAAACCCTCAGAGGTAGTAATCATACCTGTGGGGAGAGGGGCATTCTTTTATACCAAACCACATGACCTTTGTTTTGTAGGTGTTCAGAACAAGGTTAAGGGTAGAGAATGCTTGAAAGATTTGTTGTAGAGCATTTAACACAAAATCCGGGGAGGGGCCAGCTGAGTATAAGACTGTATCATCTGCATATAAATGGATGAGAGAGATTCCTACTGCCTGAGCTATGGTGTTGATGTAAATTGAGAAGAGTGTGGGGTCTAGGATTGAGCCTTGGGGTACTCCCTTGGTGACAGGCAGTGGCTGAGACAGCAGATTTTCTGACTTTATACACTGCACTCGTTGAGAGAGGTAGTTAGCAAACCAGGCCAAAGACCCCTCAGAGACACCCCTCAGAGACCCTAATACTACCATATCAAAAGCTTTGGCCAACTAATAAAAAAATTATAAAGGAAATACGGTAATTTAAAGTATTCCCACTACATAGATGAAGTTTCCATACTATGGGTTGTGCATTAAATATAAAAAATGATGAAAGTGTTTTTGTTAAGAGAGGGATGTGACTTGAGAAGTTATAAGAGATAATTGCTTTCCATAACTTTGCACATTGAGTAATCACTGCCCCGAAGTGAGGAAAGGGAGCATGCCAGCCTGCTGGAACCGCCCCTGTCAAGCAAAAGGTATAAATGACGGGTTATGAATTAACTAATTGATCCAGAGAAAGTGTGAAAGCGGCAGCTGTGCATTTAAAATGGTTTGAACTTTGAATCTCAACACAAGGTGGAGACGATAAACTCACCTCCCGGACAATCAGGTACGGCTGATTAGCTGTCCTAAGTCAGGTATTTTCGAAAGCTAATTTAAGTAGGACCATCCTGTTACTCTGCTCAAACCGTCGTATTACGCTACTCTCATCACCCCACTGGGGAACCTTTGATATGGCTGACTAGCCTATCTTCAAAGAAGCATCTTCAAGAGCGATTGGAAGGGTAGTGCTACAGAGGGTAGTACGTACGACCCAGTACATCACTGGGGCCAAGCTTCCTACATACTAGCTGTCAGAGGAAAGGCCAAAAAATGGTCAAAGAATCTAGTCACTCAAGTCATATACTGTTTTTTTTTGCTACCACACGGCAAGCGGTACCGGAGTGCCAAGTCTAGGACCAAAAGGCTCCTTAACAGCTTCAACACCCAAGCCATAAGACTGCTGAACAATTAACCAAATGGCCACCGGATTATTTACATTGACCCCCCCCCCCTCCATTGTTTTTTTACACTGCTGCTACTCACTGTTTATTATCTATGCATCTACCCCTTGTATATAGCTTCATTATTGTTATTTTATTGTATTACTTTTATAATTTTTTACTTTTGTTTATTTGCAAAATATTTTCTTAACTCTTTCTTGAACTGCACTGTTGGTTAAGGGCTTGTAAGTACGCATTTCATGGTAAGGTCTACACGTTGTATTCGGCGCATGGGACAAATAAAGTTTGATATGAAAATCAACTCTGTAGTTCTGTTCAGTACTACACAACAAGTCACCAGTTACCGGACAACTACAAAGAAGGACAACAGTAGAAGAGTTGTTGGAACCATTTTGGACAATCAGAGCCATACAAGCATGCCGCGAAAGGCCCAACACCCTTTCCAAGGCTGCCCTATTCCCCGAGATCCCCGGCGAACCCAGGCATTTCACTTAAATACATGAATGATTTCTTGCTCAAAGCGGTTCGTGTGCAAAGTATATGGTTATTGTAGGTGAGAGTAGTTTCTGAATGTGGCTTTGTTAAGTGTCTCTGTCCTTCTCTCTCCCTCTCCATCTCTTCTTTAATAAGCATCCATGTTGTTGTCATTCCACTAGGGAACTGTTTTCTGCGTAATAAGTCTCCAGTCAATAGACAGTGCAGAGTGTGTGTGTTTATCCTGTGTTCTCGTTTAATTAGCTAGTAAATACATAATTAAACCAATTTCTGTACTACTGATTCATAAGTAAGGCTCCCGCTTTTGCAGATGCAAGGAGGATACGACTGTTCAGAATGGTGATATGATATGAGGTTATGATTTATAAGTTGACTGTTTATAGATGTGACAGGTAAAAACCTTATAGAGTTTAATTTGGGAGATGGTAACTCTTTAAAGAACCGCTCTCGTGGTGCCCCAAATCCGAATGTTAATTGTTACATGATTAATGATTAATCGGGTAACAATGAAACATACAGTAGTTAGTTAATTAGATAAATAACAGTCTTTAGATGAATGTTAGTCTAGTCATGACACCTGAGAGTGTCCTGCAGAGTGGCATGTTGTCCAGAATGTTAATGTCAGCTCTAGTGGATAAGGTGCCGGATTCTGTAGACAAGGACATATATCCAAGCCTGACCCACTGCACATGCATTGCATATCCTTGAATAGTAACAGGTGTGAGATTATGTTCAGTATCTCTGTTTATCTCTAATCCTTAACATAATCTCACACCTGTCACTTTAATTTCTACTTACTTCTCATATATTAAGTGAATTGACTAATAAAAAGGAGTGAATATGCATTGTATATTGGTGCTGCCACCAGGGGCAACACAAGGTTGAAGCATCTCTTATGGATCACTTCTTCAGAATTACAGTTATTATGAGTTTGTATTCATCTCTCTCACAACACTCTGCTCAATTATTAAGGGTTCTGTTCCGAGGTGCCTCCCATGTGCATATTTCTCTCTCGCTGTATAGATTCTGCTCGAGGAGGGATGTAATTACGATCTTCACTGTTGGATGAATCAATAAAACGCATGCATAGGCGCACACACATTCATTATATTTCATAGTAAACTGTACGAAAACACAAGCGCACACCACACACTCACTAAAATACATTTTGACCATGAAAAGTGAAAGGGAAGTGCAAACATGATTCTTCTTTTTATAGGACACATCAATTATAATGCCCTACAGTATGTGAAATAAAGAATGTTGTTCAGTAGAGCCTCATGAGTTTTCTCATAAAGTCTTAGTCCCTAATTTTCTTTTTCATAATCCAAGGAGAAAGAATATTTTTCAATGTTATGTGCTCTCAACATGTTACCCTTTGATACTCGTAGCTCCCCTTGTTTACAATCATTAACAGTCAGACAGTACATGAGGGGAACCTTCATGCTTAATCACCAACTTTTACAACCCAAAACTCAATAAAGACTTGGCTTGGACACCCTGCCACTGATTGAGTAAATTGCTGTTGTTATAATGTACTCTTGAAGATGTTTGTGAGAAGTGATGTCATCCCTCCGCTTTACTTTGATTAGTTTAGTTCCCCCGAAAGCTCATATATACATACTCTGACTGTGAACTTGAGGGCCAGACCTGACCAAGTAAGCTGACTTCATACAGTATATCAGTGGCCATCAGAGAGGGCGAGATGGAGGGAGCGTGAAAGTATCTAGCGGTCATGATCTAGCCAGACAGACAGGATGGACGGACGGCCGCTCCAGGCACCCGCTACTCACACTAATAATAACCTCAGCCTTGATTGGATGGGAAACATTGACAAGACTATGAAGGGCAGAGTAGCGTCGTGCGTCTCCTTTTACGATCCTACCCTATTCTGTCATGCTGTGATCACAATCTCTTTGACTCTCCACACATATTCTCCTGTTCCACAGCTACGCGAAATTTGAGGAGACATAGACCGATGTGACCGACCGGCTCAATTCGGTCTTATGGAGCAAAATTTGAAATGCTGTTTTTTACATTGGATAAAAGTAGAGAGCTTGAAAATGGTATATCATACACTGTAGTTGAGGAACAATGGGAAAGTAATTCTGCTTTGAAAGTTGATAAACTTGTAACCTCACTTTTGAGAAAATGGCCCTTGAATGTTTTGCTACCTACTGGAGAGCTCTGCTTTGTCTACACCCATTCAGCATCGTTCACATCCTTTTAAGCTTTAGCCCCACCCATCTCTTTAAGGATTCATATTTGAGGCTATTTGAGCTGGTCAGTGTGTGTCGGTAATCCTGTCTAAGCAGCTTTTTAAAAATGTATTGCGTAGTTAAACTGCATAAGTGTTGCTCTAAACTTTCTGGAGGACCGAGTTTTGAAATCAGTGGAATTCCAGTATGATTGCTAAGGAGATGGAGAAAACAGCTGTCTCCGGATTACATCTTCAAACTAAGGGCAACCATGTCATCGGTGACAGGAGAAGCGTCCATCCATGATACCGCGTTACCCATGATACCCATCCATGGGTAAAATAGTCTAGCTAGCTACATTTTCAGATATTACACGTTTCTAATTTGACAGAAGCTGGTTTAATTTCAAGTTAAAGTGTACTGTTAGCTAGCTAACTTTAGCTGGCTGGCTCGCTAGCTAACGTTATATGTATGATCTTATTATTTGAATCTCAGAGCCATTTTCTTGGCTATTTAACCTCTAGCGTCGAGCAATCCCGTATCCGGGAGCGTAATTATAACCTCAAGCTCATTACCATAACGCAACGTTAAAGCTTAATGTTAGCTAGCTAACATTGAACCTGGTTGGTTAGCTACCTGCAGATTCATGCAGGACAGTAACTTCATGAGTTGGGATTATAGTTCATTGTTTAGCTAGCTAATGTTTCGTGTGTGTGATCTTATTATTCATATCTCAGAGCCATTTGCTTGGCTAATTATAGCCTAATGTTAGCTAGCTAATATCCTGATGAAGACAGCTTGTCTGACGAAATGTTGGATATTAGGTAAAAAAAATGATTGCATCCTACAGTGTGCAGCTCTCCTTTTTCTAATGTTAGATAGCTAACATTGAACCTGGTTGGTTAGCTACCTGCATATTCATTCAGGGTAGTAACGTTATGAGTTGCAATTATGGTTCATTGGATAGCTAGCTAGCCAGCTAGCTACATGTCTTAACAAAAGACTCCACTATGCAATTAACCATTTTGGGTGCATTTCTAAATTCGGTATGTCCATCCACTCCAATATCAGAGCACTCTCGTCTGAGTGTGCCAGAGTGCAGAATAGCTGCTGAATTTCCAAATGCTAAACACCCGTTGAATATGGCCGGTGTCAGTAATGTTGGCAAAAAAGCATAATTCAATTGTTGCCAGCAGCACAGTTGTAATCACCTACACTCTGGATAACATAAAAACGGACTAATTATGTAATTATGTTGAATGGCAAACAGTATGCCAAGTAGGAGTAAAGATGTGTTAAGCAACTTTGGGCAGTGGTTTTAAGCCCACACGTTGGTTCTCCCCTCTTTCCTTGCATATCCCTGTAAGTAGCAGGGTTGAACAGGAGGCTGACAGGCCTGTCAGGAGGAATGGTGTGTGCAGCATGCAGGCTTCCTGCTGATAGTCACTCATCATTGAGGGTCACTGTGTACTGCTCTTATTGCTGTTTCCCATAGATAAGTGGGCCGAGAGGCTATCTGCAGCACAGAGTGCAATAGTATCATAATCTCAGCGACTCCCATTTCCCCAGTAAGTCTCTGCTATCACAACTGTTACAGTCCAGTTCATTCAGATATCAGCTATTTACCTGTATTTCCCCTGGTGATAATTCTATAGATTACAGGGCTTTTTGAAACCTTTCCTTCATTGTTATCCTGCCTGATTGTGATATGAATGGTTCTCAGAAGAGCTGACCATCTTCTCCACACAGACACTCCAGCTGGTTGTCAATCAGTTCACTGTTGGTCTAATGTAATTTCACCAATAATGAGTATTGATATTGCCAGGGGCGCCACTTTGGTTTTAGAAGTGGTGGGGAACATAACCTGGCGGGGGGCCTGCGGGACTTCCCCTGCATTTTTTTTGGACATCTAAAGCTAATTTCCTGCATTTTCACACAATCGAATATGCTGTCTCTATTTAGAATAAAAAGTAAGCAAGAATGCCCACAGTCATAAAGCTACGTAAGATATTATTAAATATGTTTAAGTGATTAATAAGACTCAACTAGATCTAGGATAATTCAATTACAAATATTGTGCTGCACCTTTAACCAATAGCCTAACAAATGAACAACTCTTGAAAAAATACAGACTTTTGTTTTTCTTTATTAAGACATCCTTTACATCGAATTTCAGACCGACCAGCCAGCCCGAGCCACCTGCACGACTGACCCTCCACCAGTCTAGTCAATAGCTCAATTCTCTCTCAACACAATTTCCTTCCCAGTTCACACCTTACTTTTTTTTATTCCCAAGTTAAAGGTTTAGAAACAAAAGAACTAAACAAAAAAAACACATATACGTCAAATATTCATTAATGCACAGAAACAGCAAATCCTCTAAAATGAATCTCATAGAACTAATAGTACTGTAGAGCTCTTTTTGCTTGGACACAATATAGCTGGGTCACGCCATCCCTGTCCCTAGGGGTCCACCACCCTGCAGTGCCCAAACCCAACACACCCCACTCAGCTTAAGGATTTTAGTGAAACATTGTTAAGCCAAGACCAGAGTGACGGGAGACTTCCAGGGCCAGGACTGATCAGCTCAGCAGCTAGGGATTGCCTAAATAGGTATCTCCCCTGATGTGGGCATGTTTTCAATAGAGACACCCCTTTGCCATACTGTATTCTATATAAGGCATCCAGACCTTGTGAAAGTTGCCCAATCTTGTAATAAATCATATCTAGTGATACATAACTTGACATTGTGGGATGATAACCAACCTTCCAATTAACGGCAATGCATTTTTTAGCCACTGTAAATGCGTGCCTACACAGTTTCTTCACATAACAGTCTCCAGTGTCATAATGTCCAAGCAAACTTAAACAGGTAGAAGGGGGAATCTGTAGACATGCTGAGATAAAAGAACATACACTTTGCCAGAATTCAGCCAACCTTCACAAGACCATAACATATGCAAATATGTCCCCTTTTGTGCTTTACACCTCCAGCAGAGGAATAGCATTTCTGAGTGTAAAAGTAATTCAGTTTCACTGGCATATAGTAAGTTCTATGGATTGTGTGAAGGTCTTCCTCACATTTTTGTTTGACATGTTTTATGTCATTGGGAAAAGCCTCTATCAACCCTTGATACAGTTTGGAAATCATCTTTGGAGGTTTGTCAGACTGCCTTAAAATAGCATCTGTCTTGTCCAGTGTTTCCTGTACAGCGAGAATAAAGTTCTCGCTAAAAAATTCCCCTCACCTCCGCCACAGGCTGGTTGCCTGGCTGCCTGACCCTGCTGAGACCCCTGTCACCATCTGAAAATGAGGCATGACAAAGAATTACCTTTGTGTACATTATGTTATCCAAGAATAGAAACAATGGTTCAATCATTGAAATGACCATTATTCCCAGATCCCAGACTGTAGCTTTAAGCTTAAACTGCTGTCCTGTAGCTACTGTAGGTCTACCCATCAGATCAAGATGGAACTTTGTGTCATTAACTGATATTGTTAATATAAGAATATTTTGAAGATAAATACACAATGCAGAGGATGAGAGGACTAGAGTTAATGATCAATAGGAGTTGAGTTTCATTTCAACATCTGTCTAGAATCTGTGGAATGTCACTACTAAACTCAGAGCTACATGTAATATCAATTGCTAACATTAATATACTGCAAAATTCACCTGAGCTCCATAGACTGGTCATCCCTTGCTGTTTGACCCTGCAGGGACACCTGTCACCATCTTATCCTGCTAAGACATGATGAGCATAGTGTTGTGTACTGACTGCACTAGAGTGTTGCATTCCCGCGGGACGCCTGCTGTGGACTGCATTTTTCATGCTACAGGCAGATGAAAATATATTTGTTGTCCCACAGATAATTTGTAAACGGTCCTCTTTCTGCGTTGTATGCATTAGCCTACCTATTGTATTAAAACCACATATTTTGCACATTATTCACACACTCGTGAATTCGTGAGAGTTCAAATGCGCCTAGTATTTGAAATAGAGTAGGCTGCCTACATGGGCGAAGAATCACTTGGTAGTTAACTTGAATATGAAATGAAATTCAATATTATTAGACTATAGTTCCCTAGTGTCTGTAAATAAATATTAATAATGGAAAGAAGTGGAGGGTGCTCAACCAACGTGAATCGAAATACAATAAAAAAAATTAACCATGGGCACACATAGGTTAGGCGAGTGTTGCACCTTTTCATTTTCAATAAGTATTGATTACCTATGTATTTATTTGTCTCTGCCTGACAAATCATCTTCTTGAAAGGTAAGTTATATCCTATTGGCCTATGCAAAACGTAGCCAGTGTTGCGTCATCATTCTTGCTGCTTCCAGTTCAGTAGCCATACCTGCGAGATCAGGTGCGCATGTGGTCTCAGTTAAATAGAGTAGCCTATAGCCTATGCATGGGCAGAGAAGCACAGGGAAGTTATCTTTCCAAAGAAATATACTTCCTAAATAGGCCTACGACTAGGCTATAGTTTACTACGTTGCCTAGAAATAGGCCTAAATGTTGATCACCCATATTTCTCCATCAAAAAATGTTCCCACTCCTAAAAGGTAGGCTATACAAATATAGCCCAGTAATACAATATAAGGGCCATGTGAATCTCTGGTAATTTAATTAAATGTATTTTTGCACATTTTATATTGCCTATTGGGTGCTAAATTGCTGGGACCATGGCTTGCAAGTGAACTGCGTCACATACACCTAAAATAACATTGCGGGACTGCAGTTGGGTTTGGGACCAGTTCTTGCAGTAGCGGGTGAGAGTCGAACAGAAAGCCAACAGATGTGGGCTGGAGCAGGATGAAGAAATCAGTCCCTCGCAGACCTCTACTGTGCACCATGACAGTGACGCCTGTAACGTTAGAGCTGTTTATTGCTGTGTCAATGTGAAAAGTAGGGAATTAGCTTGGGAAACTGACAGATCAATAACGTTACATTGCCGTACTGACTAATACAACTCACATTGCACCGAAAAAATGGCAGAACATCAATCTTCAATCGTTTGACCGATGGTTTCATCGTTTTATTCAGGTCTAGTGTGATTGAGGCAAAAATAATAGCTAATGTTAGCAAACTTTTTGCCCTGCTCTCTCTCGAATGGTACATCAACTGGCAAAGCTAGTCAAGCTCATTTACTTCTGAATGGACAAAACATTTCCATATAAAAAACAGCTGTTAGCGATATGAGCTTGGCTATTATTACTATCTGACAGGTGACAAGAGGCTAAATCTGACCTGGCTATGGTAGCTACTAACTAGCCTAGCTTATTAATTCCCCTCAGTCGAGAGGGGATGAAACATTAGCTAACGTTACATGTCAGTTACAATACTAGCTCAGCACTGCAAATAAACACTTGTTTTTTTCTGTTAAGTTAACTTCTTGACGCACCCATCCCTTTAGCGGGATCATTTTCATCATCACCCGCTGAATTGCAGCGCGACAAATTCAAATTCAATTACTAAAAAGATTACATTTTCATGAAATCACAAGTGCAATATAGCAAAACACAGCTTAGCTTGTTGTTAATGCAAGGCATCCAATGGAACAGAGAGCTTTCAGGAAAAACAGCACCACCCGGTTTGATTTTCCTCAGGTTTTCGCCTGCAATATCAGTTCTGTTATACTCACAGAAAATATTTTGACAGTTTTGGAAACTTTAGAGTGTTTTCTATCCTAATCTGACAATTATATGCACCTGCCTGGATATAGTTTTGATGTACTTCTGATGGTGATGATATAACCTTACATGCTAGACTAACTTACTCTTCCTTTAAAAGCCACTGGCCATTTCTTCTCAATAAAAGTAGACATACATTGAGTGTAAAATATATTAGGATCCATTATTGATGTCACCTGTTAAATCCACTTCAATCAGTGTACATGAAGGGGAGGAGAGAGGTTAAAGAATAATTTTGACGCCTTGAGAAAATTGAGACATGGATTGTGTGCCAGTCAAAGGGTGAATGAGTAAGACAAAATAATTAAGGTCAAGAACTGCAACACTGCTGTTTTTTTTAAGCTCAGTAGTTTCATGTGTGTGTCAAGAATGGTCCACCACTGAAAGGACATCCAGCCAACTTGACACAACTGTGGGAAGCATTTGAGTTAACATGGTCAGCATCCCGATGGAAAGCTTTCGACACCTTGTATGCCCCGACTAATTGAGGCTGTTCTGAGGGCAAAAGTGGTGCAACTCAATATTAAGAAGTGTTCTTCAGTGTGTATCCTTCTCTGTGCATACAGAGACACAGTATGTTACATAGACCTAGCTCGTTTAAAATGCATTACATAAACCACAAAACAAATCTCTTTATTTACACCCAGAAAACAGAAGCGCACATATTCAGGTCATATCAATTAATAACACCAGAATTTTTATTTTATTTTTTAAAAACCTGCATTCTCTCTGCCCCTTCAATTTAAGAGCAGACTTGTGTCATTCATTTATGTAATCTTTTCAGACACTAATCTCTTTTTCATCATGATTGGAGATAAAGGAGGACAGATTAAATAGATTTTTGCTGGAGCCCAGTGTAAATTGATTGCTTCTGCCTTTCTGATCAGCCCAGTGTGTGTCTGGGTGTCCTCCTGGAGTTTAGAGTTAAGCACTGGATCCACTGGGGCAGAGACATCCGCTCATGTTATCTACGAGTTTTCTACTTGATTATAGAGATTGGGTTTTGTGATAACCAAGTAGTATACAATTAGATCAGAACGGCAGTGGTAACAACGACAGTGTTTGTTTTTTAAGTCATCCACCGCTGTCTAATTTGTAATCAGTAATCCAATTTAATGTGCCACTGTTGTAATGTAATTGAATAATGTGGTAATCATACCATTTCTCAAGCATGGATGTTGCAGTGCATATTCATCACCTTCGATACACTCTTAGAAAAGCATTGCTTTCTAGAACCTTAAAGGGTTCTTTGACTTTCCCCATAGAAGAACCCTTTGAAGAATCCTTTTTGGTTTCAGGTAAAACCATATTGGGTTCCATGTAGAACCTTTTTCCCAAAGAGTTCTTCATGGAACCCAAAATAGTTCTACCTGGAACTAAAAATGGTTCTTTCTACCTGTAACCAAAAAGGATTCTACTTTGGGGACAGCTGTTTTGGAACCCTTTTTTTTCCGAGGAGGGTACAAACCAAGATAACAGAACTGGATCAGTGTGAGACTTTATATAAATCCTCAAGATGCGTCCCATAGACCATCAAGTTCTTTCTTCAGACCTTTTATGACCCATACATTATATTGTCTTGTTTATTCATCAAACGGTTCAGCTGCAATAGATTTACCAGTTCTGATTTCTAAAAGTGTTAATGATTGGATTGTTGCGCTATATTCAGGGTGTTAGCCACTAGCTAGACGTAAGAATGTAGATGTTTTTTATTCAGTATTTACCACAGTGATAAAGTTTCATGAATGACCCCTCTCGAAGTTGATTTCCTGGACTCTCTCTGCCTCCTCTCCTCTAACAGACAGTGAACAAAGAGGAAACGCCTCCACCGAGTGAAACAGTAGGGACACTAGCAAGCCGGCTGGCTGTTCCTCAGTACATACGGTTGAAGTTGTAGGAGGGAGGGAGCATCCTGTTGAAGTGTAATTGCAGAAAAACCTTGTGGAGCGTGCTTCTCTCCAGGGCTCTGCTCTCACCCATGCGCCAGCTGCCTTGCAGGGACTCACTATCCCCACAGACAGACAGGACAGTAGAGGTGAGGGAGGAGCGGAATGGAGGGATGGAGAAGATGGAGAGGCAAAGGCCACAGAGTAGAGTTGCGCTGAAAAATATTTGTTAACATTAGGATTCCTTATGTTGCTCCGCCGTAATTACACTGAAGCCCTATCGTGCGACACAGCTGGTAGAGTTTCTAAACACGTATAGAGCTGCTCTCTGAGACCTCTCGGCCCCCCAGTAGCCCCCCTGATATACCAACACACCAACGAGTCTGGGGGAGGGAGGCAACACATAATCAAGACGAGACCTTTTCTGTGTTTGGTCTTCTCTCAACACTCTCGGAGTCTTGCACAGGAGGGCAAGTGAGGAAGAAATATGTATCAGGGACATTGACTGCAATTAGCTTGGTGGCTCAACCTCACTGCTGCAGCTATCAACAGTGAATACATTATACGTTTTTGTAAATCTGTCTTTTAGGTAAAGGTTTCCCAACCCCCCACCCGGGTGTACGTTTTGGTTTTTGCCCTAACACTACACAGCTGATTCAAATAATCAAAGCTTGACGATGAGTTGGTTATTTGAATCAGCTGTGTAGTGCTAGGGAAAAAACATAACCTGCCCCAGGACTGAGTTTGGGTAACACTGCCTTAGGTTAGTTAATGTTCACCATACCGATCACTCATTAGTAACCAGTTCTCAATAAGTGAGTACATTTTGTTACAGTGTTGGATGCAGCAGCATCCACATAGAAAACGGCAGATAGGTTGAGTTTGGGAAACAGAAACTCATTACTTTGTTTCTATTCTTGTTCTTTTCCACCTCTCCACATCACCTCAGATGAGTTGTTTTTTTAGGGGACAGGTGAAGTGTTTCCAGAGTTGGCCAGAGCATCTGAACTATTAAGGAGTGTTTCTGATCAAATAATGCCTGTCGGTTAGCTATCAGCTCTCTCCAGGCCACCTTGATCTCTCTGATACATTCTGTTCCCCTGCCCACTCGTCTACCTGGCCCCTTCTTTAGGGGTTACCATCTGGAACACTCCTGTTATACACTCCTCTCGACTCTCCTATCTCTCTTCAGACGGGCCTCCTCCTGTTCCCCCTTCTGATTATACAGGGTCCGAATGGACAGAATGGAGAGAGGGGATCAGAGAGGAGAGAGAGAGAGGAGAAAGATAGCATAAGGGGTTTGAGGGGAATGAACCTTAGAATCTTTGAAGCTTTTCAGAGTCATGGAAACTGGATGTGGTTCATTTCACAAAGCATGGTTTGGAAAAGATTCCATTTTCCATGAGGTTGGAGTCAGCATCATTCAAAGCAGAAAGTAAAGGGGGATTTGTCACACAGCCTGCTTCTGAGGTCAAGGTACACTGATATCATCTCAATAACACACTGCGATTAGTCTTACTCTCCAGCACCGCACAGCTATCTTTCCACCCCTCCCTCTCTCTTTCTCCTTCTCTCTCTCCTCTTCACTCTCTTACTTCTTCTCTCTCTCCTCTTCACTCTTACTTCTTCTCTCTCTATCTCATTTTCCCTATTTCCCTCCTCTCTCGCTCTGCTATTTTTCTCTCTCCTCTCTTTCTCTCTCTTCCTGGCCTGATTTGACAAACACTCAGGGATATATTATTGGGAAACAGGGACCAATTAAAATGAAGGTATATCAGGCTCTCCTTCAGCTATGCTAGATACATCTGTGAGAAAATTGGGTTGCGCTATTAAAAGCTGAGTAAGTGGTCTGAATGGCATATTTCTGTGGATATATACAGTGCCTTCGGAAAATATTCAGACCCCTTGACTTTCAAAATGTTGTTACGTTACAGGCTTATTCTAAAATGGATTAAATAAAAAACAATCCTCAGCAATATACACACATTACTCAATAATGACAAAGCAAAACTGGTTTTAGAAGACTTTGCAAATATATATATATATTTTTTTATTTAACAGAAATATCTTATTTACTTAAGTATTCAGACCCTTTGCTATGAGACTCAAAATGTTGTATTTATTTATATATTTTTCCAGGTAAGTTGACTGAGAACACATTCTCATTTACAGCAACAACCTGGGGAATAGTTACAGGGGAGAGGAATGAGCCAATTGTAAATTGGGGATTATTAGGTGAACATGATGGTTTGAGGGCCAGATTGGGAATTTAGCCAAGTGCCATGGGATCTTTAATGACCTCAGAGAGTCAGGACACCCGTTTAATGTCCCATCTGAAAGACTGCACCCTACACAATGCCAATATTTTTTAGACCAGAGTAAAGAGTGCCTCCTACTTGCCCTCCAACACCACTTCCAGCAGCACCTGGTCTCCCATCCAGGGACTGACCAGGACCAACCCTGCTTAGCTTCAGAAGCAAGCCAGCAGTGCTATGCAGGGTGGTATGCTGCTGGCAATTGAGCTACGGTGCATCCTGTTTCCATTGATCATCATTGAGATGTTTCCACAACTTCACCTGTGGTAAATTCAATAGCTTGGACATGATTTGGAAAGGCAAACACCTGTCTATGTCAGTTCCCACTGTTAGTTCATGTCAGAGCAAAAACCCAGCCATGAGGTCGATGTAATTGTCCGTAGAGCTGCGAGATAGGATTGTGTCAAAGCACAGATCTGGGGAAGTGTACCAAAAAATATCTGCAGCATTGAAGGTCCACAAGAACACAGTGGCCTCCATCATTCTTAAATGGAAGAAGTTTGGAACCACAAAGACTCTTTCTAGAGTTGGCAGCCCGGCCAAACTGAGCAATCGGGGGAGAAGGGCCTTGGTCAGGGAGGGGACCAAGAACCCGATTGTAACTCTGACAGAGTTCTAGAGTTCCTCTGTGGAGATGGGAGAACCTTGCAGAAGGTCAACCATCTCTGCAGCACTCCATCAATCTGGCCTTTGTGGTAGAGTGGCCAGACGGAAGCCACTCCTCAACTTGGAGTTTGCCAAAGGCACCTAAAGTCTCTCAGAATTTGAAAAACAACATTCTCTGGTCTGATGAAACCAAGATTGAACTCTTTGGCCTGAATGCCAAGCGTCACATCTGGAGGAAACCTGGCACCATCCCTACGGTGGTGTCAGCATCATGCTGAGTGGATGTTTTTCAGCGGCAGGGACTGGGAGACGAGTCAGGATCGAGGCAAAGGTGAACGGAGCAAAGTACAGAGAGATCCTTGATGAAAACCTTCTCCAGAGCCCTCAGGACCTAAGACTGGTGGCGAAGGTTCACCTTCCAACAGGACAACGACTTTGGGACAAGTCTTTGAATGTCCTTGAGTGGCCCAGCCAGAGCCCAGACTTGAACCCGATCAAACATCTCTGGAGAGACCTGAAAATAGCTTTGCAGCAACGCTCCCCATCCAACCTTACAGAGCTTGAGAGGATCTGTAGACGAGAATGGGAGAAACTCCCCAAATACAAGTGTGTCAAGCTTGTAGTGTCATACCTAAGAAGACTTGATGCTGTCATCGCTGCCAAAGGTGCTCCAGAAAAGTTCAAAGTAAAGGTTTTGAATACTTCTGTAAATGTGATATTTCAGTTGTTTTTAAAAAATAAATTAGCAAGCATTTCTGAAAATGTGTTTTTGCCTTCTCATTATAGGGTATTGTGTGTAGATTAATGAGGGAATTTAAAAATAGTAATAATAATTTAGAATAAGGCTGTAACGTAACTAAATGTGGAGAAAGTCAAGGGGTCGGAATACTTTCCGAAGGCACTGTATGTTCATGTATTGCTGTTATGTAGAATAACATACTGACCTCAGCATTTTTCTTCTGGTGGAGATTAATTAAACATTCATAGAATATTAAAACAATGCTATTTCCAGTCCTGCATTAAGTGACATGCAGTTTATGAAAGCTTCATAAAGCCTTCATAAAGCCTTCATAAAGCCTTCATAAAGCCTTCATAAACAGAAATGTGTTACAAATCATCTATACATTTATTTCATGCTTTATAGGATTTATAGGATTTGTGACATAACTGTGTGACATAACTGTGTGACATAACCACCAATGTCAAATATGACATAAACCTGTGCTTTGTAAAGGGTGGGATAAGCACAGATTAATAAATTAAGGCTTTATAAATCATATTAAATTGAGGATTCATAAAGCATGTATAACCCTGTTATGCATTTTGGTAGAGCATTGCAACGCCAGGAAAGTGGGTTCGATTCCCAAGACCACCCGTACATACAAATGTATTAATGCATGTCTCTTTGGAATAAAGTGTCTGGTAAATTGTATATATCATATTACTTTAAAACATTTCTAGGATGGGCCAACCTCTATCCCTCTTGGGTACATAGTCAATATTGGACCTGACCTCAACCTTCCCTAAAATGCTGTGCTGCAGGATGACACACACTCTAAAGTGTGTCTGGTATTATTTTATTTTTGATTGTGTATGTGCCCTTTAATTCAGTGGGTATACCCTGCAATATTGTTTGGTTGGTGGGGTTTTTGTAGTGCAGTAAGCACACGCATGTCAACATCAGAAGCCTCCTGCCTAAGTTTGTTTTACTCACTGCTTTAGCACACTCTGCTAACCCTGATGTCCTTGCCGTGTCAGAATCCTGGCTCAGGAAGGCCACCAAAAATTCAGAGATTTCCATACCCAACTATAACATTTTCCGTCAAGATAGAACCGCCAAAGGGGGAGGAGTTGCAGTCTACTGCAGAGATAGCCTGCAAAGTAATGTCATACTTTCCAGGTCCATAGCCAAACAGTTCGAACTACTAATTTAAAAAATTACTCTTTCCAGAAATAAGTCTCTCACTGTTGCCGCCTGCTACCGACCCCCCTCAGCTCCCAGTTGTGCCCTGGACACCATTTGTGAATTGATCGCCCCCCATCTAGCTTCAGAGTTTGTTCTGTTAGGTGACCTAAACTGGGATATGCTTAACACCCCGGCAGTCCTACAATCTAAGCTAGATGCCCTCAATCTCAACCCACCAGGTACAAACCTAAATCTGTAAACAAGGGCACCCTCATAGATGTCATCCTGACCAACTGGCCCTCCAAATACACCTCCGCTGTCTTCAACCAGGATCTCAGCGATCACTGCCTCATTGCCTGTATCCGCTACGGAGCCGCAGTCAAACGACCACCCCTCATCACTGTCAAACGCTCCCTAAAACACTTCTGTGAGCAGGCCTTTCTAATCGACCTGGCCCGGGTATCCGGGAAGGACATTGACCTCACCCCGTCAGTTGAGGATGCCTGATAGCATCAAATAGTCCCCGCGATATGCAACTGTTCAGGGAAGTCAGGAACCAATACACGCAGTCAGTCAGGAAAGCTAAGGCCAGCTTCTTCAGGCAGAAGTTTGCATCCTGTAGCTCCAACTCCAAAAAGTTCTGGGACACTGTGAAGTCCATGGAGAACAAGAGCACCTCCTCCCAGCTGCCCACTGCACTGAGGCTAGGTAACACGGTCACCACCGATAAACCCATGATTATTAAAAACTTCAACAAGCATTTCTCAACGGCTGGCCATGCCTTCCGCCTGGCTACTTCAACCTCGGCCAACAGCTCCGACCCCCCCGCAGCTACTCGCCCAATCCTCTCCAGGTTCTCCTTTACCCAAATCCAGATAGCAGATGTTCTGAAAGAGCTGCAAAACCTGGACCCGTACAAATCAGCTGGGCTTGACAATCTGGACCCTCTATTTCTGAAACTATCCGCCGCCATTGTCTCAACCCCTATTACCAGCCTGTTCAACCTCTCTTTCATATCGTCTGAGATCCCCAAGGATTGGAAAGCTGCCGCAGTCATCCCCCTCTTCAAAGGGGGAGACACCCTGGACCCAAACTGTTACAGACCTATATCCATCCTGCCCTGCCTATCTAAGGTCTTCGAAAGCCAAGTCAACAAACAGGTCACTGACCATCTCGAATCCCACCGTACCTTCTCCGCTGTGCAATCTGGTTTACGAGCCGGTCACGGGTGCACCTCAGCCACGCTCAAGGTACTAAACGATATCATAACCGCCATCGATAAAAGACAGTACTGTGCAGCCGTCTTCATCGGCTCTGTCAATCACCATATTCTTATCGGCAGACTCAGTAGCCTCGCTTTTTCGGATGACTGCCTTGCCTGGTTCACCAATTATTTTGCAGACAGAGTTCAGTGTGTCAAATCGGAAGGCATGCTGTCCAGTCCTCTGGCAGTCTCTATGGGGGTGCCACAGGGTTCAATTCTCGGGCCGACTCTTTTCTCTGTATATATCAATGATGTTGCTCTTGCTGCGGGCGATTCCCTGATCCACCTCTGCGCAGATGACACCATTCTATATACTTCCGGCCCGTCCTTGGACACTGTGCTATCTAACCTCCAAATGAGCTTCAATGCCATACAACACTCCTTCCGTGGCCTCCAACTGCTCTTAAACGCTAGTAAAACCAAATGCATGCTTTTCAACCGTTCGCTGCCTGCACCCGCACGCCTGACCAGCATCACCACCCTGGATGGTTCCGACCTTGAATATGTGGACATCTATAAGTACCTAGGTGTCTGGCTAGACTGTAAACTCTCCTTCCATGTTTAGTCAATTATTTATATGATATATATTTATAACTACAGGTTATTGACACATTTCTACTATTCAGGTCTTGGTGGTGTAGCAGACTGGTGTTATATTATTCTTAACGATTTCGCACAAGCCAGAAAAAAATGCAACAATATGTCTGTGAAACTATATATTCACAGTATTATGAATGAATTGTGGTTTATTTGGTAGCATTTCATAGTGTGACTGATTTTACTAATTGCATTAGTACTGTACAAAGTGTGAGGTGTTTTTGATAGATTCCCCCGCTCCCCCTCCCTCGGGCTTCCAATGGGGAGACCTGAGGTCAACCTACCCCCCACCCCCTTCCCCATCTCGTACTTCTGATTGGGAGACCTTCCTAGGCAGTAGCCTGCCTAGCTCACAAACTAGAATCAGGGCGCCCACTCCGACAAGGTTAATTGACCCACAGTCCCACAAGGTGACATGATAACACTGATGTGCAAATGAGAGATAGAAACCGGTCGCACAAATGTCACATTCCAATTTTATTTTTGTGCGGGCGCCCCGTGCCGCACCCAGCAAGATGCCGCCTATACCTATATCCGCCACTAGGTGTGACCACCTGTGTAAAGTATTGGTCAGTGTCACTAGTTAACACAGTCAAAGAGTCATAATTATGGCTAAACCCTGCCTGTTTCCAAAATTTCTCTTTAAAATGTGTTTTAAACCAACCTTAACTACTGAACATTAAGATTGATGTGTTGGTCCAACAGACCATTTGGGCAGAAGTGTCTGGGAAGGAGATTAGGTGTAATGGGACTAACATTACTTCACTTTAGAGTGTGTGCCATCCTTCAGCACAACAGGTCCCCCTTTATAAAGCACGTCTATCATATTCAACATAGTGGGTTATGTCACATGTGACATTGGTGATTATATCACACAGTTATGCCACATTTATAAATCATGAAATACGGTTGTAGATGCATTGTATCACATTTATGTTGTGCTTATGAAGGCATTATGAAGCATTATGAAGGATTTATAAACGAATGAACGTTATTGAAAGCGGGACTATATTTTGTAAGACTGAACTGTCAAGGCCACTCTCTTGATTTTGTTTGTAAAATGTGATGGTTGCCACCAATCGGTTGATTTATTGGATGTGATGCGGCATGGAGAAGTGTTCACAGCTCAGACTGAGTCGAGGGTTAACGATTGCTGTTTGACGGTGCCTCTGGGGCCCTGTTCCTCTGACTCTGATCAATAGTCATGTTAATAAACATTGCCAATAGCTGACACGTTGCTTCTTTCCCATGCAGAGAGAATTTCTCTATTGATTCCAGCACTTTCATTTTAATTCCACTGTTTCTGACAAAGGAAGCTAAATGCATCTGGCATTGACCCTGACAAACCATGGCAAGATGAAGAGGGAAATGTCAGTGTGTTTGTCAGTGATGTACGCCTCCCCATTCAGCTAACACATTAATAGTGGAGACAGGCAATACATTTCGCCAAGACTCCAGCTGGAGGAACTTTTAAGCCTTTTCTCTAACAAACAGTCCAGGAACTCCTGCGTTTGCAAATACACACCATCGATACCTCTTTCGTAAAACAAGATCACATGCAGAGTCCCATAAGGAGCCACAGTAACAGCCTACCGACTACGTTTGACCGCACTGACCACTTCTGAGGGAGACCTTGTACTATTGAATAATGTATGGACACGTTCTCCCTCCAGTCCTGGTCCAGTTGTACCAAAACCCACCCACCCACCCCCTCCCCACAGCAGAGCAGGTCATATTGACTGGGGACTGAGGAACGAAGCCAGCTCCTGTAATGTAGGCTCTGAGAGCAATGGTGACTTTAATGAACTTGAGATGAGATGAGGATAACCTTTCATCCTGTGCCTTGGGCCTGGGGGAAGGGTGGCAGGACCAGGGCCGGTCCTAGCTTTTTGACTCTTTTTCGAGATTTGGTGGGTAAAACATTTTAGAACTATTAAAGTTAATTTCCTGCAATTCTACACATTTTGCCATGTGGGCTGAGGGCCCCCTAGCGGCTGGGGGCCCCAAGTGCCTGTTTGTGTTGCTTATTGCCCAGGGCCGGCCCTGGGTAGGACATAAAGGAGGGTTGTTTGGTCCTGATGAGCTTTTTAGGGTGTCAGGCCTGGGCTGAGATGAGTTTTCATCGGTCCGTCCCCTCACCAGAGGAATGCTTTCAGGTGACACTAATTGCTCCTCCAACCTAGCTAGCTGTCATAAAAAAAGGGAAAAGTGTCTGTGAGAATACTCTGCCCTCCATCTCTGTCAGCTCTGCAGGAACATCATGAGGTGTGATGAGGAGGGACGAGGAGAAGCAAATTCAGGGAAATAAGCAGAGAAATCACAAATGCATGTATTAAAGTCATGCAAATGTTTGGGCCTGAGCGGCATCTCGGGAAGCAGAAGTCCATTACTCATAGCGGAAATCGAATATGTCCCGCAACTATATATTTTTTTATATGTAGATGGTCTTTAACCTCTGTCCCGGCTGAAAAAGACTGCCACAGTGAGACAACATTTAATTTAACTAGGCAAGTCAGTTAAGAACAAATTCTTACAATGACGGCCTACCCCGGCCAAGCCCGGACGACGCTGGGCCAAACCCGGACGACGCTGCGCCAAACCCGGACGACGCTGGGCCAATTGTGCGCCGCCCTATGGGTCTCCCAATCACAGCCAGATGTGATACAGCCTGGATACGTTCCAGGGACTGTAGTGACACCTGTTGCACTGAGATGCAGTGCCTTAGACCACTGCGCCACTCGGGAGCCCCTTAAGAGTGTACCTAATGTTGGGGATGTCATTCTAAGTGTAAATTCAGTTAATTTATTAACGTGTGCCCTGTCAACCACTCACCAATCCTGGGTTTCATTTGTTAGTCCATTTCAAACTCCACCATTTCAAGTTTGCCACCTGTAAGCACTGAGCTACAATAACAATGGGCAAGGTTGCTATTGTCCAGGGTTTCTGCTATTGACTGCAATGCAGACTTGTGTTTAAGAGAAACAACACTGGCTCTGGTCTTTACAGTCTACTTCTCTACCTTGTGTTATTTTGCTAATTATTCAGCCATTGTTGTTTGAGACAGACCTGTTTTTCTGAATGAAGGAAATGAATGTGTTGTTAATGAAGAGGTGACTATTCAATCCAGATAACCAAGCAGACAATGAGCACGGTTATATGCACACAATAATACGATTATTGCGGATAGTCAGGTTAATATAATAGTTTGTTTATAACTTTTACATGCTTTGCAGAAGAACGATTTCACTAATAATCCTGTTTACATCTGAAATCAGGCTACTGAGGGGACTTCTGATAAAATGTTTGCCGAAAATCGGCAATCAAACTAAACATTCTACCACAGCAAAGACTATTTGAGTTCGGACATATAACGTTTGAATGTGAATACTATTTATAAAAGGTATATTTCAGTTTTTACGAACTCACTTCACTTGCGCATAAGACGCAAGCTTGCGCTACCCGGTCCTGGCACAGATCAAATACACCACTGGAATGAAGCTGTTTACATGTCCTAATCATTTGAAATGTTGATTAAGATAAGATAATGTTGATTAAGATAAGATAATGTTGATTAAGATAAGATAATGTTGATTAAGATAAGATAATGTTGATTAAGATAAGATAATGTTGATTAATATAAGATAATGTTGATTAAGTTAAGATAATGTTGATTAAGATAAGATAATGTTGATTAAGAAATTAAGATAAGCAGAGTAAGGTGTTTACATGAATCAAATCAAATTAATTTATATAGCCCTTCTTACATCAGCTGATATATCAAAGTGCTGTACAGAAACCCAGCCTAAAACCCCATACAGCAAGCAATGCAGGTGTAGAAGCACGGTGGCTAGGAAAAACTTCCTAGAAAGGCCAAAACTTAGGTAGCAGGCGCATCGGTAGTAGGTACCAGGCGCACTGGTTTGAGTGTGACAAGAACTGCAACGCTGCTGGGGTTTTCACACTCAACAGTTTCCCATGTGTATCAAGAATGGTCCATCACCCAAATGATATCCAGCCAACTTGACAGAATTGTGGGAAGCATTGAAGTCAACCTGGGCCAGCATTCCTGTGGAATGCTTTCAACACCTTGTAGAGTCCATACCCCGATGAATTGAGGCTGTTCTGAGGGCAAAAGGGGTGCAAACTCAATATTAGGTAGGTGTTCTTAATGTTTTGTACATTCAATGTAGTTTCCATTTCATGCTTATGCCTCTCTTTGTGGAAATGTCTGGAGGTGCTCACAAATAATAATAATAGTGAGTGAGTGAGTGAGTGAGTGAGAGAGAATGGGTGAGTGAGTGGGAATGGGTGAGTGAGTGAGTGAGTGAGTGAGTGAGTGAGTGAGTGAGTGAGTGAGTGAGTGAGTGAGTGAGAATGGGTGAGTGAGTGGGAATGGGTGAGTGAGTGAGTGAGTGAGTGAGTGAGTGAGTGAGTGAGTGAGTGAGTGAGTGAGTGAATGAGAATGGGTGAGTGAGAATGGGTGAGTGAGTGGGAATGGGTGAGTGAGTGAGTGAGTGAGTGAGTGAGTGAGTGAGTGAGTGAGTGAGTGAATGAGAATGGGTGAGTGAGAATGGGTGAGTGGGTGAGTTGGTAAGTGGGTAAGTGGGTGAGTGATTGAGAATGGGTAAGTGGGTGAGTGAATGAGTAAGTGGGTGAGTGGGTAAGTGGGTGAGTGAGTGAGAATGAGTGGGTAAGTGGGTGAGTGAGTGGGTAAGTGGGTGAGTGAGTGAGAATGAGTGGGTAAGTGGGTGAGTGAGTGAGAATGAGTAAGTGGGTGAGTGGGTACGTGAGTGAGTGGGTAAGTGGGTGAGTGAGTGACACCTTGCAATTTGGACAATGTTGGATGAGCAGACCACCCAGACTGTCAGAATGCAGTCAATTATGCCTGTATAGCATTATCCTCTCCAGTCATGTTCAGGAAGAAACACAGTATCTGCAGGTGGTAAGCAGTTTCAGCATTTTGATGAGAACCCTGCTGTTGGTGAATATAATGACGTTTCCTTCTGTAGCTTAAGACCTACATTTATCAGGCCTCACCCATTTAGTTTGCACAGGGACCTATCCTGCACCAGCCAATGGCTCCTCAGAGACATTTTGTATTTTCATAGCAGCATACCATCAAATATTTTCCACAGTGAAATTAGGAGGCAGAGAGCCTCCAGTGAATGTTATCTTAGCCATAATGCATTCGCTAGGTTGTAAAATGATTTATACACCATGAGTGATAGTGCCATAGCTTTTACACCCTGATGTTTATGCAGTCACATTTTGGGCTGATTAATCTACAGATATATGGCAAATGGTGTTCTGCTATCTTTAAGCCTTTCCTATCAAAAGCATTGTACTGCATTTCTAACAGAAGATGTTCCCCATTTATATGAGGACTGATAAGAGCTAGATGTAAACTCCTCTTTGTATTTGATATACGAAGTCTGTTATCTTCATCAACGAAAACATTTATCTGCTGTATTGAAGCAGATGTCAGATAGTCGAACTGACCCTTGGCGCAGATCAGTAGGTTGTCCTGGTCGTAGTTACAACAGCATGCCAACTCCCTATTTTGCTATGTGTAGTGATAAGAAACTCTCTCCATTCTGTCACACTTTGGACCTTCTTTGGGGTGGTCCTGGTCCTTATAATATTTAGAACTGTGGTTAACACAGACCATGAACACAAAAATATGCTTTACTAATGCAAATATACTTATCCTCAGATCAACCCATATACAATTACAATACGAGCATGTATGCTATACGTGAAAACTGTCAAGTCAGATTTGCGTACTCTAATATAACATACTGTACGTACTTTACGTCCATTATGTACTAACATGAACTTTAGGTCACAACTGGTTGTCTGCATTCAGATTGTATTTGCTGTTTCTGTACTCTATGATTTGTCCAAGGTCTATTGTAGGCACTTTATCCTTGCAAAATGGTCTGTTCGTTAAAATATTTTGATTGAGGAGGCAATGGCTGGAGGAGAGAGATGACCCTTCACAAAGCCATGTTCACCCATAATTGTGATGTGAGCTTTGGAAGTATTTTAACGGAATACTGAAAATAAATTGAACTGAAATAGCACCTACCCAGAGGACAGGACATTGAATTATGTGCTCAGCATTTTAATGCTTTAAATTGCCTTTTTTATTTATTTATTTTTCACCTGCATATTTGTTTTGGAACATAATACACACTTGTGTTTAATGGAAAGAATGGACTGCACATGTTACCATGAAGGCTTGTTTGGTTTGGAGAATAGCTAGTCATGCTTGCAGGTTCCTCACTCATTCAAATATTGTGCTGTGCTTTTAGGTTTATAGGCTACTGTTCGTTTAGCGCCCAGTGGATCAGTGTCTGTTGATAGAAGCAGTTTGTGTTGTCTGTCAGGGAAGCATGGATATTGTTTTATGATTCACTGGTGAAACATATTGGTGGGTATGTAGATTGAAATGATTGTGTAATGTATTTTTGGCTCTGAAAGAGGCTGGGCAATCATTGAGGGGAAATCTCCCTACTGCACCTGACGTTATTGAAATGGCTATTCTATGGTCTGTCTGTCTGTCTGTCTGTCTGTCTGTCTGTCTGTCTGTCTGTCTGTCTGTCTGTCTGTCTGTCTGTCTGTCTGTCTGTCTGTCTGTCTGTCTGTCTGTCTGTCTGTCTGTCTGTCTGTCTGTCTGTCTGTCTGTCTGTCTGTCTGTCTGTCTGTCTGTCTGTCTGTCTGTCTGTCTGTCTGTCTGTCTGTCCGTCCGTCCGTCCGTCCGTCCGTCCGTCCGTCCGTCCGTCCGTCCGTCCGTCCGTCCGTCCGTCCGTCCGTCCGTCCGTCCGTCCGTCGTCCGTCCGTCCGTCCGTCCGTCCGTCCGTCCGTCCGTCCGTCCGTCCGTCCGTCCGTCCGTCCGTCCGTCCGTCCGTCCGTCCGTCCGTCCGTCCGTCCGTCCGTCCGTCCGTCCGTCCGTCCGTCCGTCCGTCCGTCCGTCCGTCCGTCCGTCCGTCCGTCCGTCCGTCCGTCCGTCCGTCCGTCCGTCCGTCCGTCCGTCCGTCCGTCCGTCCGTCCGTCCGTCCGTCCGTCCGTCCGTCCGTCCGTCCGTCCGTCCGTCCGTCCGTCCGTCCGTCCGTCCGTCCGTCCGTCCGTCCGTCCGTCCGTTGATAGAAGCAGTTTGTGTTGTCTGTCAGGGAAGCATGGATATTGTTTTATGATTCACTGGTGAAACATATTGGTGGGTATGTAGATTGAAATGATTGTGTAATGTATTTTTGGCTCTGAAAGAGGCTGGGCAATCATTGAGGGGAAATCTCCCTACTGCACCTGACGTTATTGAAATGGCTATTCTATGGTCTGTCTGTCTGTCTGTCTGTCTGTCTGTCTGTCTGTCTGTCTGTCTGTCTGTCCGTCCGTCCGTCCGTCCGTCCGTCCGTCCGTCCGTCCGTCCGTCCGTCCGTCCGTCCGTCCGTCCGTCCGTCCGTCCGTCCGTCCGTCCGTCCGTCCGTCCGTCCGTCCGTCCGTCCGTCCGTCCGTCCGTCCGTCCGTCCGTCCGTCCGTCCGTCCGTCCGTCCGTCCGTCCGTCCGTCCGTCCGTCCGTCCGTCCGTCCGTCCGTCCGTCCGTCCGTCCGTCCGTCCGTCCGTCCGTCCGTCCGTCCGTCCGTCCGTCCGTCCGTCCGTCCGTCCGTCCGTCCGTCCGTCCGTCCGTCCGTCCGTCCGTCCGTCCGTCCGTCCGTCCGTCCGTCCGTCCGTCACACACTCACACACTCACACACATCTGGAAACCATCCAAGCCAATTTCCACACCACCACCCAATCATTACTTATTTTCATTTAAGTCTATTTGACTCCCATTATAGTTATTTCCTCTCAATTATAAGCCAGATGCACATTTTCTGCATTTCTGAAGAAGTATTTTGACATTGTATTTTCCGGCCTAGCGCCTGTAAGCCCATCACAGATGCATATACCGTGGGCTGCCATCACTAAGTACACACAACCCCCCCAAAAATAACAACTTCAAGTCTCAACAGGACCCAAAAGTGGAACAATAACTCTTGGTTCAAAACTACAGAAACGCAGAAGCTTGCCACTGTTTTTGTTTACTTGGACCCAGCTACCCTGGGCTATTGTCCCAATGGGATCCATTTTGTTGAAAGCTTAAGGGGTATAAGCTAGGTCTCATTATGATCCTGTAGTAGCAGTACACTGTACTGTGTGCGTATAATCTGAGTTCTGCTCCCTGTGGTCCCCTGGCTGCAGTGCTGCTAGAGATAACAGGGCCTGATGTCTCCAGACATGGACAATGCTTCATAATTGAGCCAGGGCAGCTTTTCCTGGCTGTAGTGACAGGTCTCAGGGTGGATGACGGATGACAGGACCCCAAGGACCCATACTATTTTCCAGTACAAATTCCTGCTGCCTGCTCGCCTGTCCCTCGGGTGGCTGTCATATACATGTACACGGAGTGATGGCACAGGTCAGAAGACTATGCTCTAGTTTATCCCCTGTTTCCATGTGAACAGCCTTAGACCCATCACTTCTAAACACTCAAACATCCCAGATTCTATTACAATGTACAGTATGTTACTGTAAACGTTCACTATGTTGTACAGTGGGGTTTCGGAATGATTGACACCCTTGTTAAAGATGTGGATTAATGACTGTATGAAATAAAGAATTTCTATTGGGCACAAAATCATCTGAAACACAACCAAAACGAACTGTAAATGCATCCAGCAGTCTGCAGAGTGACAAGCTTGACGTAGTCAATGTGTGTTAGGAATACGGGACCTAATACTACACTTTTGACTACTTTAGTCATGAGAATCTTTAGTGGTCTCAATAATGTTGACCCCTACCTTTAAAACAATCTATACATATTACTTGTTAAACAACATCTCTTTCCCTGAACAACTCTATTAGTATAAAATAATATAATCCCCCCCAAAAAATGTTTTGCATAAGATATAGCACAGTATTTGAATTATGTCTTTTATACAGTCATTATTGCTAATCTTTATCAAGGGTGTCAATAATTTCAGACACCACTGTATGTGCACATGCTCACATAACCTACCCCTCAGAGCATGAATATTGTTATCACGTATTGCACACAACTCTTACACTGTCATAGCACTGTTTTTCCCCCTGTCTGAAGACCTGGCTCTGAATAAAAGGATGCCGGGCCACCTAGAAAAATAGAGAGCTTTAAACTTCAATGTCATTTCTTTGTTCCCCGCCCTTTGTCTCTCAAGGTTCCTGCATATCTCAGTGGTTCCACATCCTTGTGGAGATAAAGTGAAATGTCAGCCACAGCAAGAACATTCTCAAATCACAATGAATGAGGAAGAGATGAGACACTCGTTCCAGTCTTCAGTCCTTCAAGGATGTAGTCATTAGGATGAGCAGAGCTGGATTTCCTGGGCAGATCTGCTTGCACACATACTGAGTTCCCTTTGGGAGGAATTGCTGCCCTGTGTTGTGTAACACTTCTCCTCCATGGGTAATCCAGCTCTGTGCTCCTTTGACCTTTGAGCCATGTCAACCCTCAAGTGCCCTGCAACTAGACTGAGGATTATCAATACGATACGGAATTTTAATTTTAATTTTTTTAAGCCAACCATTTCCATGTGTGTCCTGTCTCGGATAACAAACAGCTTACTTTTGCCTGCAGATAAAAGGGATTACCCCTGAGATAATATGGGACTTTTCCTCATATTATTTCAGGTTCTTATGGAGTGGCTTAGTTGATAGTGGGCAGGATGTCAACTAAATCGTATAATGTTTTTTATACACTCACAGACCTCAACAGTGTAATCATTTCCTTTTTTTGAAAGTTTTGTATTTATGAATTGTGAAATAAGACACTGGACATTACACAAATAAATGTGTCTGTATCTGTACAGACCACTAGAGTTTGCTTGATCACCTCTAAGAATGTTCCAGTTTTATTCCTCCATGACACCCAGCATCATGACTTAGCTGTCATTGGAGAGGCCGCGAAGGTTCCAACAGTGGAGCAATCCTGTCTTCTTACCGGGTCCTATTGCAGAATCATTTTAGAATGAAGGCATTGACTTTGAGTGGTGGTCTGATGTTTGTGGAGCTAACGCTAACTGAAATATATATGAATGTTGCATGGTTGAATGTCAGCCATCTCTCGTCGATCTAACAAATATGCATAATAATAGGAGAGATGGAAATGAGAGAGAGAGACAGAGAGAGAAGAGAGAGAAAGAGAGAGATATGAAGGAAGTGAATGAGTTCAAGGCTTAAATACTTTGTATTCTTCCTCGCTTCCCAGATAGATAGTTGGTATTTAGACTTACCATATGCAGGTGCGTAACGAGCTTTGCAGGTGTGACTCCCTGACGTGAATAATTTGAATCCAACCACGGAAAACCATCCCACTTGCTGGCCAACACATTTTCTCGTGGAGATTTCATTCACTATAGTTTTTTGTACATTTATCTGAAAACATCCCTATAAACATGGTGTATGTTTTAGTTTGATCTATGTCGACAGACTCACTGAATATACAGGTAGAATGGGTTCATAATAGGGATCAATGAAATACACTCATACTCGTCTGTAACGATCTTCGTCTTCATCGGATGAGGAGCAGGAAGGATCGGAACAAAACGCAGCATGGTAAGTGTCCATGATTATTTATTATACCAGAACACGAAAATACAAAATAACAAAGTGAATATAAGAAATTTAAATCGAAACAGTCCTGAAAGGTGAAAACACAAAACAGCAAACAACTACCCACAAACATCAGGTGGGAAAGGGCTACCTAAGTATGGTTCTCACGGTAGACAGCCTTCTCTGATTGTGAACCATACCAGGCCAAACACATAGAAAAGAAAACATAGAAAAACAACATAGAATGCCCACCCCAACTCACGCCTCGACCAAGCCAAAATATAGACAATAAAAAGGAACTAAGGTCAGGGTGTGACATCGTCTCCTTTTCAGCACCAATTGGTAGATCAAAAAGGATGCTGTCACATGCAATAGGCAAATATAGGGTCAACCAGTAGTCCTATAAATCTACCCTAATAATCCTCACTAATTATGTAACTGTGATGACAAAGGTGCTGTCATTGTGAAGGTTTAACCTGCTACATATGGTCTGCGTTCCATAATGTTTCAAATAGGCTACATGTTCCAAATTATTACACAACTTGTAATATGCTAGCATAATATGATCCAGTTTTTGTAGAGATCCTCAGGATCAACCACACAAACTTGACAGTGGAAAGTGTAAGGAAACTACTAAAGTGACAGTTATAATGTATGTTGGTATAACAGACAGTGGCTACCGATAGTGGCTAATATTTAACACGATACACATTGTAAATAATACAGTAAAAAGTCATATTATATAATTAAAATATTCTAGAAATCATAAATCAACTCGGTAGGTTTGGCCCTATATTGTCATTTGCAACTTTATCTGTTGCATCATCACACGTAAAGGCGATGTAATTAAGTCAGAGTACAGCGTATCTCTAGAAACACCTCCACCACACCTTCATTTCTTTGATTTCCATCCAAAATTAATAGAGAGAAAGGTGCATGAAAAGGGAATTAAGTTCCATTTACACACGCTTAACTTGGGCCAGAATTGGCCCCATGAGATCACATGCCAGTTTTGGGGGTAAATGCATAGAATAGTGATGGCTTGATCAAGTCTGGTGTTATTTTCAATCTTCACATTATTCACGAGAGGCGTGATTGTCAACACAATGTTAAATTCATTTAGATATGTAAAGATTCAGAAAATACTAAATGGCTTCAATTTACACCTGTTTTCTGTACAGTATTTGATTGTGGGCATCAATTAGATGAGTGTTACGTCCGTCGTTAGTGGTAGAATGACCGGACCAAGGTGCAGCGAGGTAGGAGTACATTTTATTTATTAAATGTTCCACCAAAAAAAAATCTATAAACAACACAACGAATGTAAAGCTTCGGAGTGCAACACATGCAACAAACAAAGACAAGATCCCACAACATAAATGTGGGAAAAAGGGCTGCCTAAGTATGATCCCCAATCAGAGACACGATAGACAGCTCTGATTGGGAACCACACTCGGCCAAAAACAAAGAAACAGAAAAAATAGAATGCTCACCCAAATCACACCCTGACCTAACCAAATAGAGAAATAAAAAGGCTCTCTAAGGTCAGGGCGTGACAATGAGGCTTACAATTATTATAATTTTTTGAATAGTTTGATGACCTGGGAAAGCTTTATTTTTGTGTAGCATTCTGGGTAAGAACAAAAGGAGGTTGACCTCAGTCTTGGCTGATGTCTGACGGAGACAGAGTAACAGACAGTCGCATTTCAGCTCTGTCTGTGAGAGCGGGAGTAAACCCCCTCACACCCATCGTTGGCATCCCCTCAACCGAGTGACAGGTTGTCAGTGAGACCAAATTCATTCTGGTGCCAGTGACTCGCCTGGTGATCCTCCGCCTCACACTCTGAGCTCCCTCAGTCTGCCTCAGTGACACTCTCATTCCCCCTGGGAGAGCAGCCTATCCGAAGGCCACAGCACGCTCCCACTCCCACACCACACTCCAGGCCTGAAGTCTGGATCAGGGGACAGGCTACAAGATATCACTGGGACAGTAGATGCACTGTAGTCTGCTGCATTTGTTCAAGATGATTATCAGATCCCTGGTTGTCTTTCATATCTGATTCCCACTGCTACACTCTAGATAATACATAGAGTTCTGAGGAAACTGCAGATGTTCCCCTCCCCTAAATGAGGCTTATGCCAATGCTACATTATTCAACCAGTAAAACTACAGCACATTCTCTGGAGTGGCTTTCAGTACATTCAGCTGCAGCTGCTGTTTCAGCCTGTTGAAGAGATAAAACACAGCTGTCACAGAGGCTGACAGAAAACTGGAGAAAGAAACACACCGGTTTTAATTACAGTTACAGGGCCTGAATAATACTGAATGGGTAAGCCTTTACCAGCCATACTGTGTAACGAACCATGCATGGAATGATCCAGACAAGCTCTGCAGTCTTTCCAATCATATTCTCTGATAAAATACATCCTGCTGCCAGTTTGTTAATGGAAATTGAACAGAAGGAGGCCTATCTCAAGTGGCCCATTTTTCAAAGCAAACATTAAGAGACTGGCTCTGAGACAGGAATGATGGGGGTGTCAATTGAATTAAAATCCTGTCTGATGTGAGCCGTGACCACACAAATGGCCAGTCAGGGTCGAGTGATGGTTTCTGGGGCACATTCGCCTGCAGTGATGTACAAAGTGGGAGGGAGGCAGGCTAGGTGGGAAGAGGGACCGGATTATGGGGTGGAATATGGGCCAGACCCTCAGTCCTAATGCAGCAGTTGTGGGGAATGATGAGGATATAGGTGGCAGTGTTTCTGATGATATCTTGTATTAAACCTCATCTACATCTCAAGCGGGACATGAACCATTCATGCAGTGTCCCATTCTGCTGTGTGGTAATGAGCGTTAACTAGTTTGTCTCCTGGACTGCCGACAGCTGTAGCTTGAGAAGCAAAGACACAAATAACACATTTTACCAGGCTGTTTGGGCACATCACATAATGGAAACAAATGCGACGTTGGACTGACCTGTGTGGTGTGTGCGTTTGCAGGTGCTGAACGTGAGCCTGTCTGAGGGGGAGGTGATGACGGTGGAGGACATGGGGGGACGGGAGTCCTCCATCCTTGCCAACGAGACCGTCCTGATGAGGGGTCTGGTGGTGCGCAGCTGGAGCAATCAGATCTCCATCCGTTACCGCAGTGACCAGCAGCCTCGCTCCGGCTCCCTGCTGCTGCTGCGTTACCAAGGTGAGGTCACAACACAGAACCACACGACCACACACACCAGGACACCCTCACACAGATCTCCTCCCTATCAATTACTCCATTCTGATTCACCCAATGTGCAATGAAAATGTGTCTGAAACAGTGTGGTCCGGAGTAGTAAGGTTTGATGTATAGAGGTGGAAATCCTCCAGTAGCAATTGGTTCAGCCGCAGAGCTCTTTATGCCTATAGCTCTCATCACTAGTCAACGCGGCTTGCTCATGTCAGGCTGAAAAATCACAAGGGCTGTCATTTCAGCAATGTAATTACATAGGAGAAGTATTGTGTTAATAGACATTTACAGAGCTGTCAGATAGCAGAGGGCTGTCGGTCCCATTGTTTCTCATTCCACCACGGTCTTTCATGTGACAACACCAGGAGAAGGGGAAAAAACAACACAGCATTAAGCCAAAATCTTTTGTCTCTGCAAACGAATGAACTATGACAGGCTTGCAGAAGAATAATGCATTCTAACATGCCTCTGATGTGCCTGGCAAATAGAGTGCCACCCCCTTGCCCCTCAAACTCACCCTCTGTCTCTCCTCCTTCTCTCTAATACAGTAGATGGCAATAATTGGTTACAGTACATGTCCAACACAACATTAATGAAACCCTTCCAACAAATTGGCAACCCAATTCATGCCTGAAAGACTTTAGGATTGTAACTGACATGGCTCCTGACAGAAAATCGGCCATTTTCATATCAAGACAAGAGTATGATTCATATATCATACATATGACATAACAGCTAACTGTTACTACTTGCCTGAGCCCGAGGCTCAGTTTGTCCAATCACATCCAGTCCACTTAGGAAATAGTTCATCAGTGTTTCTAAATGGCCCTGTGTGTCTTTGTTTGGCCTGTCTGAGAGCTGGCACTGCCAAGGTAATAACCCCACATTACACTGTGTTAGAGCAGGGAGAGGGGGAGGGGGGGGGGGCAGATGGGGACCACAGTGGGGGAGTGATGAAAGCTTTTACCAGGCTCCTAATGGACCAATTATACATGTGACCTGTGTCCAGTGCATCGCCAATCACAATGAGCCATGGCCTTTGTGTATCCTAAACAACCATGGAAAGAGAAGCTAATGCAGTAATGTTGCTGCTCACCATGTGTGATTAGACTCTGTCCCTGTAGGGTTGAAATGTATTGTTGGATATATGAATAGGTTTTAAAGTACAGCCTTTAATGCGCTGATTTCACATTGTCCCATTGTTTATACAGAACTGTGTGGGGAAAAAGCCCCCTTCAGAATAGTAACCAATAATGAAGCAGTGGGTGATGTGGAATTCTAATTCCCACACACATCCACACGTCACTGTTAGTGCCTATATAGACCATGTGATCTCCATTAGACTGGCAGCACAGAACACTGGTTACTGAAGAAGCGGGTGAACTTTAAAGATTCAAGCCGCTCAATCATTCCCAACGAAATAGGAGAATAGCAGCCATGCTCCGGAGACTCAGAGCAAACAGACCACGAGAAAAGTGAATGTAGATCCAACAGTAAAGGGGTGTAGAAATATTATATTTATTTTGGATCAAATACGAGTGAGACCACCTCATAAGCAATTAGTCTGAGTACAGTACACGCTACTGAGTGGCGATCCATTGAAATAGCAAAACAACCATCACCTACTGGATATTCAAAAATATCACAGGTATGTCTTAACAATAGCATTGTATTAACACCTACTCACTGAATAATAGACAATACATCCAATTTGAATAATAATCCTTGCTCAAAATAGTCTTTCCTAATATTCTGTTGAGGGTGAAACAGATTGGTTTTGTAAAGCATCAGCCAACAATAAACCAAATCTGTGCTCATAAAATGACTTGTCTCTCACCCATACACATCCTGCATGAGAGCAGACACTGCAAGGGTCTCCTGTTGAGCAGCTCCCTCTGGCTCCAGCAGCACATGATAATTTCCCCTCATACTCAGACAAGTGAGCCCAACAATCAGGCTTTATCCTCAAAAAAACTAAGCAAAGAACACCCTCAAAAAATCTTCAAAGCATGGCTTTTTTAGACTCTGTTGAAGCATGGGGGGTGCATCTGTGGGTGTGCAGAAGGCAACCACATGTTTAAGTCATTCGGTGCTGTAGGTATTGTGTCAAATTTTTATGTCAGGATATTACATTCTCTCTAATTGATATCAAACATTATGGCAGTATGATATGCTTTCACATTGTGCCTGTGAAATTGTTATGCTCATCAAAGCAACAATAGAGGCCTATATAAAGTCATCATAACGTATGGTGTCCCATTAGTTATACAGAGCTAATGATGTTGTGGAACAGCAGGTCGGAATGATAAATCCCTTTCACAGTAACGTTAAGCCGATTTGAAAATGCTACTTGAAATCATTAGTCTATGGAAAAAAGGTACTTTTCAGAAAATATTTTGCTTTCCATATTAATTAAACTAATTCCAATATGTGAATGCAGTGATACTCTTTTATAACCGTTACTGCACAAGTATGACCGAAACGTTTACCTTTTTTCCAGCAAATTTCAACAGCTGTCGCAATTTAGATATTTCAGATATTTCCATTTGCGCTCAGCTCCATGGTATGCGCAATCACTTTGTCCTCTTATAATGGGGCGTGAAAAATGGGATGGGATAAGCGTTGAGAAAGAGACAGATCTGTAGAGAGATAGATCTCAGCTCTGGGTAATTAATATCTGCAGAAGGCGTTGGTGCTAGCTGAGATGACAGGGTGATGAATGTTGCAGTAGTAATAGTAGCAGACCAGTTACCACTGGGGAGTGATGATATGTCTGTGTCACAGCCTGCGGACCTGTTTGTGTGTCTAGAATACCAGCCTGGTCTCATAAACTAGACGTAACATAGTACATGTAAATCCAGGACACTTCAATTAGTTTCATATGTTACACTTGATATGGTTACATAAGACAGATGGTTACTTAAGGCGAAGATGAAAGTAGGGTGGCTGGTCATGGTGGATGGGTGGGCGTATAATGTGGATGTCTAGCAACTAAAAGGTTGCGAGTTCAAATTTCATCAAGGACAACTTTAGTATGTTAGCTAATTAGTAGCTTTTCAACTACTTACTACTTTTTAGCTACTTTGAAACTACTTAGAATGTTAGGTAACCCTTCCCCAAACCCTATTTTTTATTTATTTATTTATTTCACCTTTATTTAACCAGGTAGGCTAGTTGAGAACAAGTTCTCATTTGCAACTGCGACCTGGCCAAGATAAAGCATAGCAGTGTGAACAGACAACACAGAGTTACACATGGAGTAAACAATTAACAAGTCAATAACACAGTAGAAAAAAAAGAGAGTCTATATACATTGTGTGCAAAAGGCATGAGGAGGTAGGCGAATAATTACAATTTTGCAGATTAACACGAGTGATAAATGATCAGATGGTCATGTACAGGTAGAGATATTGGTGTGCAAAAGAGCAGAAAAGTAAATAAATAAAAACAGTATGGGGATGAGGTAGGTAAAAATGGGTGGGCTATTTACCGATAGACTATGTACAGCTGCAGCGATCGGTTAGCTGCTCAGATAGCAGATGTTTGAAGTTGGTGAGGGAGATAAAAGTCTCCAACTTCAGCGATTTTTGCAATTCATTCCAGTCACAGGCAGCAGAGTACTGGAACGAAAGGCGGCCAAATGAGGTGTTGGCTTTAGGGATGATCAGTGAGATACACCTGCTGGAGCGAGTGCTAAGGATGGGTGTTGCCATCGTGACCAGTGAACTGAGATAAGGCGGAGCTTTACCTAGCATGGACTTGTAGATGACCTGGAGCCAGTGGGTCTGGCGACGAATATGTAGCGAGGGCCAGCCGACTAGAGCATACAAGTCGCAGTGGTGGGTGGTATAAGGTGCTTTAGTGACAAAACGGATGGCACTGTGATAGACTGCATCCAGTTTGCTGAGTAGAGTGTTGGAAGCCATTTTGTAGATGACATCGCCGAAGTCGAGGATCGGTAGGATAGTCAGTTTTACTAGGGTAAGCTTGGCGGCGTGAGTGAAGGAGGCTTTGTTGTGGAATAGAAAGCCGACTCTTGATTTGATTTTCGATTGGAGATGTTTGATATGAGTCTGGAAGGAGAGTTTGCAGTCTAGCCAGACACCTAGGTACTTATAGATGTCCACATATTCAAGGTCGGAACCATCCAGGGTGGTGATGCTAGTCGGGCATGCGGGTGCAGGCAGCGATCGGTTGAAAAGCATGCATTTGGTTTTACTAGCGTTTAAGAGCAGTTGGAGGCCACGGAAGGAGTGTTGTATGGCATTGAAGCTTATTTGGAGGTTAGATAGCACAGTGTCCAATGACGGGCCGAAAGTATATAGAATGGTGTCGTCTGCGTAGAGGTGGATCAGGGAATCGCCCGCAGCAAGAGCAACATCATTGATATATACAGAGAAAAGAGTCGGCCCGAGAATTGAACCCTGTGGCACCCCCACAGAGACTGCCAGAGGACCGGACAGCATGCCCTCCTAACCTTAATCCTAACCCCTATAATGTAATGCGAATTGCAATTTGTAACATATTGTACAAAATGGGTGATGGACATCCACAAATTAACATACAACAAGAAATGTAATATATCATACTAAAGTTTTGTTTCTGATTTACGTACTGAATAATACGAAATGCTCTGAGACCAGGTTGAGCTGAGACCCCTTTCTTATTCGACTCTCCTGAGGGTTGAGCATGTTGTGTGTGTGTGGTACATACAGGAAAGAGTGGTCACCCAGTCTGATATTGGTGAAAGCAAAAACAGACTAAGCCCTGTTTGAATTCCTTTATGACATCCCTGATCCCTCACACCGAGGTCGACATTTAATGAGTGTCTAGACAAGTAGAGACATAGTTATTGCACATGTCTAATGAGAAAAACGGTCTATTCATCACTGAAATAGATCATGTTTTTATGGTTCATGTCATGTAATGCTTTTTACCACTCAACTATCTCCTTCCACCCACGTATGAGTCTTGTGAATACTACAGCTGACTGCTAGAGGTTTCAGTCATGTGTCTCTCAGTGTGTCTTCTCTGTAATGGGGACATCTGTTGATGTGACACCAGAGGGGAGGAAGAGGAAGACAGGGCCATTTCCTACTCTAACTCCCTCATCATTAAACAAAGTATCTCTGCATGTCTTAATTGATACTCAGTCCCAAGTGTAGAAATGCATTTTTCATCTGGTCATGCAAAATACAGGAGTCTGTAGATTGGCCATGACTATGGTTAGGAGATGGCTGGAGAGGTCTGCAGAGCAGAGGGATACATACCCCAGCCCAATCAAGTTATCACCACTAAGTCACTATGCAATGAGTGGCCAATGAGATTACAATATTTCACATGGCAAAGAAAGCTATCCACTCAAATGTCAAGTGACATTATGATTTGATCCACAGCCTCAAGGTCCATTCGATTCAGTTTGATTGCCTGCCCATGGACAACATGTGGTTTTGTGGTTCAGCATCATCAGCATATTTTGAAAGCTAAGTGAAAGGTCTGGTGAATTACTCTGATTTTAAGGACATGTGGGCCTTGCTCCATACGAGCTCACTGGTTAAACTCTACCCTTAAACAAAGATCAATAGTGTTGTCCCTGGGAAGAAAGGTTCAATCTGAGAGGACCCCGACCACAGTCCTGCTGTGATGTATTGATATTTATGTGGTTGGGTTAAACACTCAATTCCAATGGTCAACTACTCAATAAATGCTATTAAAGATAAATAACTTTAGACTGCAGCCGGCCCGGTCCCATCAATGAGGGCTGGTCTACTCTGGACTGATGAGTAGTGTGGTAGCAATTCTATAGGAAGAAAGAGACTGTAGATTCCTCTTACAACAACTTTATTATAAGATTTGCAAAAATTAAGCAAATAAACCATTACCCAAAATGGTTCAGAGTTGAAAGCTTAACAAACATAGCCGGGTCTCTGCTTTTATAGAAAAGCACAACCTCTTTTGTCTAGGTGGCAGTTTAGCAGATGTGTGGAAACAGGGGCAGAACATATTGTAAAAGGCAATTGGTTTGTCTGTGCAGATTAAGATAGACCGAGGTTGATATCACGATGGCTCAACCGTATAACTGTGTTTTGTTACAGTTCACAGTATAATGTGCTCCTTCCTGCAATGTTCCACACAGCTGACTTTCTGTAGATAGTAAACTCACAGGATATCTCACAGATCTCACATGCTGCGGTCGCACCTAACGGATCTTAGCTATACACCCAGTCTTGTGACTAAGTCACACAAAGACAAGTTTGTATCAGGTTAAAAAAACACTAGCATATAACAAGAGACTATTCTTTAAGCAGCAAAACACGGGATAGCATGACTAATTATGTCATTTTCCATGACATTTCCTCCCTTTTGAGACTAAGTCTCAACCTAATAGAAAATGATTTACAAGCATTTTCATTAAACACACATTAACATGAGGTAAAAGGAAAGACTTTCTCACACTTCATATATTACCATTGTAAATGCCCGCCATTGTTATTGGCATTCCATCACTTGACGTAGTGCAATTCATTCTCAGAAGGAACATATGAATTGAAACATCAGTACCTACTTCATCACCACACACAAGGCAATCGCGTCGTTGAGACTGTCCATATTGCCACAGGGTCACCATGACAGTAGGCCCTTAACTCTACCTTGGGAGCACTATTCACATAACCCCCGTCGTGATCATGGCCTATGGACATGCTGAACCATTAACCTGTTGAGTGTAGGGGGTATTTTGATGTTTGGATGAAAAACATGTCCAAATTAAACTGCCTATTTCTCAAGCCCAGAACCTAGAATATGCATATAATTCAGATTAGGATAGGGATAGAAATTAGGATAGAAAACACTCTAAAGTTTCCAAAACTGTCAAAATATTGTCTGTGAGTATAACAGAACTGATATTGCAGGCGAAAATTTTATTATTATTATTATTTTATTTTGAAAGCTGCCTGTTCCATTGCATGCCTTCCCTCCATTTAAAGGGATATCAACCAGATTCATTTTCCTATGGCTTCCACATGGTGTGAACAGTCTTTATACATAGTGTCTGCCTTTTATTCTGAAAAATGAGCGAGAACGATCACATCGCGTCAATGGATGGCTGGGTGCCAGCAGAGTTTTGCATGTGCAACAGCTTGGAGCAGACATTTTTGCTCTCTCTCCTATTGAAAAAGCTATGGTCCGGTTGAAATATTATCGATTATTTATTGTAAAAACAACCTGAGGATTGATTATAAAAAAAAACATTTTACATGTTTAGAAGAACTTTACGGATACTATTTGGAATTTTCATCTGCCCTGTCGTGACCGCTCGAGCCTGTGAATTACTCAACAAAATGGAGGTATTTTGTATATAAAAATAATCTTTATGGAACAAAAGGAACATTTATTGTGTAACTGGGAGTCTCGTGAGTGCAAACATCCGAAGATCATCAAAGGTAAGCGATTCATTTTATTGCTTTTCTGACTTTCATGACCAATCTACTTTGCTATTAGCAGTTCATAATGTTTGTAATGTCCTTACATAAACGCTTGGATTGCTTTCGCTGAAAATATTTTTAGAAATCTGACACGCCAGGTGGTTTAACCTTTTTGAGATAGGAGGCAGCATTTTCACTTTTGGATGAATAGCGTGCCCAGAGTGAACTGCCTCCTACTCTGTCCCAGATGCTAATATATATATTATTAGTAGTATTGGATAGAAAACACTCTGACATTTATAAAACTGTTTGAATGATGTCTGTGAGTATAACAGAACTCAAATGGCAGGTGAAAACCTGAGAAAAATCCAACCAGGAAGTGGGACATCTGAGGTTTGTAGTTTTTCAAAGCTTGGCCTACCGAATACACATTGAGATAAGGATGAGGTTGTACTTCCTGGGGCTTCCACTAGATGTCAACCGTCTTTAGAAACTGGTTTGAGGATTCTACTATAAAGGAGGGGCTCATGAGACCTCTTTGAGTCAGTGTTCTGGCAGAGAGCCTTGGTCTCATGACGAGCGTTCCCGACAGAGTTACCTCTCGTTCCAGTGCTTTTCTGAACATGTTTATGTTAAAAACATCCTAACGATTGATTCCATACATCGCTTGACATGTTTCTAAAGGACTGTAACGGAACTTTTCGAGTTTTTGTCTGGATGAAGTGCCTGCGCCTCATGAAGATGGATTACTGGGCTGAACACGCTAACAACAAGTGGCAATTTGGACATAAATGACAGACTTTATGGAACAAATCAGTCATTTATTGTCGAACTGGGATCCCTGGGAGTGCCTTCTGATGAAGATCATCAAAGGTAAGTGAATATTTATGGTGTTGTTTCTAACTTTTCCCAAAATGGCAGATATTCCTCTGGCTGTTTTGGGTTCTGAGCGCCATTCTCAGATTATGAGAAAACTGACACAGCGAGGAGAAGACGACTATCTTTAATTCTGTGAATAACGCTTGTATCTTTTATCAATGTTTATTATGAGTATTTCTGCAAAATCACCAGATGTTTCGGAATCAAAACATTACTGCACGTAAGGCGCCAATGTTAACTGCGATTTTTGGATATAAATATGCACATTATCGAACAAAACATACATGTATTGTGTAACATGATGTCCTATGAGTGTCATCTGATGAAGTTCATCAAAGGTTAGTGATTAATGTTACCTATATTTCTGCTTTTTGTTACTCCTATCTTTGGCTGGAAAAATGGCTGTGTATTTTTTCGACTTGGCTATGACCTAACATAATCATATGTGGTGCTTTCACTGTAAAGCATGTTTGAAATCAGAAACGATGGGTAGATTAACAAGATGTTTATCTTTCATTTGCTGTATTGAACTTGTTAATGTGTGAAAGTTACATATTTCAAAAAAATATTTTAGAATTTCGTGCGCTGCCTTTTCATCGGAATGTTGTCGAGGGGTTCTGCTAGCGGAAAGGTTAACAACAAGCTAAGCTGTGTTTTGCTATATTGCACTTGTGATTTCATGAAAATTTTATATTTTTTGTAATTTAATTTGAATTTGGCGCTCTGCAATTCAGCGGATGTTGACGAAAATGATCCCGCTAGCGGGATGGGTGCCTCAAGAGGTTTTAACCACTTCAGGATTTTCAATAATAAGACCAGAATTGCTAGCAGCTCGCCTCACGGCTATACAGAATAGGGAAGAACTTAACATGTTGGTAGCAATGGGAGGGGGGAGTATGCCAAATTATAGGTGACCATTGCTGTACATTCATATCCTGAGGTGACGGTAACTTGAATATTGCAGTGGAACATCTGAAAGAGCTCAGCGGTGATCTCCCAATGAACACCAACCAGACAACAATTGTAATCCGTTTGGATGGGTTCAGTCATTATTTGGAGTTATGGGAGCTACAATATTTCACTGGTTAATTTATGGCTCAGTGATCTTATTTACAATAATGCTTATTATAACTTGTGTTAAAAAATTGTGCAGCAAAGCCGTTGAGACTATTCTTGCCATGCCATTACTGACCCCTGAAGGAGACACCTCAGAACTCTATTTACCTGATTTATTTCCTATGTCTGATTACATGTCTGATGAAGACCATGATAATCCATAATACCAAGGTAAAAACATTCAGTTAAATTCACCAAAGATTCTAAATGATATCCTAATTGATCTAAATCATGGCCATTTTCTGATGCCCCATAACAAGGAAATAACCCGCGCCAAAAACTTTTCATGTTTCAAGGATCGTCTTGACTAAATTGGAGCGTCATTCAATTGTGAAATGCTACTTCAAACCCGTCTTAATCTGCTTGGAATGGAAGAGTTGGTTTTATGCATTACAACAATGGAGATATTTAGTTGACCAAAAACACAGCACCCTGTCGAATTTGTTGGTAAATAAAGGTATGCCTTCACCACAGATCGAATAATGATCAGTAAACGTGGCTTGAGACATATTGATGTGGAGGCCTGAAGTCTGGAACAGGGGACAGGCTACAAGATATCACTGGGACAGTAGATGCACTGTAGTCTGGTGCATTTGTTCAAGATGATTATCAGATCCCTGGTTGTCTTTCATATCTGATTCCCACTGCTACACTCTAGATAATACATAGAGTTCTGAGGAAACTGCAGATGTTCCCCTCCCCTAAATGAGGCGTATGCCAAAGCTACATTATTCAACCAGTAAAACTACAGCACATTCTCTGGAGTGGCCTTCAGTACATTCAGCTGCAGCTGCTGTTTCAGCCTGTTGAAGAGATAAAACACAGCTGTCACAGAGGCTGACAGAAAACTGGAGAAAGAAACACACTGGTTTTAACTACAGTTACAGGGCCTGAATGATACTGAATGGGTAAGCCTTTACCAGCCATACTGTGTAACGAACCATGCATGGAATGATCCAGACAAGCTCTTGCAGTCTTTCCAAGTCATATTCTCTGCTGCCAGTTTGTTAATGGAAATTGGACAGAAGGAGGCATATCTCGAGTGGCCCATTTTTCAAGACAAACATTAAGAGACTGGCTCTGGTTGGAAATGAGACAGGAATGATGACTCAGGCATATTGATGTGTAGAGTGAATGTCTGCTTCTGTCTGAATAGTGGTGTACCCCACATTCAGTTTAATGGGAATGCTAGAAGCGCATGTTCCATCTATCCAGCTACATCCTCTTTGAGAAGACACTGTAATGAACACCTTCGCATTCTCAGATAGGATTCATTGAATTGTGTTATGGAGATATTACTTGGGTTGTGACAATGGCAGGTTCGGGAATGGGGTTTGCCGGGGTTGGATTAGAATAGGCTCTGGTACACGATGTCTGGGTTCTAAAATAATTATGGTGCACCAATGTGCACAATCAAATCCACCTCTCATATTTTTTGCTGATGGCAAATCACCATTAATGCATTTTCCCCTAAAAGTTTTACCCTGTGAAGGTTTACTCTATGAAGTTTCATTTGATCAAATCAAATCAAATGGTATTAGTCACATACACCTGGTTAGCAGATGTTAATGCTAGTGTAGATAAATGCTTGTGCTTGTAGTTCTGACAGTGCAGTAATATCTAACAAGTAATCTAACAAATTCACAACAACTACCTTATACACACAAATATAAAGGAATGAATAAGAATATGTTCATATAAATATATGGATGAGCGATGCAGTAGATGGTATAAAATACAGTATATACATATGAGATGAGTAATGTAGGATATGTAGATATTATTATCTAAAGTGACTAGTGATACCTTTATTAAATCCATTTATTCAATTTATTAAAGTTGCCAGAGATTTGAGTCTATATGTTGGCAGCAGCCACTCTATGTTAGTGATGGCTGTTTAACAGTCTCTCGGTCCCAGCTTTGATGCACGTGTACTATCCTCGCCTTCTGGATGATAGCAGGGTGAACAGGCAGTGGCTCAGGTGGTTGTTGTCCTTGATTATCTTTTTGGCCTTCCTGTGAAATTGGGTGGTGTAGGTGTCCTGGAGGGCAGGTAGTTTGCCCCCGGTGATGCGTTGTGCAGACCTCACTACCCTCTGGAGAGCCTTGCGGTTATGGGCGGAGCAGTTTCCGTACCTGGCGGTGATACAGCCCGACAGGACGCTCTCGATTGTGCATCTGTAAAAGTTTGTGAGAGTTTTAGGTGACAAGCCTCCTGAGGTTGAAGACGTGCTGTGGCGCCTTCTTCACCACGCTGTCTGTGTGGGTGGACCATTTCAGTTTGTCCGTGATGTGTACGCCGAGGAACTTAAAACGTTCCACCTTCTCCACTACTGTCCTGTTGATGTGGGTAGGGGATTCTCCCTCTGCTGTTTCCTGAAGTCCACGATTACCTCCTTTGTTTTGTTGATGTTGATTGAGAGGTTATTTTCCTGACACCACACTCCGAGGGCCCTCACCTCCTCCCTGTAGTCCGTATCGTCATTGTTGGTAATCAAGCCTACGACTGTAGTGTCGTCTGCAAACTTGATGATTGAGTTGGAGACGTGCATGGCCACGCTGTCGTGGGTGAACAGGGAGTACAGGAGAGGGCTGAGAACGCACCCTTGTGGGGCCACAGTGTTGAGGATCAGCAGGGTGGAGATGTTGTTACCTACCCTCACCACCTGGGGGCGGCCCATCAGGAAGTCCAGGACCCAGTTGCACAGGGCGGGGTCAAGACCCAGGGTTTTGAGCTTAATGATGAGTTTGGGGGGTACTATGGTGTTAAATGCTGAGATGTAGTCAATGAACAGCATTCTTACATAGGTATTCTTCTTGTCCAGATGGGATTGGGCAGTGTGCAGTTTGATAGCGATTGCGTCGTCTGTGGACCTATTGGGGCGGTAATCAAATTGGAGTGGGTCAAGTAGTATCAGGTAGGGTGGAGGTGATATGATCCTTGACTAGTCTCTCAAAGCACTTCATTATGACAGAAATGGGTAATACGAGGTGATAGTCATTTAGTTCAGTTACCTTAGGCTTCTTGGGAACAGGAACAATGGTGGCCATCTTGAAGCACGTGGGCAGAGCAGACGTGGATAGGGATTGATGGAATATGTCTGTAAACACAACAGACAGCAGGCTCTGAGGACGTCGCTAGGGATGCCGTCTGGGCCGGCAGCCTTGCGAGGGTTAAGGCGTTTTACTCACGTTGGCCATGGTGAAGAAGAGCCCACAGGCTTTGGCAGTGGGCCGTGTCAGTGGCACTATGTTGTCCTCAAAGCGAGCAAATAAGTTGTTTAATCTTGGAACTCCCTCTCCCGGATCCGGTAGAATTGTCATCAACTGACACTAATTAGCATAACGTAACGGACAAAAAATATTACTAGAAAATATTCATATTCATGAAATCACAAGTGAAATGTATTGAAACAGAGCTTAGCCTTTTGTTAATCACCCTGTCATCTCCGATTTTTAAATTATGCTTTACAGCCAAAGCAAGACAAGCATTTGTGTAAGTTTATCGATAGACTAGCATAGCATTGAACAGAAATGTAATGGTTCATTGGATCAGTCTAAAACTTTGCGCATGAACTGCTGCCATCTAGTGACCAATATCTAATTGGAACCTGGGCTGGAATAATACATAATGGCCTTTCTCTTTTATTTCAAAGATGATGGTACAAAGAAAAATCCAAACGCCATCTTTTTAAAATGTTCACCTAAAATTACATGCACAAATCTAACTGCCTGTAGCTCAGGCCCTGATTCAAAGATATGCATTTGAAAATAAACACTTTTAAGTTTTTGGAAATGTGAAAGGAATGTAGGAGAATATAACACATTAGATCTGGTAAAAGATAATACAAAGAAAAAAAACGTAAAAATAAAAAAATTGTACCATCATCTTTGAAATGCAAGAGAAAGGCCATAATGTATTATTCCAGCCCAGGTGCAATTTAGATATTGGCCACTAGATGACAGTAGGGTATGTGCAAAGTTTTAGTCTGATTCAATGAACCATTGAATTTATTTTCAAAATGTTGTTTCAAGGCTGCCCAAATGTGCCTTATTTGTTCATTAATAACTCTTCATGTTCAAAACTGTTCACTCTCCTCAAACAATAAATAGTGTGGTATTATTTCACTGTAATAGCTACTGTAAATTGGACAGTGCAGTTAGATTAATTTAACAAGAATGTAAGCTTTTTGCCAATATCAGATATGTCTATGTGCTGGGAAATGTTCTTGTTACTTACAACCTCATGCTAACGCATTAGCCTACGTTAGCTGAACCGTCCTGCAGGGGACTCACCAATCCTGATGAAGCAGTGACCAACAAGTGTTTCACCTTGTGATTCAGGCTGTGATGCTCGTCAAGTGGATGCATCGATCTCCTGCTTCTTCTGATATCAGTGTGGCTATTGTTTGCTGGACTCAGGTCCTGAGCCTGCCGTTGGCTTGAGCTGGAGTGGCTGTTATTTAAGTCCCGCCGTGGGACTATGCTGGTGTTGTATACTTCAGTTGCATTGTGGCTGTCACGTTTCTTCAAAATCGAACCCAGAAGCAGACCAGGACAAGGAGAGTAGGAAGAAGGTGAGTATTTATTTACAAGTGAATGTGAGTGGGTAGATACATCCAGGTGGCGTAGCGGGCAGCGGTGGTGAGTTGATGGGAGTAAATAGGTGGATCCAATGGGGAAGCGGAATCCTCCGATGACCAGGCGGGAATGGGGTAAATGATCCGGGTGAGTAACTGAAGACAGAACAAACGGAGGTAAGTTGAAGGCAAGCAAGACGTACAAAACAACAAAACAAATTCTATCCAACTTGAGGCTGATACTATGGCACAACATACTGTTCATGGCTAACGATCCGGCAGGGAATGGATGTCAGGTCAGAGCTTTTGAAGGGGAGAGGTGATGATCAGGACAGGTGTGCAGATTACTGATGGGATACAGGTGCGGGTGAACATCGATCTCCCAACAAGCTAATCTGCCCGGCAACCAGACAGGGTGCGTTCCAGGACACCGGAAACACACTCCAGGACAGAAACACAGGCAAACACAGACTCAGGAAGCGGGGTTCGTGACAGTGGCCAGTTCTCGCTCTGGACTGTTGTGCTCCTCCCAGGGCACATACAACAGCTGCAATGAGAAGACTGACCACGAAATCAACAAACATGATGCGTAGAGTCCGGTCCTGGTCCTCCCTTGGAATCTGGGGTTGCCTACGACAGGACATCAGCTGGTACATCCTCGCAGTAGCTTACCATTTGATCCTCGCAACCCATCAATGTCAACCTGTTCTGTGGGAATGGAGTGTTAGGCATTCTCATGAGTCTTCCTGTGAGTATTTCATGAGGTGCTAAACCAGTGGTACGATGTGCGAGTCCACGCATGTACATCAGAGCCAGAGGCATTAATGTTACCCATGGCAATCCGGTCTCAGTCATCAGTTAAGTCAATTTAATTTTCAGTGTTTCGTTGGCTCTCTCGACAAGACCGTTATTGGCCGGATGATAACTACAATGTGTTCGTAGGTCAATCTGCAAACTTTCAGAGTTGTTCTGAGTAACATTATTTTAAATAATTTGGCCGAGAGACCCCACCTAGGGATGATTTCCCTTAGTAGGTTCTTTGCTACAGACATTTATGTGGCATGCTTCTACCCATTTGGAGAAGGCATCAACCACAACCAGGCAGTACTTATTCCCCTGGCATGGAGTAAGCTCAATGAAGTCCATAATTATGAGCTCAAATGTCCTGACATAGGTATCGGAATGCCTCTGTCAAACACTTAACAGAAAATTGCTAAGCAAAAACAGAAAATCCAGGTGCAAACCAAAAATGATGTACAATTTCTACAACTCCCCCTTTGACACAAGGTCTTGGCCATGTGCCAACTTAGCCACATAGGGGAAGCAAGGTCTGGGTAACACGGGAAGGCCTTTTGACCCCAGCAGAGGTTCCTCTGTGTGTCAAAGGAACACTTCTTCCTCCACTATCTCACCTTCCCAGGCCCTGCACCTGATTTCAGATCAGAAACATCCTGTAATGAAAACATATTTGCAGCAGAAACAGGAAGTGAAACGATTTGGAGAGTGGGGGAAACAATCAACATGGCAGCTGCTTTTGCAGCCATATCAGCCATAGCATTCCCTTTAGAGATAGGATCAGATGTGTTAGTGTGAGCTTGGCACTTGCAGACAAAAATGGATGTTGGCAAGAGAATGGCTTCCAACAGGTTCGCAATCAGTTTAGAATGTAAAATCATCTTACCAGATGAGGTAAGGAACCCACGATGCTGCCACAATGTTCCAAAATCGTGCAACACCCAAAATGGGTATATGCTATCAGTATAAATGGTAACAGTTTTATCCTTAGCTAGAATGCATGCCCTTGTCAGTGCAAACAATTCTGCAGCTTGAGCTGACAGATGTGATGGCAGTTTTGCACTCTTTAGAGTATCTACAGCTGCTTACTTGTACATCCTCGCAGTAGCTTACCATTTGATCCTCGCAACCCATCAATGTCAACCTGTTCTGTGGGAATGGAGTGTTAGGCATTCTCATGAGTCTTCCTGTGAGTATTTCATGAGGTGCTAAACCAGTGGTACGATGTGCGAGTCCACGCATGTACATCAGAGCCAGAGGCATTAATGTTACCCATGGCAATCCGGTCTCAGTCATCAGTTAAGTCAATTTAATTTTCAGTGTTTCGTTGGCTCTCTCGACAAGACCGTTATTGGCCGGATGATAACTACAATGTGTTCGTAGGTCAATCTGCAAACTTTCAGAGTTGTTCTGAGTAACATTATTTTAAATAATTTGGCCGAGAGACCCCACCTAGGGATGATTTCCCTTAGTAGGTTCTTTGCTACAGACATTTATGTGGCATGCTTCTACCCATTTGGAGAAGGCATCAACCACAACCAGGCAGTACTTATTCCCCTGGCATGGAGTAAGCTCAATGAAGTCCATAATTATGAGCTCAAATGTCCTGACATAGGTATCGGAATGCCTCTGTCAAACACTTAACAGAAAATTGCTAAGCAAAAACAGAAAATCCAGGTGCAAACCAAAAATGATGTACAATTTCTACAACTCCCCCTTTGACACAAGGTCTTGGCCATGTGCCAACTTAGCCACATAGGGGAAGCAAGGTCTGGGTAACACGGGAAGGCCTTTTGACCCCAGCAGAGGTTCCTCTGTGTGTCAAAGGAACACTTCTTCCTCCACTATCTCACCTTCCCAGGCCCTGCACCTGATTTCAGATCAGAAACATCCTGTAATGAAAACATATTTGCAGCAGAAACAGGAAGTGAAACGATTTGGAGAGTGGGGGAAACAATCAACATGGCAGCTGCTTTTGCAGCCATATCAGCCATAGCATTCCCTTTAGAGATAGGATCAGATGTGTTAGTGTGAGCTTGGTACTTGCAGACAAAAATGGATGTTGGCAAGAGAATGGCTTCCAAAAGGTTCGCAATCAGTTTAGAATGTAAAATCATCTTACCAGATGAGGTAAGGAACCCACGATGCTGCCACAATGTTCCAAAATCGTGCAACACCCAAAATTGGTATATGCTATCAGTATAAATGGTAACAGTTTTATCCTTAGCTAGAATGCATGCCCTTGTCAGTGCAAACAATTCTGCAGCTTGAGCTGACAGATGTGATGGCAGTTTTGCACTCTTTAGAGTATCTACAGCTGCTTACTTGGATTTGGACACTTTCTAGTGAAATGTACTTCTTATCCACAGTTGTAACAAACATAGTTCCTGTCCTGTTGTTGCTGTTGTCTGGCCCACCCGTCAGCACTGGCTCCCCCTCCTCTTCCTCTACCCCTTCCCATTACCCTCTGTCCATCATTTTGAGGTCTTCCCTGAACCTGCCCCTGCTGGCCCTCTCCTTGATAAAAAAAAGCCAGCTGTGCAGCTTGTAACTTGGCTTTTCTATTCTGTTTTGTCTTGTCTTCTTGAGGCAGTTGTTGCCTCTCAGTGTGTTTACAGTGTTCAATAACCACTTGTAGACTGGTAGTTTCCCAGCAGGTCGTTTTAACCTGTTTAACAAGGGCTGGCTAAAGTACATTCATTAGGGCAGCCTTCAAGAGGCTGTCGTAGTCATCATTGCGGCGGCCATTAGTCATTGGTTTGAGCCCGCTATGCTTACCGTAGCAGGTCTCCAGCCTATGTTTGTAATCTTCCAACGACTCTTTATCTTTCTCCGTGCAACTACGGATAACTGCCCAATCAGTCATGGGTGGGTAATGTTCCTTTAATGCGATCACACAGTGTAGCCAGTTGGGTCTGATAGGCTCCACCCTCTTCCCAATGGTAGTTTTCATCAAAGATTCCCTCCACATTCGCCCATTGCAGCCCCATCTTGATACAGCAAATGTGTGTGATCTCAGCTTCTGATGGCTTGAACAGCCAGGCCATCTTCAGTAGCTGTTTGGTAAAATCACCAGCTTCCTTTGTAGGATCTGGAAGCTTTTTAGCAATGTCCTGGATGTCCATGAGCGGGTGCCAATCGTCACGGCCCTCTTCACCATCCGCAGGTTGCGGTTGTGGATTAGGGAATGTTACCAGAGGTGCCTGAAGAAAGGTTGTGTTTGTGTCCCCTTTTTTACCTGTTCTGGTCGTGATCGTTGGGGGTGAGGGACTTAGCTGCATGGTAGGGGTCGACGTTGATGGTGGACTAAGTTCCCAGAGTCCATCAACACCAGAGACGGGACTCAATGTGGGCGGTGCACACGGATTTCCGGATTTCCACAGCTCATGTGCTGCCTCCGAGGGGTCTGCTGGTAGAGCTGCGGTGGGGGCAGTACAACGCTCAGCCACCAAAACAAGCCATACAGATACCCGCCATGTTGTGGAGTCAACAGAAGTCAGAAAAAGCATTGTAAATATTCACTTACCTTTGATTACCTTCATTGGAATGCACTCCCAGTTCCACAATAAATGTTTGTTTTGTTCGATAAAGTCCATAATTTATGTCCAAATACCTCCTTTTTGTTCCCACGTTTAGTTCACAAATCCAAATTCACAAGGCGCAGGCACTTAGTCCAGACGAAAAGTCAAAACAGTTCCATTACAGTTTGTATAAACATGTCAAACGATGTATAGAATCAATCTTTAGGATGTTTTTATCATAAATCTTAAATAATATTCCAACCGGACAATTCATTTTTCTTTAGGTATGAAAGGGAACGCAGCTCGCTCTCACTGCAGTGCGAGTGACTTAGCTCATGGCATTCTGCTAGACCCCTTAGTCAAACAGCTCTTATTCGCTCCAATAGAAGTAGAAGCCTGAAACAAGGTTCTAAAGACTGTTGATTTCTAGTGGAAGCCTTGGGAAGTGTAACCAGACCAAATTTACACTGTATCTTGGATAGGCAAACACTTGAAAACCTACAAACCTCAGATTTCCCACTTCCTGGTTGGATTTCTTCTCAGGTTTTTGCCTGCCATATGAGTTCTGTTATACTCACAGACATAATTCAAACAGTTTTAGAAACTTCAGAGTGTTGTCTATCCAAATCTACTAATGATATGCATATCTTAGCTTCTGGGCCTGAGTAGCAGGCAGTTTACTCTGGGCACCTTATTCATCCAAGCTACTCAATACTGCCCCCCAGCCATAAGAGGCTAATGCTTCCCTCTCCCACTTTCTAAACTTACCCTGATAACAAAACGTAGCTCAATGTGCCTTTTAAGAGAACTGCTCCTGTTCGGAGTGGTACCTGTTCCAGAATGTCCCCGCCACATTTATCTGCCATTATTTTCATTAGCTGATCGGACAGGCAAGGTTCTCCCTTGCTGCTCTTGGCTTCCATTGTGAAACTCCACTATACACACACACACACTCAAACACAAAACACACAAAACATCTGTGTTTAATTAGGAACGTCTTCCTTTCTTATAATTCCTAAAATTGTTTTTATATGTACAGTTGAAGTCAGAAGTGTATATACACCTTAGCCAAATACATTTAAACTCAGTTTTTCAGAATTTCTGACATTTAATCAGAGTAAAAATTCCCTTTCTTAGGTCAGGCAGGAGCACCACTTTATTTTAAGAATGTGAAATGTCAGAATAATAGTAGAGAGAATGATGTATTTCAGCTTTTATTTCTTTCATCACATTCCCAGTGGGTCAGAAGTTTACATACACTCAATTAGTATTTGGTAGCATTGCCTTTATATTGTTTAACTTGGGTCAAAAGTTTCCCACTAAAAGTTGGGTGAATGTTGTCCCATTCCTAATGACAGAGCTGGTGTAACTGAGTCAGGTTTGTAGGCCTCCTTGCTCGTTCACTCTTTTTCAGTTCTGCCCACAAATTTTCTATGGGATTGAGGTCAGGGCTTTGTGATTGCCACTCCAATAACTTGACTTTGTTGTCCTTAAGCCATTTTGCCACAACTTTGGAAGTATGCTTGGGGTCATTGTCCATTTAGAAGACCCATTTGCGACCAAGCTTTAACTTTCTGACTGATGTCTTGAGATGTTGCTTCAATATATCCACATAATTTTCCTCCCTCATGATGCCATTTATTTTGTGAAGTACACCAGCCCCTCCTGCAGCAAAGCACCCCTACAACATGATGCTGCCACCCCCATGCTTCACGGTTGGGATAGTGTTCTTCGGCTTGCAAGCATCCTGTCACGTTCTGACCTTAGTTCTTTTGTTATGTCTTTGTTTTAGTATGGTCAGGGCGTGAGTTGGGTGGGTTGTCTATGTTAGTTTTTCTATGATTTGCTATTTCTGTGTTTGACCTGGTATGGTTCTCAATCAACTGTCAATCGTTGTCCCTAATTGAGAACCATATTTAGGGAGCCTGTTTTCTATTGTGTTTGGTGGGTGATTATTTTCTGTTTTCTGTTTTGTGTCTACACCAGACAGGACTGTTTCATTTCATTCATTCTCCTTATGTTGTTTAGTGTTCTCGTGATAATAAAATATCAATATGGACACTTACCACACTGCACCTTGGTCCCCACCTTCTTCCACCAACCACGGCCGCTACACCTCCCCCTTTTTCCTCCAAACATAACAATGGTCATTATGGCCAAGCAGTTCTATTTTTGTTTCATCAGACCAGAGGACATTTCTCCAAAAAGTACAATCTTTGTCCCCATGTGCAGTTGCAAACTGTAGTCTGGCTTTTTTTATGGCGGTTTTGGAGCAGTGGCTTCTTCCTTGCTGAGCAGCCATTCAGGTTATGTCGATATAGGACTTGTTTTACTGTGGATATAGATACTTTTGTACCTGTTTCCTCCAGCATTTTTACAAGGTCCTTAGCTGTTGTTCTGTGATTGATTTGCACTTTTCGCATCAAAGTACATTCATCTCTAGGAGACAGAACACGTCTCCTTCCTGGGCAGTATGACTGCTGCGTGGTCCCATGGTGTTTATACTTGCGTACTATTGTTTCTACAGTTGAACGTGGTTTCTTAAGGCATTTGGAAATTGCTCCCAAGGATCAACCAGACTTGTGGAAGTCTACAATTTTTTTTCTGAGGTCTTGGCTGATTTCTTTTGATTTTTCCATGATGTCAAGCAAAGAGGCACTGAGTTTGAAGGTATGCCTTGAAATACATCCACAGGTACACCTCCAATTGATTCAAATTATGTCAATTAGCCTATCAGAAGCTTCTGAAGCCATGACATCATTTTCTGGAATTTTCCAAGCTGTTTAAAGGCACAGTCAATTTAGTGTATGTAAACTTCTGACCCACTGGAATTGTGATACAGTGAATTATAAGTGAAATAATCTGTCTGTAAACAATTGTTGGGAAAATGACTTGTGATGCACAAAGTAGATAACCGACTTCCTAAAACTATAGTTTGTTAACAAGAAATATGTGGAGTGGTTGAAAAACGAGTTTTAATGACTCCAGCCTAAGTGTATATAAAATTCCGACTTCAACTGTATATATTTATATATTCTTAATTATTCTATGTAATATTTTATTTTATACCCACATGGTAGTTTCTCTCAAGCAAATATCCAATGTAGGTTTTACATTCATAGCTGGTTTCCCAATCATAACCAACTGTTTTACCACTACACTGATTCATTAATTTTCTATCTCAGAATTGTGCCCTGGGATCACATTACTCGTAACCGTGTCATGTCGTCCCATGGCCACTTCTCTGCTTCAATAGATAAACACAACCCCTGACTCTGATCAGGATACTTCTGCTTCAACAAAAAGATCCCACCCTACTTCAACAGGATGTTTGCCCTAAAATGACTTCTTTAATTAAATATATCTCTGTTTTATTATAAGATTTCCTAATGAAAGATTCTAGGACATCCGATATTCAGAAATAACTCTGCTACAACAAAGTTTCTAACTAGGGGTATCTTTTGCTCCAACAAAAGACCTAATGTGCACAACCTGTTGCCAGAACAAGATTTTCAATGATGTTTAAAAGAAAATCAGTCTCACCCTATAATTTATTTTATCTGTCTGGAATGGCGTATCCACTCACTGACGCTCCCTGCCGGTCCGAGGCGGGTCCCTTTCTGCTCCATTTTAGTTCGAGTGTGGGCTCCCTTGCGCGCAGTTAACCTCGGTCTCCTCAGGAGCAATCAGCAAGCAGAGTTAGCCATCCCATCCCCATCGCCAAATTGTGGTAGCAATTCTATAGGAAAAGAGAGACTGTAGATTCCTTTTGCAACACCTTTATTATAAGATTTGCAAAAATGAAGCAATCAACCATTACCAAGAATGGTTCACAGTTGAAAGCTTAACAAACATAGTCGTGTCTCTGCTTTTATAGAAAAAGCACAACCTCTATTGTCTATGTGGCAGTTTAGCAGACGTGTAGAACAGGGGCGGAACATAGTGTAAAAGGCGATTGGTCTTTGCAGATTAAGATAGCCCAAGGCTGATAATACGAGGGCTGAACCGTATAGCTGCGTTTTGGCACAGTTCTCACCATAATGTGCTCCTTCCTGCAAGGGTCCACACAGCTTACTTTCTGTAGATAGTAAACTCACGGGATATCTCACATATCTCACATGCTGCGGTCGCACCTAACGCACCTAACGGATCTTAGCTCTATGCCCAGTATTATGACTAAGTCACATAAAGACACGTTTGTATCAGGTTAGAAAAAGCACTAGCATATCACAGGAGACTATTCTTTAAGCAGCAAAACAAGGGATAGCATGACTAATTATGTAATTTTCCACGGCATTAGTAGAGTGACTCTCCTGAGCACCCAATTACATTACCACTGATGCTGTAGGCTGCCCTGCACCTGTGATTACTGCTGATTAGTTGATGAAGGCACCTTGATGCTGAAACGTTGGTAAATACCCATTAAATTGCTGGGAGATTATACATGGAGTGTGCAACTTTCTTTATTTTGAAACTGCTGATTAGTTGCCATGAATCAGTAATGATTTGTCATCATTGTCGTCATCATCCATACCATTGATTTGCCGTACTTAATAAGTAATTCAATATGCAATACATGACAGATTACAAATTCAACCTGCCATAATAGGTTAGAGGTCAGGTCAATATTGAGTTTATTAGACTATTTTACTCAGTGACATGCCATTCCAAAGGCATGTGATTATTGTAGCCTAATGCCAAAGTGGTGGTCAAACCTAGGACTAGCAACCATTGCCACTAGTAATAATCCTTTATCCACTTTGGCTCTGTGCATCAATACCTATTGACCCTTGACTGATGAAACAGCAATTGTGATTGATGAGATAGGATGTCATTCGAACTCCCAGGACAGCTGTCACTAAGGGCAGAGATTAGGATCACACTTCCAGTCGTTCCCTCCACTTTTCATCCTATTTTTCTCTCTTCCAGGGCAGAATAATCAAGGACATTACCTCAACATCTGTTGCCTGAGGCCCTACCATCAGCTAATATGCCTGACTGCATTCACTGTGGAGCCATTACTTGTAATAGCAAAACAATCAGGCTTTATGGCCCTATACGACGACGTACAATGGAATGGAGGCCGCATGTAATTTAATTCTTAAGGGATTGGCTCCACACATTAAGTCTTTGCCTGCAGCATACACACTGTACAGGCTCAACAGAGATGGAAATGGTGGTATGATAATGGCAATAACTGGGCTCAGTGGAGCCAGCGATAAACTAGGAATTGAATGGATGACCTAGGGCGGCTGGACTCACACTCTGCGCCTCATTGATTTACTGTAGAGAGATTCCTGCTTCATTATGGTGGACATATTGGTGCGGGAGAAATCCACGTGTTCATTTGATTAGAACCTATGTTAGCACACCGAGCCCTGAGGCCTTTCTTCAGGGTGTGGTTTGTAATTTAAGTTTGATGTATTGACATTTGATTGGTATTTGGTTAATAATAGTTCAAAACCTTTCAAAAGCTGCAGGGAAAAACTTAGTTAGTTGGACTTCAATATCCTGTTAAAAGGTCAGAACCAAATACAAAGAGACAAGCCTTAAACAAATACTATTGCTCTATGCTTAAAACTTCTTAAGGATCAGTGGGACGCTGATGGCAGAGCGCCAAATTCAAATTAAATTACTATTAATATTTAACTTTCATGAAATCGCAAGCGCAATACATCAAAATAAAGCTTAACTTGTTGTTAAGCGAAAGAAAACCATTCGATTATCTGAGGACAGCGCTCAGTACACAAAACATTACAAACAGTTAGCGGCCAAGTAGATTAGTGACGAAAGTCAGAAATAGCAATAAAATGAATCACTTACCTTTGATGTTCTTCGAATGGCTGCACTCACAAGACTCCCAGTTACACAATAAATGTTTGTTTTGTTCGACAAAGTCCCTCTTTATATCCAAAAAACTCAATTTTGTTGGCATGTTTTGTTCAGTAATCCAATGGCGCAAATGCGGTCACAAGAGGCAGACAAAAATTCCAAATAGTATCCGTAAAGTTTGTAGAAACATGTCAAACGATTGTTATAATCAATCCTCAGGTTGTTTTTGCCTAAATAATCAATAATATTTCAACAGGACAATAGCGTCGTCAATATAAAAGAAAAACAAGAAAGGCGCACTCTCGGGATTTGCACACCAAACAGGTTGGGGACTTTCCACTGGCCTCTCATTGAAACTGCTCATTCTCCCTCATTTTTCAGAACAAAGGACTGAAACAATGTCTAAAGACTGTTCATGGCTCGTGGAAGCCATAGGGAATGGAATCTGGGTCCTATCCCTTTAAATGGTGGATAGGCTTTCAATGGAAAAACACCCATTTCAAAAGAATAGCACTTCCTGGATGGATTTTCCTCAGGTTTTTGCATGCCATTTCAGTTCTGTTATACTCACAGACATTATTTTAATCGTTTTGGAAACTTTAGAGTGTTTTCTATCCAAATCTGACAATTATATGCATATCCTAGCTTCTGGGCCTGAATAGCAAGCAGTTTACTTTGGACACGCTTTTCATTCCAAATTCCAAATGCTGCCCCCTATCTCAAAAAAGTTAAAGAGAGTCTGTTGTTAGCCTATGGGAGATACAGTGCCTTCGGAAAGTATTCAGAAAAATACTTATTCTAAAATTGATTACATTCAATGTTTTTCTCATCAATCTACAAACAATACTCTATAATGCCAAAACCAAAACCCCATATTTAGACTCTGTGGAGATGGGAGAACCTTCCAGAAGCACAACCATCTCTGCAGCACTCCACCACCTATCAAGCCTTTATGGTGGAGTGGCCAGACGGAAGTCACTCAACAGTGAAAAGCACATGACAGTCCGCTTGGAGTTTGTCAAAGGCACCTAAAGGACTCAGACCATGAGAAACAAGATTCTCTGGTCTGATGAAACCAAAGTTGAACTCTTTGGCCTGAACGCCAAACATCACGTCTGGAGGAAACCTGTCACATCCCTACGGTGAAGCATGGTGGTGATACATCATGCTGTGAGGATGTTTTTCAGCGGCAGGGACTGGGAGACTAGTCAGGATCGAGGGAAAGATGAACCAGCTCAAGAGCGCTCAGGACCTCAGACTTTACAAATGCACTGTATCTATAGTATGGGCTCTTGAATGCAGTGTGTAACAAATAATTTTCTCTTTATTGGTTCTGTGCTGTTCCTATAGCAGTAATGAAAACAATACATGATAGTCTCTGGATGACAAATGTTTCTGTGTACTCTTGGTACCCTAAGCGGTTGTTGATCCACTGAGACAGCCAGGTAAGATGATAATTTAACACCCTATTACTGCCCGGAGAGTTATGTACAGGTTTATGAGGGCATTTGTGATAAATCATGGCTGCTGCACACTACAACCACATGTAGTACATCAAGAAGAAACATAACAACTTCCTGCAAAGTATACCATAGCACAAAAGTGTTAAAAAGTACAATGATGTATAGTACACAACAGCTAAAGTGGATCCTTAGTAAATCGGCAGACACTAAAACCCCATGCCCTTGTCATTCTTATTGAGTTAGACTGCTGTGGGAGAGCGTCCTTTACTTCAGCACTAATATCCAAATAACTTCTGGTAGGGAGGGAGAGGGCTTGAAATGAAGTTGTGGGCTGTAAAACTGTTAGCTTTAATGTTGACTTTCATATGCATCCATGATGAGAGAGGTATTTAAAAAGCAGTGATTATACCGTTTGAATGGTTTCTGTAATGCTTAACCGTTTATCGACAGCCTAATGCTCTGGTGCTCAGTCTCTCAGCCTGGTCTCATAGACTAGATGTAACATAGTAAATGTATGATATATAATGTAATGCTATTTTAGATAATGAGAAACTTTGCAACTACTTTCTACTTTTTAGCTACTTTGCAACTACTTAGCATATTAGCTAGCCCTTCCCCTTACCCTAACATAGGACTGTTACTGTGACCGTATTACCGCCACACCGGTGGTGACGAGTCATAATCACAGTCAAATTCCATGTGACAGTTTAGACACGGAAGCTCTGATGCTGCTGACGGTCATTAGTGGTCTACCAAACTTGCTAACTACCTGGTACTCAGCAATCTATTGTCCCTCTAATCACTCTAACATGAATGCAAATGTGGTCGAAAATCGAAATCAAACACTTCATGAGTGCCCATGAGCTAATGTTGTACAACATTTCTAAAGGCTATGGAATTGCATGAGAAAACAGAGTTTTGGTGGCCTCTATTAAAAAGAGGAGGATCCCGTCAGCTTTCTATAGGCTAGGCCTACTATATTTATTGATCCACTTTTGATGGGTGACACTATTAGCCTGTCACTTGTGAATGACATATTATAACTATTGAATGATGGCCAGCGTGTGCAGTAAGGCAAGAAACAGTGCATGCCTTTTTAGTGAATTGTTCAAATCGTAGACATAAACCTCATATAGCCTAGCCCATAGGCCTGTATGTTTTGATAAGGTTTGTATCACAACTAAAGTGGCCAAATAACTTCTCAAAATTAAGCACATTAATCTGCTTTACAACCGGTGTAGAGCCTAACTGGTATACATAGGCAACAGTGAATTTCAAATTTGGTGAAGATCATTTTCACCATAAAAATACACCTTTATAATAAAGCATTACATGCATAATTACATTTGCGGTCACTTTTGAGAATGGTGATTTCCCGCTAATTGATTGCATTTTGGAACATTCGCGCTTGTAGCCTACTACCAAGTGTGCGTTGCTGCGCTTATAACGTGAAGAAATAGCCTAATAGTTTATCAATGTTTTAAACTAAACGTTCTGATCTGTTGCATCAGCCTGATTGCTTTTAAACACTTTTTTGATACTAGTGGTTGTATTCATTTGGGAGTTGACCAATTGAATAGGTCTCTTTTGTACTATGAGGGATTGTAGATTGACATACGCTAATGCTTTTTCTGTTCGTTAGGCCTACTCATCTTGTTGGTTGACAAAAAGTAAATGTGGACAGTTCTTCCTTCTAACATCTTCAATATGCACCTCGGATGCGCGCAGTTGCGTCCCCAATGTGTCTGTCTTCACTGTGAGAAGGACCCAATCTCATGATGGGCTTTGGCTAATAAGAATTGAGATATCTGAGAGAGCCATGTGAGTGACAGGTGCTTTGGACCCTAACCTTAACCTTTTAAGCTAAGCCTTCCGCTACCCTAACCTTAACCCTTTAATCTAACTCCTAAAAGTAGCCCTAACCTTATCCATATCCCCTAACCTAGCTGAAGTTAGCCAGATAGCTAATGTCAGCATTAACCACTTAGCCACCTAGCTAACATCAGCCACAACAAATCAGAATTCGTAACATATCAAACGTTTGGCAAATTTGTAACATGTACATTTTGCAAATTTGGCACATATCATACAAATTGTAATTCGAAACATCCACAAATTAATACATACCATACGAAATGTAACATATCATAGTATATAGAGCATCTGGGACTTACGTACAGAATAATACGAAATGCTCTGAGACCAGGTTGAGTGTCTGCACACTCAGCCCCAAAAGTGGTTGTCTCAGGAGCAGCACGCTACACTGTACCTTTTAGTTCTGTGTCTGGGGGAGCAGGGACGGAAGAGGTACACTCTTCGGCTGTCCCCATAGTATAACCCTTTTTATTCCAGGTAGAACCTTTTTTGGTTCTATGTAGAATCCTCTGTGTAAAGGGTTCTACATGGAACTCAAAAGGCTTCTACCTGGAACAAAAAATAGTTATTCAAAGGGTTCTCCTATGCGGACAGCCAAAGAACCCTTTACGGTTCTAGATAGCACCTTTTTTTTTCTAAGAGTGTAGTGACTGGTTTAAAGCAGGAGAGCAGTAGTGTAAGCTGAAATGAGAGCTTTGTTTGAAATGTTTCCACCTGCGTGTTGACACAACCTAACAGCTCATTTCCACTCCGACAGTTCCTCCAAATCATATTAATGAGTAAAGGATTGAGTCAGACATACTAAACAGTAGGGATCCCCCACGGGGTCCTTGTCTTTGCTTTCTGTTTTTAACGATGGCTGTCACCCTCTGGCTGTCACGCTCTGCCGACACTGAGTCTATTTCTCAGCTTTGTTATGCTTGATATACAGACTACTGTTGTAATTTACAGTAACAGCAATCAGATTCAACAATCAAAGATGCCACACATTGTTGGTATTAACACACCTACAGTTGATCTCTAGGAGTGAGGCAGGCGTTTTGACTAACTATCTTATCTTTCTAGGCTTTACCTTAGACCACCTCTGTCTGTCACTATCGCTTTATTGTTGGTCCGGTGTTGTTAAAAAGTATATTTTTGCTGTCATGGTGTTTTTTCAACAGACTCCAGGTTTTGGTGTTATCTGTACTGGACCTCGGGAATATAATCTCAGAGAGGATGCTGGACCAGTGAGGCAGAGCAGAGTGGGCCTGCGCTCCGACAGGCAGAGGCCTGTTTTATAGCTGCTATTACGGACATGGTTAGCTCAATCCATCATCCACGCCAACTAATTATTGCTACCATACATCCTATGTAGCACAATTCTTTTAAGGACAGGGAAGTTGAAGCCCATTCATCTTGCTGCTCTGGACTAATAGCGGTTTGACAACTGGTACAGAGGCAATTCTTCTCACCACTATAACATTAACGGACCAGCTCTGAAATGGAACTGGGCCTCGTTTCCCAGTAACTTAAGCATTACAATGATTGTAGCAGATACATCGTTATTTACGAGCCAACTTTTTAAGAATGTTTCCCAAACAAGCATGTAGAGAGAAAATTCGCTAAGTGCATCGTTAGACCATGTGTCGATACTGACAGGATCAAAAGAAAAGCATTGCTGCCCTCGGATCAGCTTTCTCCATTCAAATCTTACCTTAACATTAGAATCATTCCCACCTATTGCTGCAAATAGTCTATTGAGGCGGCGTATTATACTTACCCAATAATAATGCAGTAAATCACAGATTGGGCACATCATTGCGCACATGTTGTCACACATCATGAAACACATTGAGGCACAAATTACAGACAGTAGCCTAGTAGAACTCAATTGGTTGAACATGAAATTGATTTCAATATGATTTAAATAGCCTATAGTATATAGATCCATTGTAGACTATCTTTTAATACAGTCATTTCGGTTTTCTTTTGAAATATAATTTTATTCTTCACTTGTTTGTAAGAATTGCAAAAATTTTAGCAACTTTGTATTTGTAGCAGTGGTGTAAAGTACTTAAATAAAAATTACTTTATAGTACTACTTAAAGGAAAACACCACCCAAAGACTATCTTTTGGTATTTGTTTCATTAGTCCATTGTTGACATAGTCCCAAAAGGTTTTGCTTGTCAGCAATCAAGTTTTCAAGATATGTGACTTTCAAAATACAGAAATTATCCCTGTATGATGCATTTCCATCATATGATGCACCGTTTTGCATCATATGATACAAAATGCATCGTACGGGATGATTTCTGTATTTTGAACGTTACATATCTTGAAAACTTGATTGCTGACAAGCAAAACATTTGGGAGGAGTTTTCCTTTAAGTTGTTTTTTAGGGTATCTGTACCTTACTATTTATATTTTTTACAACTTTTACTTCACTTAATTCCTAAAGAAAATAGTGTAATTTTTATTCCATATATTTTCCCTGACACCCAAAAGTACTTGATACATGTTGAATGCTTAGCAGGACAGGAAAAATTGTCAAGTTCACACACTTATCAAGAGAACATCCCTGGTCATCCTACTGCCTCAGACCAGGCAGACTCACTAAACACACATGCTTCGTTTGTAAATTAAATTACATTTTGTCTGAGTGTTGGAGTGTGACCCTGGCTATCTCTACATTGAAAAACAAAAGAATGGTGCCAATTTGAAATAATGTATACTTTTACTTTTGATACTTAAGTATATTTAAAACCAAATGCTTTTGGACTTTTATTTTAATGGGTGTCTTTCAATCTTACTTGAGTAATTTTCTATTAAGGTATTTTTACTTTAACTCAAGTATGACAATTGGATACATTTTCCAACACTGATTTGTAGTCAACTTTGTTCTGAAGTTAACTGGGAAGCAAGGCCCTGATCTGCATCTCTACTTCTACCCTCTAAACCAAACCTAAAGTTCCCTGCCACAGCTGTGTGTGTAGACTTGCACACTAAGACTCATTAGTCATTGCAAACATGTCACAATCTATTTGCAAATGTACTTTTAAACTGCAATTAATTGTAGCAGCTGGAGTGGAGTATTTATAACCCAAGTAGAATACTAATGAAAACAGCTCTGCTTGACCAATTATACCACATTTTTCATACACAACATTTACTCTGTGTGTGTGTGTGCAGTGTCAAATCAAAGTGTATTAGTCACATGCACAGGATACAGCAGGTGTAAACAGTAGGGTGAAATGCTAACTTGTTTTCTCTTGAGAGCTCTAATGCAGTATTATATATCAAAGGTAAGAAAATAAGATCAAATACAAACACACAATAAATAAAAACACACAAAAATGTACTCTATATACAGGGTCAGTACTAATACCTTATCAATGTGCAAGGATATTGGTGGTAGTTTAGGTAGATATGTACAAGTAACCAAGTGTAAAAATGTCTGTTAGCAGGAAAAATAATAATGATAATACCATTTTGTTTTATTGCTTTGCTGGAGTTTTGGGGTACATTTTCACAACAGATCATCAACAAGGCAGTTGTTTCAGAGCTCTAAGCACATTTTTAATTGACTAAGTACAACACACAAAATCATACAGTCACTTTTTCACCAAATTGTCAACTCCTTATATAGACAGGTGTGTGCCTTTCCCAATCAATCGTATTTACCACAGGTGGACTCCAATAAAGTTGTAGTAACATCTCAAAGATGATTCATGGAAACAGGATGCATCTGCGCTCAATTTTGAGTCTCATAGCAAAGCGTCTGAGTAGTTATGTAAATAAGCTTTTTTTGTTTTTTATTTTTTATAAATTAGCAGAAATTTCTATAAACCTGTTTTCACTTTGTCATTATGGGGTATTGTGTGTAGATTGATGAGGAAAACATTGAATGTAATGCAATTTTGGAATAAGGCTGTAACGGAACAAAATGTGGAAAAAGTCAAGGGGTCTGAATATTTTCCGAATGCACTGTATGTCAGGCTTGGCTTCGCCATGTCAAAATGTTTTTCCCCAGATGCATGAACAATGAGGATATTTACTGTGATTTGGACGAGAACCGATGGCCAAATGTTCAAGACAGGCTTGATGCAAACTAGTGCCAGCTAAACATTGTTTCATTCATTTGTTTCATTGGTTACATTGTAAAATATGTCTTCAATGATCACACCTTTGATCACACATGGGATAGAAATTATGTCAAATTTGATGTTCAGTCAATTGTAATGGGTAGTGTAAGTGTATTGCCTAATGTGAAATCAGTGTAATGTACAGTACTGTAACATACTACATTCAAAGGGTCATTTATAAACATGTATCTTGAATGTTTTGCTATTGGATTAACTGGTTGTTAAAATAACTAAATTGAGAAGATATCCTTATGTTGTGTTTTGGTGATTAAATCAATGTACTCATTAAATTTCACAGTAAACTTATATTTTGGATTGAAATGTATGGTAAAATGAATGCATAATGAAAGGTTTTGAATGTACTGTAAGACTGGCTGTGTGACAAGTGTTACCAGTTTGGAGTTTTGTACTTAGAGTTTTGAAAATTAGTACCAAAACTATAGACAAAAAACTGTTATAAGAAATAGTAGCAGCAGCGCATATGGTGAAAGTGTGTGTGCATGTGTGATTGTGTATGGGCGTCAAAATGTGCGATAATGTCAGTGTCAGTTTAAACTGTGAATTTGTGGGTAGAGACCTGTGAGTGTGCATGGAGTCAGTGCAGATAGAGTCAGTGCAGACAGTCCGTGGGTGACGGTGGCCAGCCATTGATTAGCTGTTCAACAGTATTATTGCTTGGGGATGGAAGATGTTTGTTGAGCCTGTTTGTCCGAGACCTGATGCTATGGTACCGCCTGCTGGATGGTAGTGGAGAGAAAAGTACATGACTGGGGTGGCTGAAGTATTTGGCAATTTTCCGGGCTTCCTCAAACTCCGCCTGGTATAAATGTCCTGGATGGCTGGGAGCTTGCATCAGTATACATATAATTCAAGTAAAATGGTGCCGCTAAGATAACAACTGATTCCACTTCGAAACACTATTTAGATGAATTTTATAATATGAAATCATATCAATCCAGTCATGACTGATTCAGTCTTAATTATCCCTCCCTCCCTCCCACTCTCTCACTCTCTCCATCTAGCCTTCGTTCTAAGCTGTGCCTTCCCTAAGGAGCCAGCCAATGGGGAAGTATCAGTGACTCACCTCCATGCTGGGGGAGAAGCCTACTTCCAGTGTCTGACAGGATACCAGCTGCAAGGCCCCACCATGCTCACCTGTCGCAACGCCACTACACCTTACTGGAGTGGAAAGGAGCCCAAATGCCTGGGTAAGAGCCAACAACACTGCTTCCTTCCTGCCAAACACACACACACACACAAACACACACACACACACACACACACACACACACACACTGTTAAGGCTTCTAGGAATAGTGGGTGGAGGAGTCAGGCGCAGAGATCAGGTTAGTTCCGAACGTGGATCTTATTTCCAAAGACAGTGAAAACGGACATGCCAAACACAAGGGCACATGAAATATCCCGTCCAAACAAACAGGACTAAAACTGTCGGAAAAATAGAGACCACAAAATAATCAGACACCATGAACAGAGAACAAGCCCGCACAATAGCCAGCGAGCCTAGTGCCCTTAAATAGACTACAAACAAAACTTAACTCAAAACAGGTGTAACCAATTAGACCAAACTAACAGAAACAAAAGAAAGGGAATCGATGGCAGCTAGTAGGCCGGCGACAACGACTGCCGAGCGCCGCCCGAACAGGAAGAGGCACCATCTTCGGCGGGATTCGTGACACACACATACTATACCAGCACCAACAGAGATGGCCGCCTCGCTTCGCATTCCTAGGAAACTATGCAGTATTTTGTTTTTTCTATGTGTTATTTCTTACATTGCTACCCCAGGAAATCGTATGTTTTATTACATACAGTCTGGAGGAACTATTGGATATAAGAGCAACGTCAACTCGCCAACATTACTGATGGAGCGGTCTTCTGGTTAGGCTCCGTAAACGGGCACATCGCGCACCGCTCCCGAGCATACTACTCGCCAATGTCCAGTCTCTTGACAACAAGGTAGACGAAATCCAAGCAAGGGTTGCCTTCCAGTGAGACATCAGAGACTGTAGCGTTCTTTGTTTCACGGAAACATGGCTCACTCGAGACATACTATCGGAGTCGGTATAGCCACCTGGTTTCTTCTCGCATTGCGCCGACAGAAACAAGCATCTCTCTGGTAAGAAGAAGGGCGGGGTGTATGCCTTATGATTAACGAGACGTGGTGTGATCATAACAACATACAGGAACTCAAGTCCTTTTGTTCATCTGACTTAGAATTCCTCACAGTCAAATGCCGACCGCATAATCTACCAAGAGAATTCTCTTCGATCACAATCACAGTCGTGTATATTCCCCCCAAAGCAGACACATTGACGGCCCTGAAAAAACTTAATTCGTCTCGATGTAAACTGGAAACCACATATCCTGAGGCTGCATTTATTGTAGCTGGGGATTTTAACAAAGCTAATCTGAAAACAAGGCTCCCTAAATTCTATCAGCATATTGATTGTACGAGGCCCTCCCCTGCCCTCCTTTCGGAAAAGCTGACCACGACTCCATTTTGATGCTCCCAGCCTATAGACAGAAACTAAAACAGGAAGCACCCGTGCTCAGGTCTGTTCAACGCTGGTCCGACCAATCGGATTCCATGCTTCAAGATTGCTTCAATCACGTGGACTGGGATATGTTCCGCATAGCGTCAAAGAACAACATTGATGAATACACTGATTCATTGAGCGAGTTTATTAGCAAGTGCATCAGTGATGTTGTACCCTCAGCGTCTATTAAAACATTCCCAAACCAAAAACCATGGATTGATGGCAGCATTCACGCAAAGCGCGAACCACTGCTTTTAATCAGGGCCAGGTGAATGGAAACATGACCGAATACAAACAGTGTAGCTATTCCCACCGCAAGGCAATCAAACAAGCTAAGCGTCAGTATAGAGACAAAGTAGAGTCGGAAATCAACGGCTCAGACACGAGAGGTATGTAGCAGGGTCTACAGTCAATCACGGACTACAAAATAAAAATCAGCCCCGTCGCGGAACATGATGTCTTGCTCCCAGACAGACTAAACAACTTCTTTGCTCGCTTTGAGGACAATTCAGTGCCACTGACACAGCCCGCTACCAGAACCTGTGGGCTCTCCTTCACTGCAGCCAACGTGAGTAAAACATTTAAATGTGTTAACCCTCGCAAGGCTGCAGGCCCAGACGGCATCCCCAGCTGCGTGCTCAGAGCATGCGCAGACCAGCTGGCTGGTGTGTTTATGGACATGTCCAGTCTGCTGTTCCCACATGCTTCAAGATGGCCACCATTGTTCCTGTTCCCAAGAAAGCAAAGGTAACTGAGCTAAATGACTACCGCCCCGTAGCACTCACTTCCGTCATCATGAAGTGCTTTGTAGAGACTAGTCAAGGACCATATCACCTCCACCCTACCTGATACCCTAGACCAACTCCAATTTGCTTACCGCCCCAATAGGTCTACAGACGACGCAATCACAATCACACTGCACACTGCCCTAACCCATCCTGACAAGAGGAATACCTACAGTATGTAAGAATGCTGTTCATCGACTACTGCTCAGCATTTAACACCATAGTACCCTCCAAACTCGTCATTAAGCTCAAGACCCTGGGTCTCGACCCCGCCATGTGCAACTGTCCTGGACTTCCTAATGGGCCACCCCCAGGTGGTGAGGGTAGGTAACAACATCTCCACCCCGATGATCCTCAACACTGGGGCCCCACAAGGGTGCGTTCTCAGCCCTCTCCTGTACTCCCTGTTCACCAACGACTGCGTGGCCATGCACGCCTCCAACTCAATCATCAAGTTTGCAGACGACACTACAGTGGTAGGCTTGATTACCAACAACGACGAGACGGCCTACAGGGAGGAGGTGAGGGCCCTCGGAGTGTGGTGTCAAGAAAATAACCTCACACTCAATGTCAACAAAACAAAGGAGATGATTGTGGACTTCAGGAAACAGCAGAGGGAGCAGCCCCCTATCCACATCGATGGGACAGTAGTGGAGAGGGTGGAAAGTTTTAAGTTCCTCGGTGTACACATCACGGATATACTGAAATGGTCCACCACACAGACAGCGCCACAGCGCGTCTTCAACCTCAGGAGGCTGAAGAAATTCAGCTTGTCACCAAAAGCACTCGCAAACTATTACAGATGCACAATCGAGAGCATCCTGTCGGGCTGCATCACCGCCTGGAAATGCAACTGCTACGCCCACAACCATAAGGCTCTCCAGAGGGTAGTGAGGTCTGCACAACGCATCACTACCTGCCCTCCAGGACAACTACACCACCCGATGTCACAGGAAAGCCAAAAAGATCCTCAAGGACAACACCCACCCAAGCCACTGCCTGTTCACCCCACTATCATCCAGAAGGCGAGGTCAGTACAGGTGCATCAAAGCCGGGACAGAGAGACTGAAAAACAGCTTCTATCTCAAGGCCATCAGACTGTTAAACAGCCATCACTAACATTGAGTGAATGCTGCTAATATTCTGACTCAACTCTAGCCACTATAATAATGGAAAAATTGATGTAATAAATGTATCACTAGCCACTTTAAACAATGCCACGTTATATAATGTTTACATACCCTACATTACTCATCTCATATGTATATACTGTACTCTATACCATCTACTGCATCTTGTAATCTTCATGTAATAAATGTATCACTAACCACTTTAAACAATGTCACTTTATATAATGTTTTCATTCCCTATATTACTCATCTCATATGTATATAGTGTACTCTATACCATCTACTACATCTTACCTATGCTGTTCGGCCATCACTCATTCATATGTTTTTATGTACATATTCTTATTCATTCCTTTACACTTGTGTGTATAAGCTAGTTGTTGTGAAATTGTTAGGTTAGATTACTTGTTAGATGTTACTGCATGGTCGGAACTAGAAGCATAAGCATTTTGCTACACTCGCATTAACGTCTGCTAACCATGTGTATGTGACAAATAACATTTGATTTGATTTGACACACACACACACAGAAAGACACACTTTAGCTCTTCAACCCCAGGATCCATCCAGCCGCTCACTGAGAACCAATGAGAATATATAGTTACCCCCTCAGAGAACTCCAACTTTTCAGCTGAATGATTAAAGTAATTAAACTCAGTTTAAATGGACTGGGTGTTATTTGTCTCCCACTGCGCAGAGGTTAATGGAGGTTTATTGTATGCTTTCTATGGTAGGCCATCCAGACTGTTCTCATAGACTAGATTTAACATAGTACATGTAGATCAGGGAGACTCATCACAGACAACTTTAGCATTTTAGTTAATTAGTAACTTTGCAACTACTTACTACTTTTTAGCTACTTTGCAACTACTTAACATGTTAGCTAATCCTAACCCTAACCCAAACCTTAACCCTTTAAACTAACTCCTAACCTTAACCCTAGCCTTAACCCCTAACCCCTGGCCTTGCTAACGTTAGCCGGCTAGCTAACGTTAGCAATAGCATTAGCCACCTAGCCAACGTTAGCCACAACAAATTGGAATTCGTAACATATCAAAAGAAAAATCAAATGTATATATATTTATTTATTTATACCTTCTTACATCAGCTGATATCTCAAAGTGCTGTACAGAAACCCACCCTAAAACCCCAAACAGCAAGCAATGCAGGTGTAGATGCACGGTGGTTAGGAAAAACTCCCCAGAAAGGCCAAAACCTAGGAAGAAACCTAGAGAGGAACCAGGCTATGATGGGTGGCCAGTCCTCTTCTGGCTGTGCCGGGTGGAGATTATAACAGAACATGGCCAAGATGTTCAAATGTTCATAAATGACCAGCATAGTCAAATAATAATAATCACAGTAGTTGTCGAGGGTGCAGCAAGTCAGCACCTCAGGAGTAAATGTCAGTTGGCTTTTCATAGCCGATCATTAAGAGTATCTCTACCGCTCCTGCTGTCTCGTGAGAGTTGAAAACAGCAGGTCTCGGACAGGTAGCACATCCGGTGAATAGGTCAGGGTTCCATAGCCGCAGGCAGAACAGTTGAAACTGGAGCAGCAGCACAGCCAGGTGGACTGGGGACAGCAAGGAGTCATCATGCCAGGTAGTCATGAGGCATGGTCCTAGGGCTCTGGTCCTCCGAGAGAGAGAAAGAAAGAGAGAAAGAGAGAATTAGAGTGAGCATACTTAAGTTCACACAGGACACCGGATAAGACAGGAGAAGTACTCCAGATATAACAGACTGACCCTAGCCCCCCGACACATAAACTACTGCAGCATAAATACTGGAGGCTGAGACAGGAGGAGTCAGGAGACACTGTGGCCCCATCCGATAATACCCCCGGACAGGGCCAAACAGGCAGGATATAACCCCACCCACTTTGCCAAAGCACAGCCCCCACACCACTGGAGGGATATCTTCAACCACCAACTTACCATCCTGAGACAAGGCCGAGTATAGCCCACAAAGATCTCCGCCACGGCACAACCCAAAGGGGGGCTCCAACCCAGACAGGAATATCACGTCAGTTACTCAACCCACTCAAGTGACGCACCCCTCCTAGGGACGGCATGGAAGAGCACCAGTAAGCCAGTGACTCAGCCCCTGTAATAGGGTTAGAGGCAGAGAATCCCAGTGGAGAGAGGGGAACCGGCCAGGCAGAGACAGCAAGGGCGGTTCGTTGCTCCAGAGCCTTTCCGTTCACCTTCACACTCCTGGGCCAGACTACACTCAATCATATGACCCACTGAAGAGATGAGTCTTCAGTAAAGACTTAAAGGTTGAGACCGAGTCTGCGTCTCTCACATGGGTAGGCAGACCATTCCATAAAAATTTAGCTATATAGGAGAAAGCTCTGCCTCCAGCTGTTTGCTTAGAAATTCTAGGGACAATTAGGAGGCCTGCGTATTGTGACCGTAGCGTACATGTAGGTATGTACGGCAGGACCAAATCGGAAAGATAGGTAGGAGCAAGTCCATGTAATGCTTTGTAGGTTAGCAGTAAAACCTTGAAATCAGCCCTTGCCTTAACAGGAAGCCAGTGTAGGGGGGTAACATATCATGTGTTTTTACAAAATGTTTACATATTGTCCATTTTTGTTAATTCTTAACATATTGTACGAATTTCAATTCGTAACATATTGCATGAATTGCAATTTGTAACATATCATATGAAATGGATGATGAACATCCACAAATTAAAACTTGTTAGGGCTAGGGGTTCCGCTAGCGGCAACATCCGCTAAAAAGGCAGAGCGCGAAATTCCAAAATATTTTTTTGAAATATTTAACTTTCATACATTCACAAGTGCAATGGACCAAATTAAAGCTTAACTTCTTGTTAATCTTCCCATCGTGTCCGATTTCAAAAAGGCTTTACAGCGAAAGTACATCATATGATTATGTTAGGCCAGAGCCTAGTCACAAAAACACAAACAGCCATTTTCCAGCCAAAGAGAGGAGTAACAAAAAACAGAAATATAGATTAAATTAATCACTGACCTTTGATGATCTTCATCAGATGGCACTCATAGGACTTCATGTTACACAATACATGTGTGTTTTGTTCGATAAAGTTCATATTTATATCCAAAAATCTCAGTTTACATTGGCGCGTTATGGTCAGAGAGCCACATCAATTTACAGAAATACTCATCATAAACTTTGATAAAAGATACAAGTAATATGCACAGAATTATAGATATACTTCTCCTTAATGCAACCGCTGTGTCAGATTTCATAAAAGCTTTACGGAAAAAGCAAACCATGCAATAATCTGAGTACGGCGCTCAGACTGTGGAGTCAGAAATAGTCAGAAAGTCAGAAATAGCGTTATAAATATTCACTTACCTTTGATGATCTTCATCAGAATGCACTCCCATGGATCCCAGTTCCACCCAAAAAAATCCATAATTTATGTCCAAATACCTCCTTTGTTAGCGCGTTTAGTAAACAAATCCAAACTCACGAGGCGCGGGCAAGTCCAGGCGAAAGTTCAGATGGAAGTTCAAAACATTATACAGTTCGTAGAAACATGTCAAACGATGTATAGAATCAATCTTTAGTATTGTTTTTTTTTCAATACTTTTCCAACCGGAGAATTCCTTTGTCTTTAGAAATGCAATGCAGGTCGCTCTCACAGGTGTCTGCGTGATCAGCTCATGGCCTTCTGCCAGACCTCTGGTTGAAACAGCTCTCATTCGCCCCTACTTCAAAGTCGAAGCCTCAAACAACTAAAGACTGTTGACATCTAGTAGAAGCCTTAGGAAGTGCAATATGACCCCATAGATACTGTATATTTGATAGGCAATGAGTTGAAAACCTACAAACCTCATATTTCCCACTTCCTGGTTGGATTTTTCTCAGGTTTTTGCTTGCCATATGAGTTCTATTATACACAGACATCATTCAAACACTTTTGGAAACTTCAGAGTGTTTTCTATCCAAATCTACTAATAATATGCATATATTAGCTTCTTCTAGTAGCAGAAAGTTTACTCTGGGCACGCTTTTCATCCGAACGTGAAAATGCTGCCCCCTATCCCAAACAGGTTTTAATACATACCATATGAAATGGGGAATCTGATTTAAGAACAGAATAATACGAAAGGCTCTGAGAACAGGTTGGCCAATCAGGTGTCTGGCTTACCACTGTGCAACTTGAATTCTCTCACTGTAAACTCCATCCCGTTTTCCAGACTTTTTCAAATAGAAATCCAGGGTTAGGCGCAATGGTGCAGTGTTATGGCATTGTTACTTCAGCAACTAACTCATCAAGCCTACTTTTTTTTCATAAATAGTTTATGTAATTCGATCTCTAACATATTTGTCAAAAGTCGTCATAAGAAGAAATGTGGAAGAGACTTTATGGTCACACTACGATTCATTTGGTTTTTCGCCAAAATTACTCTGTTCCATTCAGGGATTTGTTCATTAAAACCTCTTCAATATAAAGTCCCCTGTTAAGGGGACCTACGTGGTTCTGGTACCGATTCCCATCACCATTTTTGCTTATAAAGCCATCTGTGGACACTGTCGATTTTAAATGGTCTTACATTGAGCGGTAGTCCTGATTCCCACGTACACAGGAGTATGCCTCTTCTGCCTGTGTGAAACAGGATGTCAAATCTGACACCACTTGAGCCTGGGAATTCCCTTCTACCATTTCATTCGCTCTTCCGAATGTAGGCAATCTAGAGCTCTGTGAGATGTTCACAGAGGTGGGGGCAGACATTTTGTTCAAGAGAGACTTTTAGAAAATACGCACATTTTCTCTAACACTAATTATACAAATACAGTGCCTTGCGAAAGTATCACAGTGCAGGTGCATTTATACGGAGACTTGATTGCACACAGGTGGATTGTATTTATCATCATTAGTCATTTAGGTCAACATTGGATCATTCAGAGATCCTCACTGAACTTCTGGAGAGAGTTTGCTGCACTGAAAGTAAAGGGGCTGAATTATTTTGCACGCCCAATTTTTCAGTTTTTGATTTGTTAAAAAAGATTGAAATATCCAATAAATGTCGTTGCACTTCATGATTGTGTCCCACTTGTTGTTGATTCTTCACAAAAAAATACAGTTTTATATCTTTATGTTTGAAGCCTGAAATGTGGCAAAAGGTCGCAAAGTTCAAGGGGGCCGAATACTTTCGCAAGGCACTGTATGTATTTTATAGTTATGAGGAAGGTGGAATCTTATAGTTAGTCGTTGTATGCATTTATTATACTATATTTAGAACAAATATAAGTACTTGCAAGCCTTATTCATACAGTTTTACATAATATACAATTATGTAAAACATACAGGAAATACATAACATACCATTTTTCATATTTTATCATATTTGTACTGTGTACTTGAGCTTGTGTTCTCAAAAGTGACGACACCTCAGCAATTTATTTGTAAAAATCACCAGAAAGTTGAGATTTGACCCTTTCTTGGAGTATGCAGCATTACTAGTTATTGTTTATGGCCCTCTCATGATAAATCATTACTTTAGGGGATTACGTAGTTGCATTTTACATTACATTTAATTACATTTAAGAGTTTTTTAAATGTTACTCCAAAAATGGTTCACGGTAAGCAATTAAATCCATGTGGTTAAAGGCAGTCTCAGCGATATGACAGATGCAGAAAGTAAACAGCATAGTGGGTCAATTTCTGTTTCAACTAAGAGCATTGAAGCGGGAGGTTCAACTTCACCGCTGTTTTGGGCCTATGGCTAACACGCTGTACACCAGGGGTGAGCAAACTTTTTGGCTCGAGGGCCAGATCAGGATTTTGAAATTCAACGGAGGGACGCATTTTTTGGGTGACCAATTGTTTGTTAAAATTAATTTGCGGCGTTCTCCCGAGTGGCGCAGCGGTGCTTGAGGTTTCACTACAGACCCGGGTTCAATCCCAGGCTGTGTCACAGCTGGCCGTGACTGGGAGACCCATGAAGCAGAGCACAATTGGCCCAGCGTCGTCCGGGATAGGAGAGGGTTGTGCTCATGCACCCTGACATGGTCGCCAGGTGTACGGTGTTTCCTCCGACACATTGGTGTGGCTGGCTTCCGGGTTAAGCGGGCATTATGTCAAGAAGCAGTGCGTCTTAGCTGGGTTGTGTTTCGAAGGATGCACGGCTCTCGACCTTCGCCTCTCCCGAGTCTGTACGGGAGTTGCAGCGATGGGACAAGACTGTAACTACCAATTGGATACCATGAAATTGGGGAGAAAAAAGGGGTAAAATAAATAGAGTAAAAAAAATATGTATATATATTTTTTTGTATGTCTTGCGGGCAGATGCTGCTGGTGTAAACGTAATTTAGCTGAGTCTACCTTTAAGCTGAAATAAATGTAAACGCTTACCTTGTTTTCCTCGTATTTCTTTGACGCACCAGAGTAATGGATGCAAGGAACTAACCATCCAAGATATAACAATTATACACCTTTATCCATGTTTTGAGGCTATACAGTGTTTGTTCACATTTACTTTGTTTACAACGTTGGAGTATAACAAGCTTATATTTGGGTTCCAACGTGGTACGATAGTTGAACTAAGCTCATGAGGTATTTATAAGCTCTTCAAGAATCAATGGATACATATCATTCATTTAATAAGGGCTCCCGTGTGGCGCAGCAGTCTTAGGCACTGCATCGCATTGCTAGAGGCGTCACTACAGACCCTGGTTCACTTCCAGGCTGTATGACAACCGGCCGTGATTGGGAGTCCCATAGGGTGGCGCACAATTGTCCCAGTGTCGTCCAGGTTAGGGTCTGGCTGGGGTAGGCCGTCATTGCAAATAAGAATTTGTTCTTAACTGACTTGCCTAGTTAAATAAAGATTAAATAAAAATAAATAAAAATGTATACATCAAAAAATGGATGTGGCATCAGCAGATGGCCCCTTTAAACCAACCCTGAGACAGATGCTGAATTGCGATTGGACGATATCCAATGCATGACAAATCATGGCGTTCTAAACCATTTAGTTTTCAGGGGAAAAACAGAGAAGACGCAAAGCCTGAAAATCGTGTTTCTTTAAAACCCTCTCAGGCGGTTCTTTTACACGTGCTACGTAAGGTTATTCGAAGCAGAGACATTTCACTGGCTATTCTTTCTGGTGTGGTGGGTGGGGAGAGCGGGGAGGGAACAATAAGTAGACCAGAGCTATCTGTTATTGTTTAGTTTCACACATGAAAAAATCCTGTCTGTATAAGTGGACGTTCCCTTTCTCACGTGAGCATGGTAAACTGAATTTATCCACTTTGGTTCCAAGGATCCAGCCTAAAATAATGATTTCCTGCTGTGGCCAGACATGGAAAGGTTTGGTTATACTTGCAGCTGGATAGCCAAATTGCTATCAGACATTGAGGTCTGGGTTAGGTTGTTAGTGCTCTGACTTATGTTGCTCTTCGTCCTGTTAATTATTTTGTAAACATTGTAGGTAGGCCTACTTGACTATTGTTTATATTGGTAATAGTCCTCACTGCGACGGCTAACTTCACATTGTGTAAAGCCCATGCCTCCCTGTATACCAGTAATAGATTGTACTTAGGCCTTAAGTGAGCTTCTACACCATGTCAGTTGAGCATCATCATTAAGATCCAAAGTTGATTGGTTGTGCTGTGAGGCCTGGTTTCGTAGTGTCTGATTACCAGTATGGCAAGAGGGAGCAGTGCTACAGAGATGAGACCTAGCTAGTGGCTAATACTATAGTAATTAGGAGTGGGCTACATGACTAACGTTTACCTGCTCTGGGATAAGGATGATACCTAGTCAATTGTACAACTGAATTGTATCTTCCACATTTAACCCAACCCTTCTGAATCAGAGAGGTGCTGAGGGCTGCCTTAATCGACATCCACATCTTCTGCGCCCAGGGAATAGTGGGTTAACTGCCTTGCTCAGAGACAAAATGGCAGATTTTTACCTTGTCAGCTCGGGGATTCGATACAGCAACCTTTCGGTTACTGACCCAATGCTCTAACCACTAAGCTACCTGCTGCTCTATATTGCACCATCTCTTCTGCCAGCCCCACTCTCACTCCCTACAGCTGTTCTGCACTGATACTATTCTGCTGCTATGCTCTCCTCACTAGTCCATCATCACACACAGTCAGAAAGTCAGTCAGTCCCTGGTGAGATGGCTATTCGCCAGACCACTATACAGCTCCCAGACTCCCAAACATTCTCCTTCTCTTTCAGTACAGGAATGGAAACTTTCTTTACTCCTGACCTCAGGTTCTATGTACTGTGGTATTACACAGCAAAGAGAGAGCAGAAAACCAATATTGTTATAGAAAATAAGCCTTTCTTCAAAAAGACATTTAAGTTATTTTTTTTCTCTCTGTGTCCTATCCTTCCCTTCCTCATCTCTCTTATCAAATCCATCCTCAATAAAGCTTCCTGTGGTGGTATGATTAAAAATGCCACATTGGGCCGTATTGTCTCTCCTGGATTCCCTGGCAACTACAGCAACAACTTGACGTGCCATTGGGTCCTGGAGGCTCCTGAAGGCCACCGGCTTCATGTTCACTTTGAGAAAATGGCTTTGGCTGAGGATGATGACAGGTAGAGTACACAGAAAGATGGATGGTGTGTGTGTGTGTGTGTGTGTGTGTGTGTGTGTGTGTGTGTGTGTGTGTGTGTGTGTGTGTGTGTGTGTGTGTGTGTGTGTGTGTGTGTGTGTGTGTGTGTGTGTGTGTGTGTGTGTGTGAGAAGGGGGGTGTTGGTGCGTGCTCAAGTGGTAGAACTTGGAGGCATCTTTTTTATTTGTTGCTAATTAGTTTCCAGTTGGGCTAGATATGGCAGGTTTTACCTCAGGCTGTCAGAATGCGATGCAACACTGGGCAACAACACCTAGCCTAATTGTATGCCTTAAATAGGCATATGCTTGCTAAGGCTAGGCAACTAAATCCCCTATGTGAGTGACTATGAGTCAAATTTGAACGGGTTGGAGGATGAAATTGAAACGGCTTTATGTCATTTCAAATAATTAACTGTATTTCCTCATGCAAATTAATTGATGGACTATAGAGGCCACTCAGACGCGGGGAGACAGTATTTAATTACATTTTTGTACCATAACTACTATGTCTCAAGGCTGTGGTAACAAACTGACATTGAATGAAGCCGCTTGCTGTCGAGGTGTGTAGAATCTTATCACAGGGTTATTACAGCCACAGATGAAACAATGAGCGCCACTTCAGAACCACTCACCACTCCCTTTGGATGTTTCTCTTGGTCCTCAATGGCAAGTGTGTCTCATTCCCCCTCCCCCATTTTATTAAGCACTATTTGTTTCTGTTTCAGACTCCTTATAAAGAATGGGAACAACATTGACTCCCCTCCGGTGTATGACTCCTACGAGGTGGAGTACCTGCCCAATGAGGGCGTGGTGAGCACAGGCCGTCACCTCTTTGTGGAGTTCACCACAGATGGGACGGTCACCTCTACGGGAGCAGCAATCAGATATGAAGGTACTTCAAAGAATCAACAGAATACTAACATTTATTCAACCTATGCTAACTAATGTCAAATTGAGAATTGATGGTGACTTATTGGAACAAAAAATCCACGTGTGATTTCTGTCCTGCAGCTTTTGCAAAGGGCACATGCTATGGGCCCTTTGTGAAGTATGGCAACTTCACCAGCAGTGACACGGCCTACGGTGTGGGTGCGGTGGTGGAATTTGCCTGTGACCCTGGCTACACTCTGGAGCAGGGCTCAGTCATCATTGAATGTCTGGACGCAGAGAACCCCCAGTGGAATGAGACAGAGCCAGCCTGCAGGGGTGAGTCCTCATCCCATTTCAAAGCCAGGCCACAGAATTTCCCCTGCTCATGTTTGGCTAATTCTCTATCAGCATCTGAGTACAATCTAGGAACCCCAGTCACAATAAACCCAGTCTCCCAGGATCTGATCGTCAATGACTTTTCAAAATGTAATGCGTCCTAGCCCATGTGTTTCCAGGGCAGGTTTCAGTAGTGCTACAGACTGAAGGTATTCCCCTGTGTAGTCTAGGCTACACACTGAGTCATATGGCCAGTGGCGATCAAAGCCTAGGTGTAATTCTCTCTTTCTCCCTGCTGCTCTCTCTCTCTTTCTCTTTCGCCATCCTTTTCTTTAATTAATTCTTCCTTTCTTTCTTTCTTTCTTTCTTTCTTTCTTTCTTTCTTTCTTTCTTTCTTTCTTTCTTTCTTTCTTTCTTTCTTTCTTTCTTTCTTTCTTTCTTTCTTTCTTTCTTTCTTTCTTTTTCTCTCTCTCTCTCACTCTCTTGGTCCCTTTCTCCCCTTTACTTTAGCTTTTTCTCTCTCACTCTCTCTCTTTCCCACAGACACACACACACACACACACTGACCTCACAACCTCTTTCACTTTATCTACTTCCCCCGCACTGCCCCACACCACACTGCCCTTGATCTTACAGCTCTTCAGCAAAGGTAGACATTAAAGGATTCAATTTCTGCTGAGCTACAGTACTGTATTTTACAGAGTTAGCCATTTGTAATGGTTCTATACCACCCCTCTTGCTCTTGAGTTTTCAAGGAGCATGGAAAGTCATTATGAATGGTATTCTGTTCAGCAGTGATGCTCTTTCATCGCTGTCTCTTATTTACCCATGTGAATTCACATGGCATTTGAAAGATGTCCCACAGTCCCCAGACCTACAGCAAAACCACATATTATTTCATATCATTAGCTCAGCTGGCACTGACATTTTAGATGTTCAATCACTTTACTGTGAGTAGGCCTACATGTTGTTAGTTTGATATTGGTGTTTACTTTTGAACTATTTTGGATTATCACAAAAGTGTTGGCCATGAATGTATGTGTTTCTCAGTATTTGGATTTGACTCTGTGTTTGTGTGTGTGTGTCCCAGCTGTGTGTAGTGGTGAAATCACAGACTCAGCCGGGGTGGTTCTCTCTCCAAACTGGCCGGAGACCTACGACAAGGGCCAGGACTGCATCTGGGGCATCCACGTGGAAGAGGACAAGAGGATTATGCTGGACATCCAAGTGTAAGAGACAGCTCTCCGCTCCAACAGCAGCCATAGTGGTCACTGCCCAGCTAGCACATAATGTTCTGAGAACCATACGTTTCTTAGAGCTTGGTGAGAGTGTGGTTGTCATTTGGTTATTTAGCGTACAGCTTTCTGTGAATGGTGCAGGATAGTTGCTTGGCTTTGGAACATTGTTAGTGCATTTAACCCTCTGACACATACTAACACAGGTGTGATCATTCTACATGGTCCATGCAACATACGCTCAAACCGGTGTGATTAGAACAGTAATTTAGAACGTTCAGTTACGATAGACACAGCAGTCAGCGTTTGAGCTGGCCACACTGTTTTTACACAGAAACATTTTGCATAAACAGTCTTCACACCGTTATGTCCTCATTGTGAGCAGTTTAGTTTTGGATGCAATGTTCCGACATTCACAGAAGTAGCAACAGCATAATACAACTCTCATCCAGACCGGAAAATGTAGGCTGTATTAGTTGTAGCTCTTACTGAGGAAAGAGTGACCTAACACAAACGGTCCTATTTAGCTCTTGACTGACAGAAACCATAATATGAATTAGTTAATAGCAATTAGTATTTACAATTCATCACGTGTGAGCTCACCAGTGGTCGACATAATTGAGTAAAACACTTTTTAAAAATGTACAAGTAATCCGACGATGGGTAGTTTGTGCGCGCTGCCATGTTTGTTTTTCACGTCAACCAAATTTAAGAGTTTGATGATGAGTTTGGTCTGTTTGCAGTATGTATGTTGAAGGGAGTTGTGTCGTCTACCATCATTCACTTCCATCATTCACTTACGGAAGTTAACTTGAAAGACATCCCTTCACATCTTTGGTCTGACGTTTCCGTGACAACAGAATGCATTGTATGATGTCAACAAGCATGGCCCCACCCATTGCTGGCAATTAGCTTAGCATTACCTCCTCATAATCAGAACAACCTTCAAAAAAGTACATCACAACCTTTAAAAATGCACATAATTTGTGTCCATCACAATCTATTCAAGAATCAGAATGCATGATTTGTCACCAGGCACTTGAAAACGTGAATAAAACAGGAAGCACAGTTTGCTCCATACGTACAAAGGGTGTGCTGCAGTGAAGAAGACAACACGATATACACAAACAAGCTATAATGATAACACAATAAGGCACTTACTTTGCACACATGTCCAAAGTTATTAGTAGTAAAGACAACAACAATGAAGGCAATGCAAGCGCCAGCCAGAAAATGTGCCAGAGGGAAAATGTTTGCGCAAGTTATTTTCTGGCAATAGATGCACAAATGTCTGCATACTTGATCTGGGGAAATACTGGGGAAGTGCTTGGGCTCTGTCAAAGAGAAACATTTGTCCGGCTCAGTAATGCCTCAAATGTAAATTGTCCGCAATAGTGAAATGTGCTACTTCTATGTGAATTAATGAGGAGGCAGAACACACCTTAATTCAAACAGTTGCTAGAAAATCAAACTTGTTAAAAACATTTTTTATTATTGACAAGTTGAAACAGCCTATAGATAATTATCAGCGAGCGTGCCTTGGTTTGAGAGCAGCATGCATTAACTGTTATGTAACAATCACATTTTGGAACAGTGAGTGCATTCTGACCTCACACGCATAAATAAACTCACTCTGGCACGACAGTTAGAGATATTTGGAACTCCCACGTGAATAGGTTAAGTAACTTGGCAAAAAATATAACATTATTTTCATTGTATTTCATTACTTGAACACGGTGGTCATCAATGTTTTCTGAGTCTCTGATCACTTTCTGAGTCAAAATACAAACATGACATAAACTTAAGCCTAACATTCACCCGTTAAAAAAAGTACTGTTGCCATGAGGTTTGTGCAGTAGGCTGTAGGCTATTGCCAATGCATTGTTGTTCACAACATTTAAAAATATATACACTACCATTCAGAAGTCTGGGGTCACTTAGAATTGTCCTTGTTTTTGAAAGAAAAGCACATTCTTTGTCCATTAAAATAACATCAAATTTATCAGAAATACAGTGTAGACATTGTTAATGTTGTAAATGACTATTGTAGCTGGAAACGGCAGATTTTTTATGGAATATCTACATACAAAGGCCCATGATCAGTTATCAGGCGTACAGAGGCCCATTATCAGCAACCATCACTCCTGTATTCCAATAGCACGTTGTGTTAGCTAATCCAAGTTTATAATTTTAAAAGGCTAATTGATCATTAGAAAACCCTTTTGCAATTATGTTAGCACAGTTGAAAACTGTAGTGCTGATTAAAGAAGCAATAAAACTGGCCTTCTTTAGACTAGTTGAATATCTAGAGCATCAGCATTTGTGGGTCCGATTACAGGCTCAAAATGGCCAGATGCAAAGACCTTTCTTCTGAAACTCGTCAGTCTATTCTTCGGAGAAATGAAGGCTATTCCATGCGAGAAATTGCCAAGAAACTGAAGATCTCGTATAACGCTGTGTACTACTCCCTTCACAGAACAGCGCAACTGGCTCTAACCAGTATAGAAAGAGGAGTGGGAGGCCCCGGTGCACAGCTGAGCAAGAGGACAAGTACATTAGAGTGTCTAGTTAGAGAAACAGACGCCTCACAAGTCCTCAACTGGCAGCTTCATTAAATAGTACCGGCAAAGCACCAGTCTCAACGTCAATAGTGAAGAGGCAATTCCGGGATGCTGGCTTTCTCACAGTAAGAACTTTCCTTTTTGCCTGCTACGTTACAGCAGACACGGTAATCTGAGCCATCCGATTAGCCAAAGGTAGACCTAAGTTTACATACACCTTAGCCAAATACATTTAAACTCAGTTTTTCATCATTCCTGACATTTAATCAGAGTAAAATTTCCCTGTCTAAGGTCAGCTAGGATCAGCACTTTATTTTAAGAATGTAAAGAGAATGATGTAAATGTAAAGAGAAAGTAGAGAGAATGATTTATTTCAGCTTTTACTTCTTTCATCACATTCCCAGTAGGTCAGAGGTTTACATACACTCAATGAGTATTTGGTAGCATTGCCTTTAAATTGTTTAACTTGGGTCAAACATTTCGGATAGCCTTCCACAAGCTTCCCACAATAAGTTGGGTGAATTTTGTCCCATTCCTCCCGACAGAGCCGGTGCAACTGAGTCAGGTTTGTAGGCCTCCTTGCTCGCACATGCTTTTTCAGTTCTGCCAACAAATTGTCTATAGGGTTGAAGTCAGTGCTTTATGATGGCCACTCCAATACCTTGACTTTGTTGTCCTTAAGCCATTTTGCCACAACTTTGGAAGTATGCCTGGGGTCATTGTCCATTTGGAAGACCCATTTGTGACCAAGCTTTAACTTCCTGACTGATGTCTTGAGATGTTGCTTCAATATATCCACATAAGTGGCATCTATTTTGTGAAGTGCACCAGTCCCTCCTGCAGCAAAGCACCCCCATAACATGATGCTGCCACCCCCATTCTTCACGGTTAGGATGGTGTTCTTTGGCTTGCAAGCCTCCCCCTTTTACCTCCAAACATAACGATGGTCATTATGGCCAATTAGTTCTATTTTTGTTTCATCAGACCAGAGGACATTTCTCCAAAAAGTACAATCTTTGTCCTCATGTGCAGTTGCAAACCGTAGTCTGGGTTTTTTATGGCGGTTTTGGAGGAGTGGCTTCTTCCTTGCTGAGTGGCCTTTCAGGTTATGTCGATATAGGACTCGTTTTACTGTGGTTGTTGATACTTTTGTACCTGTTTCCTCCAGCATCTTCACAAGGTCCTTTGCTGTTGTCTGGGATTTATTTGCACTTTTCGCACCAAAGTACGTTCATCTCTAGGAGACAGAACGCGTCTCCTCCCTAGTATGACAGCTGAGTGATCCCATGATGTTTATACTTGCGTACTATTGTTTGTACAGATGAACGTGGTACCTTCAGGCATTTGGAAATTGCTCCCAAGGATGAACCAGACTTGTGGAGTTCCACAATTTTTTTTCTGATGTCTTCACCGATTTCTTTTGACTTCCCCATGATGTGAAGCATCAAGAGTTTGAAGGTAGGCCTTAAAATACATCCACAGGTACACCTCCAATTGACTCAAATTAAGTCAATTAGCCTATCAGAAACGTTAAGAAACAATGATCTTTTGTGGGAATTTCAGTACTTCAGCACAACGTTTCCTAGTTTTTCTCTTGGTTCTATTTAAAGTTGTTCCCAAATTGTTCCGGAAACATTAAGAAAACTTTCCATAAACACCACAAGAAAACCTTAGTAATGTTCAGAAAATACATTCCACAAATACATTCCATTCTCAGTGTCAACAAAACTCAATCGTCTGTTTGTTCAGGTGTGTTGGCCTCCTCCACTAATTGGCCACAGTTGATCTTAATGAGTGTTTGTTTCCTTAGAAATGGGGCCTGTTTGAATAGACAAAAATAATCAGGTTTTTATGTGTAAAAAAAAACCTTGCCACATTCTGGTGGCGCAGTGGAGTAATTCCATGGATAGAGAACAGAAGATTATAGGTTTGAATCTCAGTGATGTTGTGTCACAATAATGTGTTATATCGGTTCTTGGAGTTCAAAAAAGTTAACCCAAAATAAGCTAGCAGTCTTCCTAAAAGTATTTTTTTAAATTCTTGTGAAAGTTTTAAGGAAGTTATTTAAAAATCTCAAAATGACCTATAATTTTGGTTTTCAGAGCGTTAATAAAACCACCCAGGAAGCCTTTAAAGGAACCAGAGTAAAATGTTCTCAGAATCTCCCTGCAACATAAAAAGAAACGTTCACACAACAGGTGAAATTTCCACTTCCGTTTTCAGAACGTTTAAAAACGTTTCTGTTTACCGGTCAGGAAGCTAATGGCTTCGTTCCCAGAACCAATGTGAAACCAAACATTGCTGGATGCAGTTCAAGCCAACCTTATGTCATTTAAGGTTACAACTTGCTTTTCTTCTTTTATGAAAAACATAAAGAGTAGATGTCAAGTCCTGCTACTGAGTCTTTTTCACTCGCACACAAAAACGTGCACACTCATGGACACACTCTCAAACACAGGCAAAGGAATGCTGCAAGTACACAAGGTAAAATCTCAGATTGTAGAACTATCCTAAAGGGAGAGCATTGCTACTGATGTTGAAATCTATGTTTTCGTCCATTGTATTGAATATTCAGTACAGCTTCCAGCACACTCTCTGACCAGATTAGCTACTAAGCCTCCATGCTCTCCCTTTCCCTAGTGTGTGTCTCAGAGTTGGCTTTGAAATGAATATGCTCTGGCAGTGAGACCACTCTGAGCCACTTACCCAGCCCTCTCAACAATGTTAATTCACCACTTAAACACACACACACACACACACACACACACACACACACACACACACACACACACACACACACACACACACACACACACACACACACACACACACACACACACACACACACACACACACACACACTTGCAGCACTTTCAATAGGCCTGGGCCCCTCCAATAGTCTCTGGTGCTCTGTACATCTTCCTCTGCTGTCTCTTCAGAGCTTTCTGCCAAGGGGATGGACCAGTTTAGTTGGACCTGATCAGAGAGCCTGCCTCACTCATCTTATACTGTATACACTGCGTGTGTGTGTGTGTGTGTGTGTGTGTGTGTGTGCGTGTGTGTGTGTGTGTGTGTGTGTGTGTGTGTGTGTGTGTGTGTGTGTGTGTGTGTGTGTGTGTGTGTGTGTGTGTGTGTGTGTGTGTGTGTGTGTGTGTGTGTGTGTGTGTGTGTGTGTGTGCGTGTGTAATGTTTAGTATGTGGTTCATACGCTAGCGTCACATTCTATTTGTTTCAACTAAATATAATTAAATAACTGGTTCCACATCCTTTTTATTATTTACTCAACTTTTCGGTCAAAATGTTACATGAACTTAACATTTTTTGTTGGACCCAACATGAGAAAACATACACTGCTCAAAAAAATTAAGGGAACACTTAAACAACACAATGTAACTCCAAGTCAATCACACTTCTGTGAAATCAAACTGTCCACTTAGGAAGCAACACTGATTGACAATACATTTCACATGCTGTTGTACAAATGGAATGGACACCAGGTGAAAATTATAGGCAATTAGACACCCCCAATAAAGGAGTCGTTCTGCAGGTGGTGATCACAGACCACTTCTCAGTTCCTATGCTTCCTGGCTGATGTTTTGGTCACTTGTGAATGCTGGCGGTGCTTTCACTCTAGTGGTAGCATGAGACGGAGACTAAAACCCACACAAGTGGCTCAGGTAGTGCAGCTCATCCAGGATGGGACATCAATGCGAGCTGTGGCAAGAAGGTTTGCTGTGTCTGTCAGCGTAGTGTCCAGAGCATGGAGGCGCTACCAGGAGACAGGCCAGTACATCAGGAGACGTGGAGGAGGCCGTAGGAGGGCAACAACCTAGCAGCCTGACCGCTACCTCCGCCTTTGTGCAAGGAGGAGCACTGCCAGAGCCCTGCAAAATGACCTCCAGCAGGCCACAAATGTGCATGTGTCTGCTCAAACGGTCAGAAACAGACTCCATGAGGGTGGTATGAGGGCCCGATGTCCACAGGTGGGGGTTGTGCTTACAGCCCAACACCGTGCAGGACGTTTGGCATTTGCCAGAGAACACCAAGATTGGCTAATTCGCCCCTGGCACCCTGTGCTCTTCACAGATGAAAGCAGGTTCACACTGAGCACATGTGACAGACGTGACAGAGTCTGGAGACGCCATGGTGAACGTTCTGCTGCCTGCAACATCCTCCAGCATGACCGGTTTGGCGGTGGGTCAGTCATGGTGTGGGGTGGCATTTCTTTGGGGGGCCGCACAGCCCTCCATGTGCTCGCCAGAGGTAGCCTGACTGTCATTAGTTACCGAGATGAGATCCTCAGACCCCTTGTGAGACCATATTCTTGTGTGGTTGGCCCTGGTTTCCTCCCAATGCAAGACAATGCTAGACCTCATGTGGCTGGAGTGTGTCAGCAGTGCCTGCAAGAGGAAGGCATTGATGCTATGGACTGGCCCGCCTGTTCCCCAGACCTGAATCCAATTGAGCACATCTGGGACATCATGTCTCGCTCCATCCACCAACGCCACTTTGCACCACAGACTGCCCAGGAGTTGGCGGATGCTTTAGTCCAGGTCTGGGAGGAGATCCCTCAGGAGACCATCCACCACCTCATCAAGAGCATGCCCAGGCGTTGTAGGGAGGTCATACAGGCACGTGGAGGCCAAACATACTACTGAGCCTCATTTTGACTTGTTTTAAGGACATTACATCAAAGTTGGATCAGCCTGTAGTGTGGTTTTCCACTTTAATTTTGAGTGTGACTTCAAATCCAGACTTCCACGGGTTGATAAATTTGATTTCCATTGATAATTTTTGTGTGATTTTGTTGTCAGCACATTCAACTATGTAAAGAAAAAAGTATTTAATAAGAATATTTCATTCATTCAGATCTAGGATGTGTTATTTTAGTGTTCCCTTTATTTTTTTCTAGCAGTGTAGATAACATTCAGTCAACTTAAAATTATGCTTTTGCTCAATTTGTCTCATATGTTCATTCAACTAGAAACTATTATTTTGCCATCTTACCTAAAACAAAAGGCTATGGAACTAGTTACACACACAGTGCTTTTAACATACATTGTTTTCAACTTACATATTTGGCACACATACATACCCACAAGCCATAATACTGCTGAACAGTTAGTCAAATGGCTACCTGGACTATTTACCTTGACCCCCTTTCTAATGTATTTATCTTAATTGATTTGCTTTGACTCCCTTACACTGTCTCTATGCACACTCACTAGACTCCACTCACATGTACTACACTAACTCTCCAACACGCACACATTTACACAGACACACTACATACGCTCACACACACATGCACAAGCACACACATTGACACCACACAAACACACTCACACATAGACACACTTGACACATGCTGCTGAAACTCTGTTTAGTATATAGCCTGATTGACAAGTCTCTTTTACCCCTACCCACAAGTACAAACTGTACTACCTCAATTACCTCAAGTACCTCGCACATTGACTCGGTACTGGTACTCCTTGTATACAGCCTCGTTATTGTTTTTATTGTATTACTGTTTCCTTTAGCAAATATTTGTCTTACTTTTTAACTCTGGACTGTTGAGAATGGCCTCATAAGTATGCATTTCACTGTAAAGTCCACACCTGTTGTATTTGGTTCATGTGACCACTAAATATTGATTTGATTGTACATTTTCATTCATATAGTAATTACTAATCAACATGTCCTCACCTGGGATCACAACCTCTTGGTTCACAGCATCCGGCTATACCACCATGTCCAGGTCAATGACCGATTTCACCTGTATTGCTACACTTTGCACTTCAAAGTAAATCTAAGCTGTTAAAAGTACACTCAAGGAAAACTATTTTATTTATCATAGTGATTAAGGAGTAACTTGAAAATATTCCCCACCAACATTAGACAACTATACAGAAAAACCTCATATTGCTGAAATAAGTCAATCAAATCAATTATGAAAAAATTGTCAGATTGACTGATAATTGGCACCGACATGGTGGCATAGCAGGACGATCGGCATGGCATGAACCAAGAGGTTGTGAGTTCAAATCCCAGGTCCGGACCTGCTGTATAAATTAACATGCACAGTCAATGAGTGTTAAATATTTGAGTTGAAAACATTGTATTTTCAAAGCACTGTGTGTGTAACAGGTTCCACAGCCTTTTTTTTATAGGTAAGATGGCAAAATAATAATTTGTAGTTGAATTAACACATGAGACAAATTGAGAAAACACATCATTTTTGCATACGCTTCCTCATGTTGAAGCGAGGTTTGGTCCAACTAAAAATGTTAAGTACCGGTAACACTGACTGAAAAGTTGAGTTAATCAAAAAAAGTCTGTGGAACCAGTTACTTAATAATAATTTGTTGAAACAACTAGATTTGTGAATTTAACTTTTATTTTTTTACAGTGCATGCTGTACACAGAGTATATAGCATTTTAACTCCCATGAGAGTGTGCACTGTACATATTTCTTCTCATCAGATGTGAAGCATGTTTTTTGCCTGAAGCAGTAGCAGAGGCAAAAGCTTTGAAAGGTTAACGTTAAAGCATGGAGGAATACTTCATGTTCTTCACAGGGTTGAATCACTGCAAACACGGAGGACATGAAGTCAAGTCCCTACTCAAACACATGAATGGGCTGCTGCAGTGCCTGCCTGCCGCCAGCAGATTACTCAGGCAGATATACAGTCATTTCCTGTCCTGATTGATATCTGCTTGTTTGTTATCATCTGCCTATCCACTGTTCCATCATTATGTTATATCATTAGGGTAATAGATGACATGTCACTCCCAATGTTGGAACAAGTACAAGACGTCCCGCTGTGACATCCGCACAGTCAACAAACGAGCAAAAGGAATACGCCCTCCGCATCCCACGCCCTCCGCATGTGGCAGAGGCTACAGTCCATTATGGATTACAAAGGCAGATCTAGCCGTGATATTCCCAACGATGCCTCTCTACCAGACAAACTCGATGCATTTTATGCACACTTTGACAATAGCAACACCCTGCTGTGCGTGAGGGCCCTTACGGACCCAGAGGACTGTCTGTTCCCTGAGGCCGACGTGAGTAAGGTCTATAATCAGGTCAACATCTGCAAGGCCGTGGGGCCGGACAGTATTCCAGGGCGTGTTCTCAGAGCACTCACAGATCAGCTGGCAGACAAATTCACGATAATGTTCAACCTCTCATTGTCTCAGTCTGTACTACCACCATTTCTGTTCTTAAGAACTCTAAGGCTTTGTGTCACTATGACTACTGCCCTGGAGCACTCACTTCTGTAACCATGAAGTGCTTTGAAAGGCTGGTTACGGCACACATCAACTCCATAATCCCAGACAACCTAGGCCCACTCCAATTCGCATACCACACCAACAGATCCATAGACAACGCAATCTCAATTGCCCTCCACACTGCCCTCACCCACCTAGATAAGAGGAATACCTACAGTGAGGCAAAAAAGTATTTAGTCAGCCACCAATTGTGCAAGTTCTCCCACTTAAAAAGATGAGAGAGGCCTGTCATTTTCATCATAGGTACACTTCAACTATGACAGACAAAATGAGAAAAAAAATCCAGAAAATCACATTGTAGGATTTTTAATGAATTATTTGCAATTTATGGTGGAAAACTTTTGTTATTGACCAAATACTTATTTATCTCAATACTTTGTTATATACCCTTTGTTGGCAATGACAGAGGTCAAATGTTTTCTGTAAGTCTTCACAAGGTTTTCACACACTGTTGCTGGTATTTTGTCCCATTCCTCCATGCAGATCTCCTCTAGAGCAGTGATGTTTTGGGGCTGTTGCTGGGCAACACTGACTTTCAACTCCCTCCAAAGATTTTCTATGGGGTTGAGATCTGGAGACTGGCTAGGCCACTCCAGGACCTTGAAATGCTTCTTACGAAGCCACTCCTTCGTTGCCCGGGTGGTGTGTTTGGGATCATTGTCATGCTGAAAGACCCAGCCACGTTTCATCTTCAATGCCCTTGCTGATGGAAGGAGGTTTTCACTCAAAATCTCACGATACATGGCCACATTCATTCTTTCCTTTACACGGATCAGTCGTCCTGGTCCCTTTGCAGAAAAACAGCCCCAAAGCATGATGTTTCCACCCCCATGCTTCACAGTAGGTATGGTGTTCTTTGGATGCAACTCAGCATTCTTTGTCCTCCAAACACGATGAGTTGAGTTTTTACCAAAAAGTTATATTTTGGTTTCATCTGACCATATGACATTCTCCCAATCTTCTTCTGGATCATCCAAATGCTCTCTAGCAAACCTCAGATGGGCCTGGACATGTACTGGCTTAAGCAGGGGGACACGTCTGGCACTGCAGGATTTGAGTCCCTGGTGGCGTAGTGTGTTACTGATGGTAGGCTTTGTTACTTTGGTCCCAGCTCTCTGCAGGTCATTCACTAGGTCCCCCCGTGTGGTTCTGGGATTTTTGCTCACCATTCTTGTGATCATTTTGACCCCACGGGGTGAGATCTTGCGTGGAGCCCCAGATCGAGGGAGATTATCAGTGGTCTTGTATGTCTTCCATTTCCTAATAATTGCTCCCACAGTTGATTTCTTCAAACCAAGCTGCTTACCTATTGCAGATTCAGTCTTCCCAGCCTGGTGCAGGTCTACAATTTTGTTTCTGATGTCCTTTGACAGCTCTTTGGTCTTGGCCATAGTGGAGTTTGGAGTGTGACTTTTTGAGGTTGTGGACAGGTGTCTTTTATACTGATAACAAGTTCAAACAGGTGCCATTAATACAGGTAATGAGTGGAGGACAGAGGAGCCTCTTAAAGAAGAAGTTACAGGTCTGTGAGAGCCAGAAATCCTGCTTGTTTATAGGTGACCAAATACTTATTTTCCACCATAATTTGCAAATAAATTCATGAAAAATCCTACAATGTGATTTTCTTGATTTTTTTTCTTCTCATTTTGTCTGTCATAGTTGAAGTGTAGCTATGATGGAAATTACAGGCCTCTCTCATCTTTTTAAGTGGGAGAACATGCACAATTGGTGGCTGACTAAATACTTTTTTGCCCCACTGTATATGAGAATGCTGTTAATTGACTACAGCTCAGTGTTCAACACCATTGTGGATCCAGGACTTCCTGGTGGGCCGAACCCAGATGGTGGGGCTAGGCAACATCACTGCTCCCACAGGGGTGTGTGCTTGTTCCCCCCTGCACTCCCTTGTCACCCAAGACTGTACATCCATGTACGACTCCAACACCATCATCAAGTTTGCTGATGACACTACAGTGGTAGTCCTGATCACCGGTGACAATGAGTCTACAGGGAGGAGGTCAGAGACCTGGCAGTGTGGTGCTGGGACAACAACCACTAACCTCAAAGTCAGTAAGACCAATGAGCTAATCATGGACTACAGGAAATGGGGGGCGAGCACGTCCCCATCCACATCGGCGGAGCTCCTATACATATTCATGACTTTCCACGAGATGTTGGAACATTGCTGCAGGGACTTGCTTACATTCAGCCGCAAGAGCATTTAGTGAGGTCGGCACTGATGTTGGGCGATTGGGCATGGCTTGCAGTCGGCATTCCAATTCATTCCAAAGGTGTTCGATGGGGTTGAGGTCAGGGCCCTGTGCAGGCCAGTCAAGTTCTTCCACACCAATCTCAAAAGGCCATTTCTATATGGATCTCGCTTTGGGCAGTGGGTTATTGTCATGCTGAAACAGAAAAATGGCCTTCTCCAAACAAAATGGAAATCCATTTCATGAAGCTCCCGATGAACAGTTCTTGTGCTGACTTTTCTTCCAGAGGCAGTTTGGAACTCGGTAGTGAGTGTCGCAACCGAGGACCATCGTTTTTTACACGCTATGTGCTTCAGCACTCGGTAGTCCTGTTCTGTGAGTTTGATTGTGTTTTACCTTTCAAATTGATGTTGATTGCTGCATTGTTGGGATTAGAGCTTGCAAGAAAGGCATTTCATTTTACTTGTGCATGTGACATTGAAACTTGATTCAACTACATATTCTTATTTAGTGAGTGAAAATTGTATTGAAAGATGTTGAAAACTGGTTAAAAGACACAACGCTGGTCCCTGAAGTTTCCTCAAAGAGAGACAGAGAGAGAGAGAGCTGATAGAGAGGTGAAACAGATGGAAGGACTGTGGACTGTCTTACCCAGCATCCTCCCTGTTGGGCAGAGTGAACCTCACGCCCCTCACAGCCCTTCACAGAACCAAAACTCTCCAATTTGTCAACTAGCATATGGAACATTATCAGTGAGGCACATCAAATGAGAGCCACAGATGGAGGGGAATGATAGCGGCAGGGTGTGCCAATGACACACAGGGGTTTAATTGAGGGGCTTTGGGGTTTAAATCACATTTCAGATAGTTTAGTTAGGGGTCAATGCCACTCGTGAGCACCTCAAACAGTAGACATTTGTCTGGCTAAGGTACTGTTTTAGAGCATTGAAAAAATTCACTAATTATTTTGTTTGAATAAGGATGTGAGAATCTTTACAGAGAGTTTACTGACTGATGAAGTTCCCTGGGTTTTGAATATCAATACCATTCTTAGCCACATAACCTTACATTAAATTGACCCTGCCCTACGTAACTCCAGCTAAGCTCCAACTTAGTCAGGCATAGCCTACATGGCAAAAACCCACTGCTTTCCTGACCCTGCAAGACCCCACCACCACGCTGTTGGCCATTTATCTGAAATGAGTTCGCTGCTCTTGTCTCGTTCAGGGAGTCCCAGTGCGCTCACTGTTTTAGAGAGAGAGAGAGAGAGAGAGAGAGAGAGGTGGGGAGAGAGAGAGGTGGGGAGAGAGGAGGGTAGAGAGAGAGAGTGGGGGTGGGGAGAGAGGAGGAGGAGAGAGAGAGAGAGAAAGTGGGGGTGGAGAGAGAGGAGGAGGAGAGAGAGTGCGTGTATGTGAGTGGGGGCACCTGTGTGTGTAGCAGGAAGGGAGAGGCCTCATTATAAGGGCGGTCAAACACTTTTCCCTGTTAATGAGAATGCTTTCACTCTTCTACTATCATTCATCACTGTGCCTGTGCTCGCAATTACTGAAGAACAGTGTGTATAATGAGGACTGATTAATTAATTTAGGCCAAACTAGGAGGGCTGGCTCACTTCTCATTAAGACAGCACTCTTGGGGCACGGGCAGGCGGCAGCACAGGTGACAGTCATGCACACCTGCCTGTGACTCACAACGCTGGGTACAAAATGGCATGTCTAGGTTAGAGGCCAGGTAAAGATGTAAGTGTTGTAACAACCTCCATCCATACTGCAGCTAGCTACCTTATGTCACTCTGACAAACACTTGGTTTGTCTCTTCCAATTAGATCTTCTGTGTTGACTCTGCCATGCAGGAACAGTATTTCAATTGGTAAGACCCAGAGTGGCTCTCTCTCTGGTAACAGTAACAGAAGCAGACCTCTGACTTTCAGGGCACCTTGGGTCCAGAGAGTCATTCAGTGGAAGCTCTGGGACTTACATGTTTAATACTGACTACAGTAACTGGCTTATACATCAGTTTACCTACTGTCAGTGCAATAAGTTATAGTCATCATAGAGAGATGTATCTAGGCTGAGATGTACCTCTCCAGGCTGGCAGGGTGCCTGTGCGCAGGGCAGCGTGGTGTGAGCGATGCCCCCAGGGGCACAGGGATTTGGCAGGATTGTCATTAATAAGACATTTTTCGAAGCTCCCTAACCCGGGCACCAAGCCAAAGCCCTGGCCTTTAAAAACAAATACTTAACTTTCTAATTAAAAAGAGAAAGCTAAACAAACGGGAAAACCTCATTCTGCTTAATTGTTTTTGAAAGAACTAACGTCCTGGTAAAGCCGGGGTGGGAGCGAAGAGATTGAATTCTGCTGTGTCTACCTACCATCTCAGATGTGTTCACCGTGTCGGGAACAGCCAAGGAGGCTCTGCCAGCCATGACCGGTTTCTCCATTAAGTCTGAGACAGGAACTAACAATGGAACGGGTGCGTGCTGGCTCTCTGCTCAGAAAGTGTCCCAGTCTCTCAGCCCAGTGCCTTAGCGCCAGCGTGCAACGGGGCCAGCGCAGCACACAGCCTTCCTTAGTCTCACAAGACTAGACCTTTCCTCTGAGAGAGCTACTCCATGGATCCACAGATACTTCTAGAGACAATTTCAACACTCTTCACTGGATGCTGCTGGCTGGGTAGCATGCCAGCATTCAATCCCTGAGAGCAATCACAATTACCTGTACACGTGTTTGAAATTAGCGAAAGTGTGTGTGAGTGTGTGTGTGTGTGTGTCCGTGTGTGTGTGCGCGCGTGTATGTGGGCATGCGTGTGTGTGTGTGTGTGGGCACGCGTGTATGTGTGTTTGTGCTTGTAAGTGTCCGACATTTCTGGGGAGCTACAGCAACAGCTGCCCACAGGCTTACTCCATAATTGCCCGAGGGTCAACCTCAACAATGTGTTGTTGACAGCATAGCATCACATCCCATCACTCTCTGGCTGTCCATCTTCATGCATCTACTTCTGCTTGTGGAGCTGACAGTGCAACATGGGGTCTTTCAGCTTCGGGACCAACACCATTCAAGGTGCATGTGTAATTGTCTCCATGTTGGTTGGTGCATGATGTTGTTTCCCCATGAGGATTTGGATCAGTGGTCTTAAACACTGGCTTAATCAGGCAGTTGATCCATGTCAAACCTGTCTATTGCACAGCCTGTCATTCCTATCCATCCTACAGGCGTTTGTGTTGGAGTGTCTCGCTCCAGGGTTTTAGTGGGAAAATGGAGGTCTAATTTGATTTCTTGCCCGTCCTGCAGACTAGAGGGAGTATTTGTCAGGCTTCACCTCGTTTGGCTCTCATCGCTGTCTTTGCCAACCCTGATTTGTATTCTGGAGTAGTAGCCCCGAGTTAGTTAAGCCCAAATCTGTCCACAGGCACATTTGGTAGACACGTGCTGGCATGGGCTGCCTTTCTGCTAATGTCTGCCTACCACCTCGCTAACATCAGGGCCTGTTTAATAAGAGCTGCTTAAGTTTAAGCAGCGGATTGAAATGGTCTGCCACAATCCATCAACATGCATACACAGACACACAGTAAAGTGCTAGTCTTCACCTTCAAGGACGTATGAAGGATAGCAGAGAGAAAGAAAGGGGGGGGGGGAGCAGAAGTGAGGCAAGCTGGGCGGGCCGCGCCCACCCATGGCTTCTGAGGGACAGATTTGCAGGCAGAGCAATCAGGCAGGATTAATCTGCGTGAAGGGAGGGGGGGTCTTAATGACCATTTAAAAGTCAGTCCTGTGGGTGCCCATCCTTAAAAAAGTCATGTGCACTCAATCATGTAAATGCAATCTGGATGCAGAATAAATATGGTAGCGGATGCAGGAGACAGGTGATTGATAGGTACAAGAGGATTGCTCTTACCCATGGCTGTCTGGAGAACGGAGCCCCCTCCTTTATTGTTCTTAAGTGCTCTCCTACACACAGGCTGTGAATATTAACCTGCCCCATCCGTGGGCACAGACATCTGCAAAGCTATTCTGACACATGCTCCAAGGTGCACACTGAACAGAGGAGCTATCTCTGCTGAAATCATCTTTGGGGGGACTAGAGTTTTTCACTGCTTATCATCTATGGGGGACTATAGTGTTTCGCTGCTTATCATCTATGGGGGACTAGAGTTTTTCACTGCTTATCATCTATGGGGGACTAGAGTTTTTCACTGCTTATCATCTATGGGGGACTAGAGTTTTTCACTGCTTATCATCTATGGGGGACTATAGTGTTTCGCTGCTTATCATCTATGGGGGACTAGAGTTTTTCACTGCTTATCATCTATGGGGGACTATAGTGTTTCACTGCTTATCATCTATGGGGGACTATAGTGTTTCACTGCTTATCATCTATGGGGGACTATAGTGTTTCGCTGCTTATCATCTATGGGGGACTAGAGTTTTTCACTGCTTATCATCTATGGGGGACTATAGTGTTTCACTGCTTATCATCTATGGGGGACTATAGTGTTTCACTGCTTATCATCTATGGGGGACTAGAGTTTTTCACTGCTTATCATCTATGGGGGACTAGAGTTTTTCACTGCTTATCATCTATGGGGGACTAGAGTTTTTCACTGCTTATCATCTATGGGGGACTAGAGTTTTTCACTGCTTATCATCTATGGGGGACTAGAGTTTTTCACTGCTTATCATCTATGGGGGACTAGAGTTTTTCACTGCTTATCATCTATGGGGGACTAGAGTTTTTCACTGCTTATCATCTATGGGGGACTAGAGTTTTTCACTGCTTATTTTCCCATGATTTATTATATGAATAAAGGTCAGGCTTTGCTCTTGCTCCGGAAAGAGAGAGGGCAATGAGTCTAAGTTCTCTGTTTGGAAAGGTTAATGCATTCAGAAGTTAGGCAGAGGCAGCTGAGCCCCAAGTCAAGATGTGACTGGCTTTATGTGTGTTATTATGTACATTGCAGCAATGACCATGGGAAACAGGGCTGATTCCTGCCCCTGATATAATGACAGTATTTATGTATTCAATGACCTGATTTGTTGGCTTCCATCCTCCTTCAGCGTCTGGCCTGCTTTTCTATTGTTCAATTTATTTTCTTGTTATGATGCAGTTTTCTTTTTGTTAGTATGAATAATAGTCCAACTGTTTATCTTATTCTCTCAAACACGTGGCCCTTTTAACTGTCTAGACCTGTCCAGTTTGAGGCTCTTTCCCTCTACCAACCATCTATCAATACCACTCAACAGTTAACCAGCAGGCATTATTCAGTAATCTAATTTACCCAAGAGGCTAAACTACCTCCCCCGGAGTGAATAGCGATGAGGAATTGAGAGTTCTCATTATACTTTCACTTCAGCAAATGCATCTTCCAGTACAGAAAGAGAGAGAGAGAGAGAGACAGACAGACAGACAGACAGACAGACAGACAGACAGACAGACAGACAGACAGACAGACAGACAGACAGACAGACAGACAGACAGACAGACAGACAGACAGACAGACAGACAGACAGACAGACAGACAGACAGACAGACAGACAGACAGACAGACAGAGAGACAGACAGAGCTCTGTGGAAAGTCAAAGGGAGCAGAGGCAAATTAATGCTGAATTATTTAGTGTTTATTTCGCATCAGATCCATCCAACGTAAACATCATTTAGATTTCCTGCAAAGGTCTGACATTTCCCTGCAAGACATCTCTCACCCTCCCTCTGCAGTCTAATTTTGACAGAAAAACCAGACTTTTTTGGAGAAATTAAGCATTCCTCTCCTCTGCTCTGCATGCTCTGTCAATCTGTTGTTCTTATATACAGATATACTCTCAGATGTGTTGACTGACTGCTGCTTCTACCTCTCCTTGCAGGCTCAATGTGGGTAAGAATGACCTGTTGACCTTCTACGATGGTGATGACCTAACAGCTAACATCCTGGGTCAGTACAGTGGCACCAGGTCTCGCTTCAAGCTCTACACCTCCATGGCTGATGTCACCATCCAGTTCCAGTCGGACCCTGCTACTAACATCTACGGCTACGGCAACGGCTTCGTGGTCCACTTCTTTGGTGAGGCAGTACTAAGCTACTGTTTAGTTGTACCTGCACACTGTTTTATGAGAAATTCTTTAATGGAAGGATTCTTGGAAGATGGCTTTTTAAAATGTATTACAATAAAACCTCTAAAATTATCCATACAGTACATGGAATACAGTGTTCCCTTTTTTTGTAGACTATCACAGGCAAACAATGATAATAACTTTTCCTTGACTAAAAAAATATCCTCTCACAAGAGGCTGCTGGTAGCAACCAGTGAGAGAGGGAGAATAATACTACATAGAAGGAATTATCGTGCAGAGGATGGCAGGATACAAGAGAAAACGTGTTTTACAGTATCTGCTGTCCTCTCCCTCTGAACAGCCATCAAGCACAAAAACACAATTACGTGGCCTGCTTTGTCCACGTCCTCTGTATTTCTCCCGTGTCCACGTCCTCTGTATTTGCCGGGTGCTGCACCCCCGGCCGTGTGTGCCATAGTGAAAGAAGAAAAGGGCAGAACGGGCAGTGCCAACCCACCCACTGTCCTCCCCTTAGCTGGCTCACAGTGCAGTGTACAATCACTGCAAATTGATGACATTCTCTTCACACACCAGAGCCTAATTCACATGCAGGTCGCACCAAAGGATTCCCTGTGCCTGTCACTGCTGTGCTGCTGAACTCAATTGTCATTTATCTGTTTTTATCAACCACACACATAATTAGAGTCATAGATGTTGGGGTTTACTTGCTGTGTATAAATCAACCTGTTTCTAGATTTGATGAGCCTATATTATTAGAGCAATCTCTTGTTCAGATTAATGGATAACCCATGTACAGTTGAGGGATATTTTTGACAAGGATAACATCTCGACACACCCTGCTCATTCTATCTCTGTCTCTCTTAATATCCCTCCTTCCTCTCCTTCTCTAAATCCCTCCATCCTGCCCTGGCTCTTCGCTCACAGAGGTCCCCAGGAACGATACATGCTCTGAGCTGCCAGAGATCACCAACGGCTGGAAGAGCACCTCCCACCCAGACCTGATCCACGGGACAGTGGTCACCTACCAGTGTTACCCAGGTTACGAGGTGCAGGGCTCGGAGATCCTAATGTGCCAGTGGGACCTGACGTGGAGTGGAGATGTGCCTAGCTGTGAGAAAGGTGAGTTGGGAAATAACAAGCTCCCACAGTGGAACTAACCATGATTCTCTGCCTGCTTACAAACAATGTCTCCCATAGCGTTTAGGAGATAAGGGACAGGATTGTACCAGTATGTCTACTTATTTTCTGTTTAGTATTTTGTGTCTTATTTGGATAGACAACAGACCAGAGACAATTTGGTTAAACATCTATATTGAAATTCAACGAGTTCCTAGAATAACTGTTCATGCAAGTCAGAGTCACTTTTACACCCTGCTGGTCACTGGTGCTTTGATTGACATTCCATGTAATGTGTGTTGACTTCTGAGCAAAATGGTGTAACGAGTGTCATGTTGTATCAGTCTGCTGTGTTAAAGCAGCATACCTTCAGCCATCTTCTAGAAACACAGTAATACATGCATAACCCCATTTCTGCATTAAATAGCTGCCTCATTGCCTGGATAATCTCCATCAACACTTCCTACAGATGATAAACTGTGTTATCAAATCCAGAGTAAAATGCAATGTCAGGCTACAATTTCTTTTTTGTATCACATGGCACTACAGCCACTGCTACACCAAAGCAATAGTCATGCCACATTTAACCAGACATTTTAAGTGAGAACATTGTTTTATGAATGTCATTCTTTTAAAGCACTCGGGTGAACTTAATTGCTGTCTGAAATCTGATGCTGAAGGGTGGGTGAGCAACATAAAACTAAAATGGTTTAACTGCCACCTACAGGTGAGAGAACATACTGCATACAGCTCATCAAGACTTGAATAATCTGACAATTACATCATACTAGAGTTCATAGCCACTGGAAGTCGTTTGGGGGCGGGGGTGGAAATACGTTTTTGGCTGCGCTGATATCCGCTAATATAGGACCATTAAAGGCGCAGTGCACTACTTTTGTGATTTGTATTTTATTACATTTTATATTCTAGGGATTTTTCAGGGGGTGCTGCAGCACACACCACACCTACTTCCCGCAGCTATGCTAGGGTTGAATATTTTTCCGGTGTTTGAAATATCTCGAGAATAAATCCCTTTTCTCCCGTGTAACCCGGTATTTCCCTCCAAATCCGGAAGTGTCATTCAAAGGCATTATAAAGCATATAAATATGTCGGGATTTGACTAGAGCTTTGATCAGCATGACAATTCTAACCTGATGCTACCTGAGCCTGATGAGTCATATATTAACGTATAATGACGTATAATGAGCCCAAGCACAAAAATTCCCAAATTATTGTGCTATTGTCCATTACATATCTGATATAGGCTACTCCACATTATGCGTGAGAGAAAAACCTAAAAACCCATAGATGTATATGCTCTCTTGGGTAAATAAATTAAACTAGCTCCAGTAGGCTAATATTTTTGAGTGTGTACTGTATTACTGTACTGTACTGTATTATACTGTTTTATATGGACTGGAATTATGCACATCTTCAAACCATGATAAAGCTGAAGAAAACATGCAATTCTGGTGCAGCACATGCGGCCTACAAAGTTATAAGTATAGGCTAGCGGATTAGATTACATTTTTTTAATATAATAAGGCAATTTGTATAATTAGTAGGCTAATGCATGTGTACAGTTGAAGTCGGACGTTTACATACACCTTAGGCAAACACATTTCAAATCAGTTATTCACAATTCCTGACATTTAATCCGAGTAAAAATTCCCTGTCTTAGGTCAGGTAGGATCACCACTTTATTTTAAGAACGTGAAATGTCGGAATAATAGTAGAGAGAAGGACTTATTTCAGCTTTTATTTATTTAATTGCATTCCCAGTGGGTCAGAAGTTTACATACACTCAATGAGTATTTGGTAGCATTACCTTTAAATTGTTTAACTTGGGTCAAACGTTTCCCACTAAAAGTTGGGTGAATTTTGTCCCATTCCTCCTGACAGAGCTGGTGTAACTGAGTCAGGTTTGTAGTCCTCCTTGCTCGCACACGCCTTTTCAGTTCTGCCAACAAATGTTCTATAGGATTGAGGTCAGGACTTTGTGATGGTCACTCCAATACCTTGACTTTGTTGTCCTTAAGCCATTTTGCAACAACTTCGGATGTATGCTTGGGGTCATTGTCCATTTGGAAGACCCATTTGCGACCAAGCTTTAACTTTAACTGATGTCTTGAGATGTTGCTTCAATATACCCACATCATTTTCCTATCTCATGATGCCATCTATTTTGTTAAGTGCACCAGTCCCTCCTGCAGCAAAGCACCCCCACAACATGATGCTGCCACCCCCGTACTTCACGGTTGGGATGGTGTTCTTCGGCTTGCAAGCCTCCCCCTTTTACCTCCAAACGGTCATTATGGCCAAACAGTTATATTTCTGTTTCATCAGACCAGAGGACATTTCTTCAAAAAGTACCATCTTTGTCTCCATGTTGCAAACCGTACTCTGGCTTTTTTATGGCGGTTTTGGAGCAGTGGCTTCTTCCTTGCTGAGCGGCCTTTCAGATTATGTACCTGTTTCCTCCAGCATCTTCACAAGGTTCTTTGCTGTTGTCTGGGATTTATTTGCACTTTTCGCACCAAAGTACATTCATCTCTAGGAGACAGAACGCGTCTCCTTCCTGAGCGGTATGACAGCTGCGTGGTCCCATGGTGTTTATACTTGCATACTATTGTTTGTACAGCTGAACGTGGTACCTTCAGGCATTTGGAAATTGCACCCAAGGATGAACCAAATTTGTGGAGGTCTACAATTTATTTTCTGAGGTCTTGGCTGATTTCTTTTGATTTTCCCATAATGTCAAGCAAAGAGGAACTGAGTTTGAAGGTAGGTTTTGAAATACATCCACAGGTACACCTCCAATTGACTCAAATTATGTCAATTAGCCTATCAGAAGCTTCTAAAGCCATGACATCATTTTCTGGAATTTTCCAAGCTGGTTAAAGGCTCAGTCAACTTATTGTATGTAAACTTCTGACCCACTGGAATTGTGATACAGTGAATTATAAGTGAAATAATCTGTCTGTAAACAATTGTTGGAAAAATGACTTGTGTCATGCACAAAGCAGATGTCCTAACCGACTTGACAAAACTATAGTTTGTTAACAAGAAATTTGGGGAGTGGTTGAAAACCGAGTTTTAATGACTCCAACCTAAGTGTATGTAAACATCCGACTTCAACTGTACCTTTCATAATATTTCCCCTAATGTTATTAGCCCACCTCCTCTTTCTCTCTCTCTATTGTTGCTTCATTCCTTCCTCGCTTTCAATTGTTAAATGAAATAAGTTTTGTTGTCCTTATCGTCATCATTCTAATGACATCCTTGAATAACATAGGACAAGAATTAGATGCAGAAGGCTTTCACTTCTCTTCACAAAGATTGAATGGCTGTGGGTCTGAATAAATAACTGCTATAGCCTACAGCTATTGCATGTTTATTGGGCTGTTGTTCAGCAAAAAAGGCTTTGAGTCCCTCTTCAAATGTCCAGCATCTATTCTAGTCTAGCTTTCCCTGCATGGGACTCCAAGAGCTAAGAAGCTTTTTTTAAGGAGAGGCCAGCGGAGCATAGGTGCATTCAGCAGCACAGCGTTGGTTTTATAAGTGGGGGGGACACAAAAATTATTATAATCATTTTTTATCCGGTCGGATAAACACTCCAAACAGCCTACCAGACCGTGTTGCTTTGTTTTGTATCACATTCCAATTATTAAACTGGGGGCAAAAATAAAATGTCAGAATGTGGTTGAATGGTGTCCCCGGTGATTGCATATTGTGCAAGAGCCAGAGGCTATATGTTAGAAACTTATGATGCATAACCCATCATTAATTAGCTAAATATAATGCTAATACTGCATTGAATGTATTGCCTGAAAGAGGTTGGCTAGGACATTATTTAAAGGGCTATATAGCATCAATCTAGAACAGGATTATCTATTTTGGATGCAATTTGAATGGAGTTGAAGGAGAGCGAGAAAGACTGCGAGGGTGCTCAGCATGCACTGATTTAAAGCAATGATATTCGAATGATAGGATGTTTTGAAACTATGCAGCTGCAATTGAAAATAGCATCTCTTTACAATTAAAAAATAAAGGTGACCCCGAAAGCCACATGGAGATGGGTAAATAAGATGCGCATTCGGTCTTTATATTACTGTAGCATAGTCTAATCTGTCACATACCTGTCACAAGAAAAACAGTTACCATGATGAGTAGGTCTACATGCACCCTGAGCGTTGATGAGTCATCATGCAGTGGCCATAGAGTAGCCAGATTTAGACATCGCAAATCATGTAGTAGTTCCATTTCACACCATGCTGTTCGTAGAAATCATTTATTATCATTTACCGGTTTCTCGCTATCATTTATCCCACCGTTTTGGGGCGGTAAATCTCGGTAACCGGGTTCCCGCCATTCAATCCTACATCATACTAAGCAATATTAAAATATTATATTTAAATACAGTCAATTACAGATGAAAACCATTGTTTTTTCATTTTGTATGGGTTCCTTGTTGTTTTGTGGCACATTTCAACCCCATCCTCCAGTGTGTAACATTACTGGAAGTAGTCTCTGTGTGTTTAGTGACATCGATCCATCTGCACATCTCTGATACATATTACAGGCATATTACAGGCAGACCCAGTGCTTTTCTCTGTGTGGAGGTCCCCTGGGCTGTGGGCTGCTATGCCTGGATGGCTTCAATATCCAGCCCTGTTCTTTTTAATGACCTAGATAGATGGCTGCTATTGAATTAGAAGGCTTTGGGTGTCATCTACTGGGTTATTTTATGAGACTGGGCCTTTATTGAGGGAATCACTGAGGTGGTGTGACTTGACTAATAATGATGATCGTGAACATACTGTACTGTAGTGGTTATGCATTGGAGTGGTTATCAATTTGCCTGTGTTTTCCGCCTGTGTGTGTGTCTGTGTATGATCAGTAATGACATGTCCGGACCCGGGGACTGTGGAGCACAGTCGGAGGGTGCTGACGGGATCCCGCTTCATGGTGGGATCAACGGTGCAGTATGTGTGCAATAAGGGCTACTCCCTGTCTGGAAGCACACTGCTCACCTGCTACAACAGAGACACAGCTAACCCCAAGTGGAGTGAGAGGCTTCCCAAGTGTAACCGTAAGTCAGGAAACTGTATCTGAGCAAATACACACGTACGCGCACACACACACACACAGTGTTGTTTATTTTATTCAACCAGGATAGTCGTGGTCCTCCTCTCTAACAATCAGCACTGTTTTTCAAGAGTCCGCAGTATTCCTTTAGATAACTCAGAGAACTCTGTGCCAGGTGATCGTGTGGATGGTCTCAGTACGTTCTGCAAAGTTATAGCCTGAGAGGACATGCTGATTTCTTCCACCTAACCTCCAGAAGCCCTCGAAAAGCATTGATGACCTGTCATTCCGGCCTCCTCACTCCCTGCCTCAGATAAAAGGCCTTGTTGGAGAATGATCTTTTGAGAGGAAGATGATGCGTGACACAGCAAGTATAGCCAATTAGCATTGGAGAAACTTGAGGAGAGAACTGGAGAGAACAGGTGCAGAATCAATATGGCCTATGTAAGAAGAGCTGGACCTGCTGTTCAAACAGAGTGGTGATGAGACACTCTCTTCATTGTTTCAAAGTAATTAGACAGGCTGGAAACTGTCCCAGGTAAATTACAATGGGGAAATGAGCGGAGGGACTGACACTGGTTGTCAGGTCAGGAACTATCTGCACAATGAGATAGTGCCTATTGATAGCCACATCTGCCTGTTTCAAACATCATTACTTTTGCGTAGAGAGAGAACACGAAGTGAGGTAGCTGCCTTATGTAAGTGGTGGCAGTATGTGTATCTATGTTGGAAATTATGCATTTGATAATGGCACTCTGCTGTCTAAGAGACATTGAAACACCCATAGTGACAGCCATGGTGTGTGTGTGTGTGTGTGTGTGTGTGTGTGTGTGTGTGTGTGTGTGTGTGTGTGTGTGTGTGTGTGTGTGTGTGTGTGTGTGTGTGTGTGTGTGTGTGTGTGTGTGTGTGTGTGTGTGTGTGTGTGTGTGTGTGTGTGTGTCCTGGCAGCGGAGAGGTACGAGCCCTGCAGGAACCCTGGCGCCCCGTCCACCAGCGTGCAGAGCTTAGAAAAGGCCTTCTACCAGGCTGGGGAGACCCTGAGCTTCACCTGTCGTACCGGCTATGAGATGCAGGGGGAGCCCACCATCCGCTGTGTCCCTGGACACCCGTCGCAGTGGAGCGGCACACCACCCACCTGTAGCGGTACACTGTCTGCTTCCATAGCACACATATGCCTCAACTTCGAATAACTTATGACGCCCAGTTCCATGACGTGTAAAAGTATCAGGGTACACATGAATATTATCTTTCTTTTTTCCAGCATCCTCCTCGCAGTATTTGAACGAGCGCAAGTTGGATGGTAAGTATATCAGCTAGTTGTAACCACAGTGTGAAGTATGGTGATGCCAATAGAGGATATGCTTATGCTATACTTGTTTTTAGGTCATTTCTAGTTATGCATATTCTATGTTTTTATTCAGTTGCTAGTCCTGACTACGGTATGGAAGGAAGCAACATTGTCATTGCTGTTCTGATTCCTGCTGCGGTCGTACTGCTAGTCATCCTGGGGATTTACCTCTACTTTGCAAAGTGAGTATGAGAATGAAAGAAGGGGAAGTAACTGCATGATGCCCATCAATTGATAACATGTGTAATTCAGTTGAAGGCCTCAGAGCCATTTCGAGACACTTTGTGTTTCTCCTTCAGACTTCAGGGGAAGACCATCAGAATGCCAACATCATCCTTGCCACCGTATGACAACATGACAGAGGAGTCTGCCTTTAATAACCCAATCTATGAGACAGGAGTAAGTATGGATGTCATGCACATGAATCTCCGAGACGTGGACTCCCAGAACACCATAGTCCTGTCCTGATCCATCTCATCGTCATCTGTCTGCCTGTCATTTCATGTTTAACCAGCTGAGGGCACTCTTCACACCGTCTCCCACCGCAGACACGGGGGTCTGAGCTGTGCCTCTCAATTTGTGGTCTTGTGTTGAATGCAGACAAGCACCTACAAATGATCTCTCTCAACTTTGAAGCGTGGAAGCCCTACAGTTTACTTAGCTTTAAAGCTTTATAAAAATATGTGCATTTTCAGGGGATCAATAGGATTGTACAAGCACTCAATCAGTGGATTTGATTAGGGACAGATGTAGTACACTACACATATGCGTTTCCATTTGTGATGACCTCTGTAGGATCCATTTTGAGCTTTGCACAGTGCTTCTGTTCGGACTATGCTTCTGGATAGATGAATGTAATATTTTACTGCATGAAGGTGAAAAAGCTTGAACAAAAATGCTTAATGTCAACTTCAAAGACACTTTAAAGCTCCTCCATCTTTGTGTCATCATCATCATGTCATTCACATGGGATTGAGTTCATTGAGTCTTATCCATTAATTAGTTTGAATTACTTTTGAAAAGTGTACATTTATGGGCCCTATCAGGGGCGCAACTTTGGTTTTAGAAGAGGGGGGGACATATTTATTATTATTTTGTATTATACGTTTTTTTTTATCCAGCCGGATAAACACTCCAAACAGCCTACCCGACCTCTCAGAGATGTCCGCATGGTCCTGAAACACATCGTAGCCTCGTTTTGTATCACATTCCAATGATAAAACTGGGGGAGGCCAAAAATTCAATTTCAGAATGTGGGGGGGATATTACCCCCCGTCCCCTGTCCACACCCCGTCCACACACCCCTATCCCCCGTCCCCAGTCCCCATCCTCAGTGAAAGTTGCACCCCTGGACCCTATTATAAATGATTGTTTTTGAATCACATAGGCTATAACAAATGTCAATGTACAATAATAGACTGTATTTACATCTACACTTAGTATTGACGTTACTTTTATGTGCTGCACACAACATTTCAGAGCACTTAAAATAACAACCAAAATCGTTAGATTTGACATTTAGCTTGTCAGGAATTCTTGTACTTGTCTTACATATTCCTTTTTCCATAAGTCCTTCATATCTATATAGATGTGTGTACAGATATATCAGTTACATGTATTTGTTAGGTCATTTAAATGTATTTGTTTTATTTAATGTGAGTGTTGGATTTGTTGTGCAATGTCACAGGCACATTGTTCAAGCAACAGAATGCTGCCATGTCTATTATTGTGTTGTGTTAAACTATTGTTAGTGATGCATAAAATTATCCTAAACTACAGCAACTTTGTGCTTGATAAACCATCTGACTTGAATCATGCCCTTGATTCAAAATATTTTCCTATTAGTCACTCTGCTGTGGGACTTGAGCGGATGCTGTGTCTCTCTCATTCTTTACTTTCATGTTCTGGACTCCATTTTGACTGGACCATACTCTCCTCCTCCACCTCTTCTTCCCATCAGCCCCGGCAGGCGTTCTGTGATTACTAATGACTGTGTCTGTCTGTCCCTCCTTGGCTGCCTGCAGAAGAACAACGAGGTAAGGCCTTCTTCTGATGCCGACTGTCCATCTTAAAAGGCACACCTAAACTACACCTCAACCACTGTCATCTGTCACTGCATCCACTTCCAGCCAGCTGTCCACTGTACCGAACTGGTGTCAACACTTCTGTCACTTCAGTCAACACCTTGTGGGGTTCCTCACAACACAGCTCCCTGACCCTCACTTCATCTCTCCTTCTCTCTCTTTCTCTCTCTCTCTTTCTCTCTCTAACATGTACTATTTACTTCAGTTGGAAAAGAAAATACCTTTACATAACATCTCACTGTTAATGAAAGTAAAGTATGGGGTGTCAGTAAAATGTGAAGCTTAAATTTACTACATTATTGTTGTTGCACTGATGTCCTGTCTTTTTCATGTCCTCACACTCTCTTGTCAATCAGTTTGAAACAATATTAAAGAATTTCTGTTCTGATCATGTTGTTTCTACTTTTTATTTCTACACGATTTGCATGATTCAGTTCTGGCCATTGACCATATTCTGTCACATTTTCATAATTCACCTTTTAATGACTGAGGAACTGCTGTGTTATTATGACACAGAGTTGGAGCTTTTGGCTAGGAAGAACTTTTGATGAGTGTATTTGTCTGGTCTTTACAGGGCAAAGGAGATTATGAGGTGACCATTTAAAGACCTCACAGCAAGTGGAATTCAGGGGTTTCTTTTTGGGACTCTCTCTGCACCTCTCATCTTACCTGCAATGACTTCAGCTCCTATTCCTCCCTCCTTCCTCTTTCTCTTAATTCACTCCTTTTTGTGGGCTTTTGTAAATATCTCTTTCCAGAGGACTTCTACCAAAACTGCAAAGATGGTGGATCAACATGGTGTTATTTTTGTAGACCTTTGACGCAGATGGCCTTTCTTTAGTGTTTGTACATTTTCATTTCATAACTGAGCCCAGGACTGGTAACATTGTGGGGGGGATACATTTAGTTCAAATGGTTTAGGTTTTAAGATTTACATAAGAAATGTGAAGAACAAATGTACGGTTTATGCATTGTCATGGGTCTTGGAATATACAGTATACATGAAAAATACAAAATGACCCAAAGTTGTTTGAACATTGTCCAAATATCAATTTCACATTTACCCTGAGTGAACATTTGTATTTTTCAATTTTGCTACTATAATTCAACCATCCAGTCTATATATGAGTTTTAAATATCACTTTGTAAATAACCTGCCTGTCTAATATGAGGGTGTCTGCGACTTGAGGAAACAAGTTAGTGCTTTGTTCAATTTGACTCACAGTTTTGTTGAGAGACATTTTCTGTGCTAAAACAACTATAAATATATACTTCCAGTCAAAAGTTTTAGAACACCTACTCATTCAAGGGTTTTTCTTTATTTTTACTATTTTCTACATTGTGAAATGATAGTGAAGACATCAAAATTATGAAATAACACATATGGAATCATGTAGTAACCACAAAAGTGGTAAACAAATCCAAATATATTTTATATTTGAGATTCTTCAAATAGCCACCCCTTGCCTTGATGACGGCTTTTGCACACTCTTGGCATTTCTCTCAACCAGCTTCATGAGGAATGCACCTGGAATGCATTTAGTCCAAATAAAGAAAAACCCTTGAATGAGTAGGTGCTCTAAATGTTTGACCGGTAGTGTACATGTAATGTATAGCCCACAGTGTTAAACTCCTCCTCGTGGCTGTTATAGAGTTGGCGAATACTCCACTATCTCCTTGATTAAACTAATGTCAAATCCCAACAGCTTTCTCTTGTCATGCCATCTGCATTGAGAGTATGCATCAATTCAATGAAGGGAGGCCATGAAGATAATATGCCATCTTCTACAAAGTGCTATTCTGTAAAGTACACCATCTTCATGTACATAGGAATGCTCCTGGGCTACCCCTTGTTCATTGCTGTCATTAGTTTCTGTCTTTCCACACAAGAAAATGCACTGCTTAAAAGTGCAATATGCAGAAATCGCTCTGCCATTTCCTGGTTGTTCTAATTCTAATAGTTTGCTTAATTTCAGTTAATGTGACAAAACAAGTGACCTAATGTGTAGAGAAACATTGTACCATCTAAACCGCTGTGAAATATATTTTCAATTGTTTTTCAGCTGTTTGAAGCTGGTGTACAAAGCCGAAAGTAAAAGATGCGAAAATGAAACGGGAAGCATAAAAATAGCGCACTTCTACAGCTTCTTAGACTTGCTTTCAACAATAATGACAGTTCTATCACTCACATTTCTACGTCAATTTGGTCGACCAAAAAAAAATGACCTACTGCAGCTTTAAAGTCTTGAACTCCAACCACAACACTTGCTGGCGTCAAACAGCATGTCAGATATTCAAACCTTGTGTACTTTTCTTCTCTTTGTAAAATGAACAATCCAATCCAGTCCAATTTGAGTTTGCAAAGAAACAACAGGTTTTATTTTGATTGTTTATCTTTGTTGTTGGCTCTATAAATGTTAAATGTACTCACTTCTTTGGTATCATTATGTACAGTCTCTTTGGTCATTAAGTGGGGTCCGAAATGATTGACACCCTTGATAAAGATTAGCAAAAATGACTGTATAAAATATCTCATTCAAATATTGAGCTGCTGTATATTGCTCAGAGAAAGAGATTTCGTTTTTTTGTGTTGAATTCCTCAAAAAGGTAGGGGTAAAAATGATTGACTCCGCTGTTTTCAATACCTTTCAATACCTAACGGCACTGAGCCTTTTTCTAAAATGTTTTATGAGTTGGAGAACACATTGGGAGGGATCATTCCTCCTTACAGAATCCTTACAGATCCTAGATATCTATTGCACAGATGCTCATGGACTGCCCTTTTCAAATTTAGCTTTAGAAATGATTAGAAATGAGTTAGCATTTTCCAATGAACACTTCGCAATGGCCATCTCAGTCTACACTATGGACTTAAACCCATTAAAAACCTGTGTTTTGTATTGAAGGGATATGTCCATGAACACAGACAAAGGATATCAAGGATTCGGAATCATTATGTATGGAGGAATGGTCTAAGATCCTACCCAATGTGTTTTCCAACTCGTAAAATATTAGTTTTAATGGCTGTCGTTATCCTTGCAAGGTGAGGTATTGAAAACAGGAGTCTTATTCATTTTGACTCCTACCTTTTTGAGATAAAAAATATTACATTACTTGTTAATATTTTTGTATATAATTTAGCTTAGTATTTTTATAATTTATTTTATACAGTCATTTTTGCTCATCTTTATCAAGGGTCTCAATAATTCCGGACCCCACTGTTTAGTACAAAACGATGATTGCCCAACAATTGTAAATTCAGAGTAAGTTGTAGGGTGGGTGTATATTTTATTACTCAAAATCTGAAAAAAAAGAACTGCATTACTGTGAAATATTCCCAGAGAGTCAGATCGTTTAAAAATTATTTCGAGAATTGCAAGAAATTAAGAACCTTTTCTGACAGAGAACTGTCATATCCTGCTGATTGATTGCATTGATGGACCAAAATAAATGTGAAATGCACCTTTACATGAGTGAGTCAGTCAATTGACTTTGGGTATGTTAAAAGAGGAGAATAATACAAATAAAGTTGGCAAGATATCTATTTACCTTTGTGTTTGTCTTTAATTTCTTGTGAAATAGATGTGATAAACACCATGATATTAAATACTAATACATTTTATAAATAAGTTATGCACGGTTTTTTACTCTGACACAGACATTTTTAAATAAAGCTGAAGATTATTGTGGGTGCCACAAGTTTGCCTTTTGGGGGGGGGGGGGGGGGTTGTCATTATGAAAGTAATCTCAGTTTCCAGTTTTCACAACTTTATTTATGCACTCACACACTGCCTAATTCCTCTCCAGAATATCCATATTTTTGCATGCATTTCCATAGGGAGTGATTTTGGATGGATTAATATACCAGGTAAGCAGTGGCGACCCGTGATTCCGGGCTGCCCCACCTGTTTTGAGCCCCACATTTTTTTAAATATTTTTTCTTTACAAATAACACAAAATATATGCCTGTTTTGCATGTTATTTTGGCATTAATACTTGTCACATATCAGTTTGCAAACAATGTCAAAAATAATATGTATCATTGAGTTAATAAAGAAGCATACAAACACGGTCTCTTTTTTGTTTTCTCGAGTAAGGCGGCTCTCCTCAAGAAAGCTCAGTGCTTTCTGTGGTGGTGGTGCAAGCCAGCACTCATGGGGACACTACTTCACCGCAAAGTCTAAGAGGAGACCTCGAAAATTCTAGCCCTTCGGGTGCTGCCATAGAGTTAGAAGTGCCCATCCAAGAAGGCTCAAGGTCATTGGCAACAGATAACATGACATCAAATCACATTATATGTACAGCAGCTTTGATTGGACTGATCATGTCAACATCATACTTTCTAAATCTTAGCTAGCAGTCATCATCATGAATAAAGTCGACTATCTACTGGTAAATCCTTTTGAATCCTTATCATATGAAGAGAAATAATGAAGAGAAATGATAAATAAAACATATCGGTGCTCTTCGGCCATTGGACATAAACATTACACAACAAGTTGGAAATCGCAAAAATTCAATGAGTGGCTTGAAAGGAATCAGTGACAGTGTCTGTGTGCCTCAAATCTGGGATCAAGGGGCTCTTTTCCAAGTTTAAAATGATAAACATTCAACACCGGCCAAGCTTTCAATGAAGCATGATTTGTGCCGCGCTCAAAACAACTGTTAACTCGGAACTGCGAAAACTTGACTTCAGTGAGTTCAAGACAACTGGGAAGTCGGGAATAAACAAGCTCCGACTGGGAAAATACGTTTTGAATGGTCATCCAACTCGGAATTATAAATCCGGCCTCCAGTTGTTTTGAAAGCAACATAAATCCAGAGAATGCCAGACTTTGATGACAAAATTGGCTCACGAAGTTCCGCCGCGCCACCTTCCTTTTCAAGTGAGCACAGCACAACAAGGTGAGTCCAAAATTGTATTGTATGTTGCTGCATAAATGATGTAATATGCCAGGGAGATATGTATACTGTAGCTAAGAAAGTAATGCTAAGTGTATGTTGTGAAGTAAGATGTTAGTGGCCTGTGGGCCTCACCCTAATACTTTGGTCTATTTACCCCTCTTAATTTTGCCTACTGTTCTGACTAGGTGGTGCACATCTAGCCTATAACCTGTTTAAGAGAAATGTAACCATAGAATGTTGTAAGAGCTTTCATTGTCTGCTTATATGCTCCCTTTATTTATCCTACGGTTCTGACTTGGTGTACAGGGAGAACACTTTAAGAACAGCCCATGTTCTGAATTCTGCAGCTGTACATTTCAATATCTAAACAAATATTTATAATGACTAACGTTACTTCCATCCTAGCTCACTCATTAATGTCTTAATTGAAATTACAGATTGCCTCTTATCCGCTCGTCATCCCTTTATGCTATAGTTTGTACATCTCAATTGTCATTAGAAACACATTTCTTTAAACAAGTCAGCCATATCAGCTATGTTTTTTAAAAAGGCAATAAATGAGGCTAAATTAACTGTTTCGCTGCCAGACAAGGCTCCGCTGTTAGCCAGGTGTAGCAGTGGTAAGATGTTGGGACTGCTGTTGGGACAGCTTTATGTAGGCCCTAACATTTTGTTGCCGTTATAGTGCATGCATCCCACTTTTTGCATTTTTTACCCCACCAAGATTTACGTGCTAAAATCGCCACTGCAAGTAAGGTGAGTAAACTAACGCTATTAGGGCTGCCCATTTTCAGATTTCTCTCTGTAACTGTGTGAATAGAGGTAAGGAAAATACATTTTAGAAGATTGTTGGGACAGATTATTGAATGTAGGCCCACTTAAATCAAGAGCTCCAGGACTTTTTGAAAATGAACATTTTCACCAATTTAAATAAATCCTCATGAATATAATTGGTCCATTTCTAATTTATTCCACGATTTCCCTTAATTAAAATTGAAAAGGGCAACACCCTCATGAGGATTCCTGGGAATAGTCAATAGGAAGATTGAATGGAATTTATACTGGGCCTAGACTACCCCCTCGTCGGTAGGACAAATAGAAGGATGCAGATTTACTATTGGAACAAGGGAATTATGAGTAGTTTGTTTTCTGGCCAGTTACAGTTGCCAAAGTCAATAAGCTTGCAATCATTGTTCACCCTAACAGAACAACCAAATTCCTGATATGATTTATGACAATTATTTTCCACGGATGACAATATTTTGATTATGTTCTAGGTTATCGTGTTCCTTGTACCCAAAGCTCAAACTGCTACCCGAAACGCCCATGTTTGCCTCTACCAAGAACAGTGCGCGGTTGTAGAGCGCATGCTCAAAACGTCGTTCTACGCAAATTTGCGCCAACTCCGTGGTGAGGCTGAAGGAAGCAGTATCAGGGGTGATGCTTAGCAAGCTAGCTAGTGTTTCTTCACAACAACAATAACCATTTAGCTTTCTAGAGTTTCGGCACTGTTTTTACCCGTATACAAGGACAGTACTTCATCTATTTGCAAGTATATGTCAGGTATGTGAGATACTGTGTTATTTTATAGCCGTATTTAATATGGAAGGGAACAGATATGCCTCTGCCTCTATAAACAGCATCATAGCTAACGTTAGCTTCAACCACCGGCGTAGGGACAAGCACCATAATGTACAAAGCTAGGCCTCAGTAGTAAGTCCAAAAGCCGAATATCTGTTGTATTATACCTTATATTTTCTCCAATTTGGCAACAAGAGAAGTACTGTTTTGTCTTTTTGCATTACACAGTTGGAACAACGAAGCGGAAGAGAAACTATTAAGGACAACCATGCTAACGTTAGCTAGCTAAGCCAAGGATTTCATGAAGAAAGGACTTCGTCTTTGAACTGAAGGGAGGCTTTGGATCTTACTGGGATCAACAGTGTGTTCTCCATTTCACTAACAATTAGCAAACTAACCAATAGGAACTTGTTTGTTTTTTTTTCAAGACAGCGTTGTTTGGGAAATAATCTGCTGACAGTGAGGATATCGCCTCTTGTCAGACATTGCTTGAAGTATTCGTTAAACAGAGCTGATTGCTTGCTCACTTCGGCTGTGTTTGAATGTGGGATAAAATGGAGACCCCAACGATTGTCTACGATCTTGACACTTCTGGTGGTCTTATGCAGGTAAAGCCTTTACTATTACTATCATGATGAGAAAATAACTATACGGTTTTTGTTCTCTTTTTTTTGTTGTTTCTAGTAGAAGCTTGCTAGGTAGTTGGTTAGGGCCCAGTGGCCAACGTTTGTAGCTAGCTTTCTAGCTAACTCTACAGGACGCCATTGCTCTCTAGCTAACCTCTGCCAGAAGTCATGTCATCAAAAAGTATCAAGTCAAACCATTGACTGAAGGTGTTACTTTGTAGCTAGCTCATTAAATTGGTTTGTTGTTGTGTGGCAGACTTGACACTACAGTAGATGCTGTGCAACAATGCAGATAATCAAATGTATCCCTGTACTCGTTTGCTGATACTTTGTAGCAAATACAAGCATTGCTCGCGCCTCCCAAGTCTGAAGATGGAGAAAAAAGAGGTCGGAAACCAGATAAAAACGCACGGAGAGCGGGGAGAGCCACGAATCACGACACCTGTGACAGTTGCAGAGAGGGGGGCGACCTCCTCTGTTGTGATCATTGTCCCGCCGCCTTTCATCTACAGTGCTGGTATGTTTATGATTATCTTTCCATTTACAGTAATGACTTCCCAGTGTTCCTACCAAGGTGCAAGGCAGCATTTGTGGTTGACTTAACTTTGTGGGAAGCAGTTGACCATTGTCAGCTAATCTAATGCACAATAGTTGCCACATTGTGGCGCTGTAGCTCAGTTTTTCAACACCGCAAGACGTGTATTCTGCCACCCTATTGGTTAGGTCTACATGGTGTTTATTCCACCACCCTATTGGTTGGGTCTACATGTTAAAACTCTGTAGCTTTGTACTTGTATATAAACTACTGTAGCGTGTGTTGTTGACCATTTTATGTGCAGAAGACATGTCTGCACTAAATTCTGCACTTAGCTACTTAGCCATGCTTCTCTTCAGTCAAGGAAGACATCTTTTTTGGCATACATTTAGCTCATTCTCCAGTCCACACACCACTTACTACTCTCCTAACAGCCATTTCCAGTATTTAATGAGCTTGCAGATGTTGGCGAGGTTTAGTTGAGCTTTCTGCTGTGGCAATGAGGAGCTCAGGGAACCTGACTGCAGTGTGCTGCCTCATTGACGGTATAAATAATCATTAACCATGGCATGTGCTGCTGGGACAGTGGCCTGAGCAGATCAGGGCTGCTGTTTGGTGTCATGAAGCACCTCCCAGGGCCTTTCTACTCTTAGCCTGGACTACAGTTCAGGTTCATTTTGAGTTCATTTTGTAGTTTTCCTTCTAGGATAATGTTATCAATGCCCTTGGATTGTTGCCTCAACGGTTTCATAGAGCATGAAAGGTTTTTGCTGAGGAAAGTGAATTGTTTATTTATTATGGTAGTGCTCCTCTTTTTAAATCACTGCAGTCGGTCTTTCTTTGAAAGCTTGAATGAGTCGATGTTGGTTTTGGACCAACAGCCTTTCAATAGATTCAACACATACCTTTGCCACGGAACTGTGAGACTGTGCCCAGGGACCTTGGCACTCTGCCCAAAAAGAGCCCTTTGAATTAATTCCCTCTCCCCTGGCTTTCATCAGCTACAGGTCTCTAGCATTTCCACAGTTATTTCAATGTAGGAAAATATCCTTAACGCCATACCTCTGGAACTTGTAAACCAGGTTACATTGTGAGGGCATTGGATGTTATGAATTGCTGATTTGCGTTGAACTCCCTGCAGCAACCCACCTCTGAGTAAGGAGATGCTGCCCCCTGGAGACTGGATGTGTCATCGCTGCATGGTGCGTAGGAAGGTGAGTCAAATCGATGTTAAAACATGGGAAGTTTGTGGTGGTGTTATGTTGACTGCTTCCGTCATTTGGATATGTGACCTACTTTTTGTGTGTATCTACTGTCATGTACACTACATGACCAAAAGTATGTGGACACTTGCTCGTGCTCGTCGACATCTCATTCCAATATCATGGACATAATACGGAGTTGGTCCCCCCCCTTTGCTGCTATAAGAGCCTCTACTCTTCTGGGAAGGCTTTCCACAAGATGTTGGAACATAGCTGCAGGGACTTATTTACATTCAGCCACAAGCATAAGTGAGGTCGGGCACTAATGTTGGGCGATTAGGCCTAGCTCGCAGTCGGCCTTCCAATTCATCCCAAAGGTGTTCGATGGGGTTGAGGTCACGGCTCTGTGCAGGCCTGTCATGTTCTTCCACACCAATCTCAAAGAAAAAAAATTCTGTATGGACCTCGTTTTGTGCACAGGAGCATTGTCATGCTGAAACAGGAAAAGTCCTTCCGCAAACTGTTTCCAAGAAGCTGGAAACGCATAATCTTCTAGAATTTCATATGCTGTAGCGTTAAGATTTCCCTTCACTGGAACTAACAGGCCTAGCCCAAAAAATTAAACGGCCCCAGACTATAATTCCTCATCCACCAAACTTTACAGTTGGTAGTATGCTTTCAGGCAGGTAGCGTTCTCCTGGCATCTGCCAAACCCAGATTAGTCTGGACTACCAGATGGTGAAGCATGATTCATCACTCCAAGAGAATGTTTCCACTGCTCCAAAGTCCAATAGTGGCAAGCTTTACACCACTTCAGCCGGCGATTGGCATTGTGCATGGTGAGCTTAGGCTTGTGTGCGGCTGCTCGGCCATGGAAACCCATTTAATGACGCTCCCGATGAATAGATCTTGTGCTGACGTTGCTTCCAGAGTCAGTTTGGAACTTTGTAGTGAGTGTTGCAACCGAGGACAGGTTCTTTTTTTACGCGCTTCAGCACCCGGCGGGCCTGTTCTGTGTGCTTGTGTGGCCTACCACTTCGCAGCTGAGCTGTTGTTGCCCCTAGACGTTTCCACTTCACAATAACAGCACATAGAGTTGACCGGGGCAGAAATTTGACAAACTGACTTTTTGGAACATTTGCATCCTATGACGGTGCCACGTCAAAAGTTACTGAGCTCTTCAGTAAGGCCATTCTACTACCAATGTTTGTCTATAGGGATTGCATGGCTGTGTTAAGTCTTTTGTATGTAATGTCATATTCCTTATACATTGGACACTAGTAAGACTAGATTACCGCCATTGACGTCGGCTGATGGGGATCCTAATAAAAATCAAAAATAGTTTGAGACTGGTTTAATCAGGGCTGTTCAGACTTAACACATTGTGTTTCTTGTGTCATAGAAGCGGGAGATGAAGAAGGAGCAGATGAATGGTCTGCTGGACCGCCAGCTGTCTAAGCAGTCTCCCTCTCCTGCAGCAGAGTTCGAGCTGGCCCCAGGCACCCTGAGGCTGGACCCCACGGCGGCAGTAGGAGGCACCACAGGCCTGAGAGCTGCAGCTGTGGCCCAGGTCCGTCTCCTGGAGAGGAGGCCCAGCAGTAGACCCAACACCCCAACCTCCACTGCCTCCACAGACACCGCCACGCCCTCGGAGCAGAACGACATGGATGATGACATGCTAGACGTGGAGGACGACTCGCAGGGCTCAGAGCCCGAGAGCTCCACCCCACACCTCAAGAGGCCCTTTGATCTTCTGATAGCAGCAGCAATGGAGAGGAACCCCACGCAGTTCCAGCTTCCCAATGAGCTCACCTGCACAACTGCACTTCCAGGAACCAGTAAAAAAAGGAGGAGAGATGAGATGACAGGGAAGAATGTGAAGCGACTGCAGCATGAGCTGGACCACAATGGGCTGGTCCCACTACCGGTGAAGGTCTGCTATCCCTGTGGCAGGTACGGACAACAGCAAGGCCATTGTTTTAATAACCATATATCAGTGCCTTTCTTTTAATAAACCAAATGTTTTTGTGTAGGCTAACTGGGATTTTTTGGTACCAGATGTTACATACATTACTAGGCTTTGCGAACAAATCCGGAAAGGAGATACTTTACCCAGTTATATGCAGATCACACATTATTTCACAGCTGTTTTCACACTCATTTAAAAGGCATATAAATTATTGCATGGTTTACTATGAAAATATACAGTATACTACTGTTGGGTGATATTAACATTTTCATACATCATACCGTTTCTGTACATGTGTATACCGTATTTTCATAAGTGCACACAAGGGGCGCTATATACATGTATATCTGTGCATTCAGAAGTTCTGACCTTTTGCCCCAAGAAAATTGTTATTCTAAAATTGATTAAATTGTTTTTTCCCCTCATCAATTTACACAATACCCCATAATGACAAAGCAAAATCAGGTTTAGACATTTTTGCAAATGTATAAACAATAAACTGAAATATCATATTTACATACAGTGGGGGGAAAAGTATTTAGTCAGCCACCAATTGTGCAAGTTCTCCCACTTAGAAAGATGAGAGGCCTGTAATTTTCATCATAGGTACACTTCAACTATGACTGACAAAATGAGAAAAGAAATCCAGAAAATCACATTGTAGGATTTTTTATGAATTTATTTGCAAATTATGGTGGAAAATAAGTATTTGGTCAATAACAAAAGTTTCTCAATACTTTGTTATATACCCTTTGTTGGCAATGACAGAGGTCAAACGTTTTCTGTCTTCACAGGGTTTTCACACACTGTTGCTGGTATTTTGGCCCATTCCTCCATGCAGATCTCCTCTAGAGCAGTGATGTTTTGGGGCTGTTGTTGGGCAACACGGACTTTCAACTCCCTCCAAAGATTTTCTATGGGGTTGAGATCTGGAGACTGGCTAGGCCACTCCAGGACCTTGAAATGCTTCTTACGATGCCACTCCTTTTTTGCCCGGGCGGTGTGTTTAGGATCATTGTCATGCTGAAAGACCCAGCCACGTTTCATCTTCAATGCCCTTGCTGATGGAAGGAGGTTTTCACTCAAAATCTCACGATACATGGCCCCATTCATTCTTTCCTTTACACGGATCAGTCGTCCTGGTCCCTTTGCAGAAAAACAGCCCCAAAGCATGATGTTTCCACCCCCATGCTTCCCAGTAGGTATGGTGTTCTTTGGATGCAACTCGGCATTCTTTGTCCTCCAAACACGACGAGTTGAGTTTTTACCAAAAAGTTATATTTTGGTTTCACCTGACCATATGACATTCTCCCAGTCTTCTTCTGGATCATCTAAATGCTCTCTAGCAAACTTCAGACGGGCCTGAACATGTACTGGCTTAAACAGGGGGACACGTCTGGCACTGCAGGATTTGAGTCCCTGGCGGCGTAGTATGTTACTGATGGTAGACTTTGTTACTTTGGTCCCAGCTCTCTGCAGGTCATTCACTAGGTCCCCCCGTGTGGTTCTGGGATTTTTGCTCACCGTTCTTGTGATCATTTTGACCCCACGGGGTGAGATCTTGCATGGAGCCCCAGATCGAGGGAGATTATCAGTGGTCTTGTATGTCTTCCATTTCCTAATAATTGTTCCCACAGTTGATTTCTTCAAACCAAGCTGCTTACCTATTGCAGATTCAGTCTTCCCAGCCTGGTGCAGGTCTACAATTTTGTTTCTGGTGTCCTTTGACAGCTCTTTGGTCTTGGCCATAGTGGAGTTTGGAGTGTGACTGTTTGAGGTCGTGGACCGGTGTCTTTTATACTGATAACAAGTTCAAACAGGTGCCATTAATACAGGTAACAAGTGGAGGACAGAGGATCCTCTTAAAGAAGAAGTTACAGGTCTGTGAGAGCCAGAAATCTTGCTTGTTTGTAGGTGACCAAATACTTATTTTCCACCATAATTTGCAAATAAATTCATTAAAAATCATACAATGTGATTTTCAGGATTTTTTTTCTCATTTTGTTTGTCATAGTTGAAGTGTACCTATGATGAAAATTACAGGCCTCTCGTCTTTTTAAGTGGGAGAACTTGCACAATTGGTGGCTGACTAAATAGTATTTTGCCCCATTAAGTATTCAGACCCTTTACTCAGTACTTTGTTGAAGCACCTTTGGCAGTGATTACAACCTCTAGTCTTCTTGGGTATGACGCTACAAGCATGGCACATCTGTATTTGGGAAGTTTCTCCCATTCTTCTCTGCAGATCCTCTCAAGCTCTGTCAGGTTTGATGGGGAGTGTCGCTGTACAGCTATTTTCATGTGTCTATAGAGATGTTTGATCGGGTTCAAGTCCGGGCTCTGGCTGGGGCCACTCGAGGACATTCATAGACTTATCCCGAAGCCACTCCTGGTGAACCTTTGCCCCATTCTGAGGTCCAGAGCACTCTTCATCAATGATCTCTCTATACTTTGCTCCATTTATCTTTCCCTCGATCCTGACTAGTTTCCCAGTCCCTGCTGCTGAAAAACATCCCCACAGCATGATTCTGCCTCTACCATGCTTCACCGTAGGGATGGTACCAGGTTTCCTCCAGATGTGACACTTGGCCTTCAGGCCAAAAAGTTCAATCTTGGATTCATCAGACCAGAGAATCCTATTTCTCATGGTCTGAGAGTCCTTTAGGTGCCTTTTGGCAAATTTCAAGCGGGCTGTCATGTGCCTTTTACTGAAGAGTGGCTTCTGTCTGGCCACTACCATAGAGGCCCGATTGGTGAAGTGTTGCAGAGCTGGTTGTCCTTTTCAAAGGTTCTCCACAGAGGAACTCTGCATCTCTGTCAGTGTCCATCGGGTTCTTGGTCCTGACCAAGGCCCTTCTCCCCTTCAATGCTGCAGAAATGTTTTGGTACCCTTCCCCAGATCTGTGCCTCGACACAATCCTGTCTCGGAGCTCTACTGGAAATTCCTTCGACCTCATGGCTTGGTTTTTGCTCTGATCAACTGTGGGACCTTGTATAGACAGGTGTGTGCCTTTCAAAATTATGTCCAATCATTTGAATTTACCACAGGTGGACTCCAATCAAGTTGTCGAAACATCTCAAGGATGATCAATGGAAACAGTATGCACCTGAGCTCAATTTTTAGTCTCATAGCAAAGGGTCTGAATACTTTATGTAAATAAGGTATTACTGGGGTTTTTCTATTTTTAATAAATTGGCAAACATTTCTGAACACCTGTTTTCTCTTTGTCATTATGAGGTATTGTGTGTAGATTGAGAAATGTTTTATTTAATCACATTTTTTAAATAATGCTATAACATAACAAAATGTGGAAAAGATCAAGTGGTCTTAATACTTTCCGAATGCACTGTACATGTGTTTTATTAGGTGTCTGCTTTCCTTTTTCTGGGGATATATATATATATATATATGAGGGGTTGTAGAGTTTGTCTTGACGTTTATTTCAGCAATGCACCAAAATGTTCTGTAGTTTTTTTGTGTTACTTACCACACTCTCTAGAGTGCCTCTATGTGCTGGCATCAGAGCCCTGGCTATTCAGGAATACCACAGAATGCACAACCACATGGCTGGCCAGAGAGAAAGGGGAATTCAAACTATCTCACTGAGCATTCTGGAATGATGGGGCTTGGCTTCGGGTCTCTGCCACAGACAGTGACTGCCAGGATTCCAGACAGTAACCACATTTCCATCCACAGTTTTCATGCAAGTAAAGTCATTCCGTATAAAATAAAAATCACTGCAGCTGTGATGGAAACAGGAAATGTTGGTATAATTTTATAAATGCCAAGAGAATTTGTTAATTTGACATAGTGGGACTTTGTTTTTTTTTGTCTGTAAAATCTATTATGTGATAAATGGCGGTGGAAATGCCTTCATGTGAAAATACTGATATCATATTGAAGAAAACTAGGAGTCGCAATGGTGTGTGTGTGAGATCCTCCCACTACGACTCAGGAAACCATGCAGTTTATTAGGCTAGGCTACATATGAATTAAGTTGTGATGAACTTCACGGGGCGTTGAAAGTGCATGTTATGAGCTTGATGCTCCTTTCCAACAAATATCAAGGTGACATTATGCTGGTGACATGATCATCGACACTTGACTGCCATTTGACAAGTACATGTTTTTTATCTGCAACAAGTCGGTTTGGTGGGAACCCCACTGCAGGGAAATGTACATGTTTTCTTTATGCATATTTTAGAATATTCGCATGAATGACATGGATGATCACATGCTAGACGTGGAGGACGACTCCCGGGGCTCGGAGCCCGAGAGCTCCACCTCACACTCCACGCCATTTGGATGGAAAACTAGCTAGTCTGGGTTGGAAATCCATTAGTCTCTGGCCCTCAAGTGATCCCCTCTTTCCACTAAACTATTAGAGCAGACTACCCCTAGCTCTATTTTGAGGATATTTTGCAGTTGATTTGTTTGTCATAAATCTAACCCGTGTTTTTGTGAATCTCCTCTGCGCTGTAGGAGCTGCAGGTTGGCACCATTAATCCAGTGTGACTATTGCCCCCTCCTGTTCCACATGGACTGTCTGGACCCCCCTCTTACTGCCATGCCTGTGGGCAAGTGGATGTGTCCCAATCACATAGAACACATGGTGGTAAGTAAGCTAAAGCTTGTAAAAAACCACTTTTTATTTTATGGTCACATCTACGTATTGAAAACGTGTTGATGTTGTTTTAATGGTATTGACCTGATTGTGCCCCTCTCTCCCAGCTGAAGCAGAGGAGCCTGCCGTTGAGCGGTCGCTGCCAGCTGTTTGACCAGTTTCAGGACAGGATGTCCCAGCATGCCGTCAAGGTGGACTTCCTGCAGCGGGTGCATCGTCTCAACACCCCCGTCCGCCGAGGAGCCCACACACAGCTGAAGAAAACCCTCAAGGTCAGCCTGCTAGTCTCTGTACTACTACTGTGGGTTACAACAGTGCTTCCTCTGACAGATGAGGTGACATGTATAACACACCACTGTGCTCACTGTTGTCACATCTTGTAACTAGACACATCTTGTGTGTGTCTCTCGACAGGTCCCTGATTCTATAAAGTCCCAGTACAAGTGTCCCCCGGCCATGATTGCCCCGGCAGGGATCCGCAACGGGGAGCTGGTCTGTAACAGCAGTTCAGAACCCCCTCAGCAGCACTTTACACCCTCTCAGCACTTAACCAGTGAGGATGAGCAACAGGAGGTAGGTAACTGGTGTGTTACCCAGCAGTGATATACAATGTCTCATGAGAGTAAACAAATCGCACATCTTTAATACTGATTGAATGTGTTCTGTTTTCCTGTGTTGTCTCCTAGTGGCTCAGAGACGTCATCACACTCCAGTGCAGCATAGTGAGACATCTGTCAGCCAAGCAGAAGCTGTCGTCCGAATGGGACTCTGGGAAGACGGACATGGCCGACATCAAACCCTGTGTCACAGCAGAGGAGGCTAGTGCTGTGTGCACTTCTAACCAGACTGAGTCGCCAGCCTCCAAGCCTAAAGCTGACAGTGCAGCAGTTTGCCCCCAGGGGGCGCCTGCACTCAAGGAAGGGAAGTGTAGCATGTGTACAGAGAAGCCTTGTCACAACTGTGGGCCCAGTAATGTTAACGGTCCCCTGGAGGATCAGCTGGCTTGGACCAATGGGAGTCCAGAGGCCTGCAGACAGGACAACCTCTACAAGCTGAGAGAGCCCTCAGGTCTTGATAGGACTGTTCCTCAGACACCAGCAGCTTCCAGCTCGGAGTCACCCAACCACACTGGTAAAGCTGTGGTCAAGACCGAGAACACCCTCTTAAGACCCTGTGAAGGGACGGCCTCCTCATCCACTTGTCCCTTCAAACCAGACCTCAGAGGCCCCTCTCCACCTCACAGACCCTCCCCAGGCACACAGGGCCCTGCTCTAACCAGTAGCAGCAGCAATGTGGGGTCCTGTGCCCTCACTCCACCCAGAGCACCATACCAGATCAAGAGGATGACCAAGCTGGGCTCCACCCCACCAGCAGATGGGAAAGTCAGTCGTGATGCTGTGACCACCAGGAGTGGTCCTCTGCTCCCCAGCTCTTTCTCTATGGTAGACCTGTCCAGCTGTCTGAAGGCTGTGGCAGACTGCCATGGTGGTAAGTCTCACCTGATTTTAATAAGACACATTTTTAGATTGGTGAGGAAAAGTTGGATCCACACTGAATTCATTCTCTTTTTGCTAACAACATGATAATTTTCCAGAGATTCAGATGAGTAGTCTGGATGAGAAGTTCATTGAACTCCTGGCCTGGCAGAGGATCCAGCAGCTGTTTGGGCCTAAAGCCCCTTCCCCTCCACAGAGCAGCTGTATCAGCCTACCTCCTGTTCCACAACCCCAGCCTACAGAAGGTAAACCTGGTTCATTATCAACACCATTTTGTATTCCCAATATTTCTAGCAAACTGACTCGCTGTCCATCCCTCACTAACCTTACCATATTCACTCCTATTATTCTGTCCATTTATATTGATGCCCATTACTTCTATCCCCCTTTTTATGTTTGTAAAATCATCCCTTAGTTAGTTTATCCTGTATTGTTACATTTGACTGCTCTGTATATTGCAGCATTGTGAGGAAGAGAATGTGTTATCTTCTTTCTCAGCACAAAACAAGAATATCCAGGCCAGGGCTGTGTTTTATACTTTGACTGGGAAAGGAGGAGCTGTCCGTATGTGCTACAGAAGCCTGTACATAGGAACTGGTAAGATTCACAATCCCAAATAACACAACATGACCCAATAACAGGACCTTCTATTCATGTAAAGGTGTCTTTCATCCCTGGCAGATTTTGCTGACTTGAGGTTATGTCTTGTTATTTGCAGGCGCTGACATGGACGTGTGCCTTACAAACTATGGTCATTGTAATTATGTTTCAGGAAAACATGCCTGTATCTTCTATGATGAGGTGAGTGGGTCATTTCACATTTAAACATGTACTTGGTTTTGGAATACATTTTACAATAATTTGTGAACTGTGAAGAAATACAGTATAAATACATGTATCTATTTTTTCTTGTTTCGGGGATTCGTTTTAGAAGCTGCTCTGTGAATTAAATATTTCATTCTGTAACTGCTCTTCCCTTGATCAGAACACCAAGCAGTATGAGCTCCTCAACTACAGTGAACATGGGACAACGGTGGACAATGTGCTGTACTCCTGTGACTTCTCTGAGAAGACTGGGCCAAGCCCCTCCAGCAGCCTGGTCTCCAAAGTGCAGAACATTATCAGTGAGTGGAGCTCCTCTCATGGCCTCTTATAGAAAGGACCATGCTCTGTCATGCCATGTTTCCTAATGTTGTTAAAGCAGAGGCAGGTGATGGTGTTGAAAGGTCTGAGTGTTTTCTAATGCTTGTAACCCGCAGAGCGCTGCAAGAGGAGGAAGCAGGAAGAGGAAGGGGCAGCGGAGCCCATGGTGCTAGAGGAGGGGGTGATGAGACCGTGTCAGGTGACTCCTTCTAGCCCCTGCTGCGACTGCAAGGCCAGCAGCTCCAGTCTGATCGGGGGCAGTGGAGCAGGCTGGGAGGGCACTGCCCTGCTCCATCACGGCAGCTTCGTCAAGCTGGGCTGCATGCAGTTTGTCTTCAGTATTACAGAGTTTGCCTGCAAGCAGCCCAAAGAGGAAACCCTTAACAACCCAACTACCACCACTGCCACCCCCCAGTCCCAGGAGGGAACAGAACCCTCTGACAAGCACACGTCCACCTCCCAGCTCCACCAAGTGCCAGTGCTGCACCCTAACCCTGTCCCCTAGCCCAATCATGTCCCCTCAGCAACAAGAACCAGCCTCAGCAGCTATACTTGTATACTGCGTCAAAAAGAGAGCTTTTTTGATGTTCATACATTTGCATGAAATGAAGTATTTTTCAGTCTCAGATTTTGTTGCAAGTTGCACATACAATTTGTATTGTTATTTTTTGTAACTGGACAATTTTCTGAAAGTTTTTGAATTGGCTTTGAAAAAGTGGGATGGTTTATCGTTGACATTATGTGAAGAAATGTAAAGAACTCCAATCATTCTATTTTTGCCAGTAATGATGGCATAAACTTTTTTTTTTTTTTCTGAAAATGCAACTTTTATTTACTTTTTATAAATTTAGTTTGTGTACTGTTGCTGAAAATGTAGTTTGTTTCAGATGTTTGTTTTGCTACTATTGCACTACAGTAGCACTATATTCAAACATACATGTACACATCCATGCTTATACATACATGTTGTATACATGGTTGTGTGTGTTGAAATACACACACACACAAAATATACATGATTAAGAATAATTTTAACATAGAACAAGGGAAGCATAGGATTCTGTATGCAAACTTCAATTATGGCCATTTTGGCTTTTAAATCTTTCCAGTGCTTCATGTGAATTTTGGTGCAGTAGTTTTCAAACGTTTTAGTCCAGTTTTTGTTTTTCAAGTGTCTGTTTTTAGAAATAATTCATCTGAACTTTGTCATGTACTCTGTAAATACAAAGCAACTTTGACTTGGTTTCTTGTCTGTCATAGTCACTGTAAATACCTAAAGATTTTTAAGCGTCAGTGAAGACCGTGGCTTCTGTCAGTTCATTCGTTGCTAACAACCAATTGGGCGATTCCATGCCAGCATAGCCCGGAAATATTTTTGGTATCCGATTGTTCTGGCAATTCTCACATTGGGAGGAAGGATGTTTGACATGTTTTTTACATTTTGTATCACAAACTTTTTTTTTTTTATCAAGAAAGTGGCCATTTTAGGCTGTTTTTAGACCTATACATTCCTTCTGTAAGACCTGATGTATGAACTGTACATAATAGACATCTTGTTGTCATTATACTCCTCATAGTGTAACTCTATTATATGGAATACAGTGGGTATCATACGTGTTCATACCTTCTGGAATTTTTTTCACATTTTTGTTGCATTACAAAGTAGGATGGAAATGGATTTTATTTTTTTGTCATTGATCTACACGAGATGCTTCATGTCAGTGAAAATAAAATTCTACAAATTAATAAATGAAATAACTAAAATATAGTTGTTGCATAAGTATTCACCCCCATTTGTTTAGGCAAGCATAAATTAGTTTGAGTACATTTTGGCTTAACAAGTTACATGGGCTCACTGTGTGAAATAATAGGGGTTGACATGATTTTGGAATGACTACCCCTTCCTCTGTCCCCCATGCAGGTCCTTCAGTCAAGTATTGAATTTCAACTACAAAGACCAAGGGGCTTTTCAAAAGCCTCATAAAGAAGGGCTGTGATTGGTAGATGGGTAACAATAACAAATCAAACATTTAAATATCTCTTTAAAGAGAGACTTTTTTATAAAGTACTGTAGCACTCACAAGCCAAAAGTGGTCCCCGAACTAGTCACATGCAGATATGGGCACCATGTCATTGTGCTCTTTCCTGCTCTGCTGGGTGCATCTTGCTAGCTGCCATTGAAATGGTAAGGGGCTGAAGCTAGAATTGCTAGGGGGCTGGCCCAGGCGAGGGAAAATGTTGCAGCACAGCTTCCAGAAAACAGTTGCTTTCAAACTAGGGATTTCATGGCTAATTGAGGTAAGACTCCTTCTGCATGTATGTCCTACATATTCACACCAGCCCAAAGTTGGAGGAGGTTTAAAAAAAATACTAGTTGCCAAAGTTCTGGAGCATGTCTGTAAGCATGGTGAGGATGTATTAAACCACCCAGACACATCAAAGATACAGTTGTCCTTCTGAACTGAGCTGCAGGAAAGGAAGGAAACTGCTCAGGGATGTCAACATGGGGCCATTAGTGGTTTTAAAACAGCTACAGAGTCCTATGGCTGTGATGTGAAAAAACTGAGATGGATCCATGGCATTGTAGTGACTACAGTGATGACCTAAATGACATGCATCTTGTATGCAACAAGGCACTAAAGGAATACACTTTTTGGCCTAAATGCAAGCCTTATGTTGGGGAAAATCCAATACACAGCACTGAATAACTGCCTCTTTACTGTCAAACATGGTGGTGGCTGCATCATGGTATGGGTATGCTTGACATTGGCAAAGACTGGGGAGTTTTTCAGGATGAAAAGAAATGGCAAAGACTGGGGAGTTTTTCAGGATGAAAAGAAACGAGATGTCGTTAAAGCACAGGCTAAGTCCTAGAGGAAAACCCTCAGTCTGGGACACAGGGAGGGGATTCATATTTCAGCAGAACAATAATCAACAACACAAGGACAAATCTTAACTGGAGTTGCTTACCAATTTAGAAGACAATGTTTGGAGTGGTTAAGTTGCCATTTTGACTTAAATCTGCTTGAAAATCTATAGCAAGACTTGAAAATGGCTGTCTAGCTATGAACTCCAACACCTGGACAGAGCTTGAATTTTGAAAAGAATAATGGGTAAATATTGCACAATCCATGGGTGCAAAGCTCTTAGAGATTTACAGCTGTAATTGCTGCCAAAGGTGATTCTAACATGTATTGACTAAGGGGGGTGAATACTAATCAAATCAAGGTATATTAGTGTTTTATTTTTAAAATGTTTGATCTTTTACTCCACTTTGACATTACAGACTATTATGTGTAGACCGTTGACTAAGAAAATGACAATTAAATCCATTTTAATCCCACTTTGTAACAATAAAATGTGAAGAAATCCTAGGGGGGGTGAATACTTAAGATATTGATACCCACTGTATATCTACCTTCTGAAATACACATTTCCACAATTTATTCAACATAAAAATGATGACTATGAATATCTTAAAAGTACCCTTTTTTATTTAGTTCATTTCAAGACATTGGTTGGAACAATATACTAGTCTACAAGCACATCACATTTCTAGAGTGGGCTCTCTACTAATTCTGATGAAATGATACATTTTATGAGCGCCACCAGCTCAATGAATGGCAAAATGAATCTGTGATTGGTTAATGACCTATAATGTACATTTCTATGTTTAAAATGGGTCATATATCTTAAAAGTACCAGAGAGCTACTCTGGAAATGTTGTGTTTGAAGAGTATATTGTTACAATCAATGTCAAGAAAAAATAAGCCAAATCAACAAAGGTCATCTTTTAGATATCCAGATTAATATTTTTTATGTTGAATAAATTCACGTGTAAACTATCAAAAGAAAGAAAGTCGCACACTCCATATATAAACTCCCTGTAATGTATTTGTTATTTACCAACGTTTCGGCATCACAGCCTTCTTCAGGGTCATAAATGAATGTGGGAAAATGTATTTCAGAATCTTGACATACTACATTTTTGAGAGCACACTTTAAGGAGTGTGATGTTGTCTGTATCATGGATCATAAGGTCTTCCAGGAGGCATGTATCGGTCTAAAAAGGGCCTAAAATTGACACTTTAATCATGACATTCTCAAAAATGGGTTGTGATACAAATGTAAAAAGCATGTCAAAGAAATCCTTTCTCCCAATGAAGTTTCTATGTGAGAAGTTTACAATCTCCCCTAAATGGGTTAACCCTATTGGAGCAGTGATTAGCAAACTTGCCTAAGGGATGGGAGACCTGCAAGGGACATTGCACGTTGCTGTTTGCTACACCGGTGTCAGCAGTGGGATGGGATGTTGCCTGTTAGGCCATCACAGAGGCATGTACAGTACATGTGAGGGACTTGGTAAAGTTAGTAGTGGGGACATGCTCTAACAAATGGAGCGTGATAGTGTTGCAACCTTTGTTTAAGGCGACCAGGGAGACCAGGGTTCGAGACCCAAAAGGGGCGTTGCACTTGTAACCGAAAGGTTGCAAGGTCGAATCCCTGAGTAGACAAGGTAAAACACTGTCGTTCTGCCCCTGAACAAGGCAGTTAACCCACTGTTCCTAGGCCGTCATTGAAAATAAGAATTTGTTCTTAACTGACTTGCCTAGTTAAGTAATGATAAAATAAGCACTAAGTGGTGCAAAATGTGAATTTTGGTCAAATTCTTGATCCATAACGGGCTTTTTGCATAAATTTCTTAGGAGTCTCACGGTCAAGACAAAACACAGCACATGTTGTCAAAGGGTGGGTTCATTGCGCTATAGATAAATATATTTGAATTCCACTGTTGTTCATTCTTATGTATAGAGAAAGATAATACATACCGTCTGAATATATTCACACTGCTTTTTGTCAGCTCTAGACTCATCGCAGGTTATGTACTTCTAAATTGGCATCTCAATCTACCAAGATGCAAAAGCTCTACCAAATTGCATGAAAAAACTGTAATCGTGACTGGTGAGTTGGTTCGTTATAAAACCATTTGTGACACTTGAGGTGGGCAATTATTCTGCATCATCATGTACAGTCAGTTAGTGTCCAATCTAATGTTATGTACCGTTGTTATTGGTGGTAACATGAGACTGATTCTACATTACTTTGCGCAATACATTTTTTGGAATGTCATTTATTGTACATTGCAAAATATATACTGATGGACATGAACTCGAGATTCGTGTGGGTGTGTCCTCTCCAGGATCTAACACTGGCATTGGGAAAACAACAGCATCGGATCTGTCCAGGAGAGGTGCGAGGGTTATAATGGCCTGTCGAGATAAGCAGAGGGCAGAAGCTGCCATCAGTGACATAAGAGAGGTGTCAGAATCAATATTCATTGATATGTCTCACATCACACTGTCTGGTAAACAGTGGAAATACTGCAGTTACATAGCCTTGAATGAGGATGACGCAAGTGGATCATACATGGATGATATTACTGTAATTCCATATCACTTAGTCATGTTCGCATTTCCTCACACATTGTCCGTCTCATTTACATTTGACAGATAGTTAGTTGTGCTCTGGTCACTTTAGCTGATCCATTTGTTTGAGCTTCACCTTGTCAGAAATTATATTTCTATTTTTTAAAATAATTTCTCCCCAATTGGTAGTTATAGTTGTTAGCAACTCTCCTACAGACTCGGGAGAGGCGAAAGTCAAGAGCCATGCATCCTCCAAAACACAACCCTGCCAAGCCGCACTGCTCGGGCAACCCAGAAGCTAGCTGCAGCAATGTGTCAGAGGAAACACCATCCAGCTGGCAACCGTCGTCAGCTTGCAGGCACCCGGCCCACCACAAGGAGTCGCTAGAGCTCGATGGGACAAGGAAATCCCGGCCGGCCAAACCCTCCCCTAACCCAGACGACAATTGTGTGCCGCATCATGGGTCTCCTGGTCATGGCCGGTTCTGACACAGCCTGGTATCGAACCCGGATCTGTAGTGACACCTCAAGCTAATAGACATGAACTACACCGCTGCGCCACTCGGGAGGCCATGTCAGAAAGTCATTGATGGTTTATTAGACTCTATTAAGTGAGGGACACACAGAGCATCTGACTGGTCATTGTTTTCTCTCAGGAGACTGGGAACAATGTTGTGTTCATGGAGCTGGACCTTCGAGTTCTCCAGTCTGCGTGATCCTTTTCTGAGAGCTTCCTGAAGTCTAAATGTAGACTAGATATTCTTATCAACAACACTGGTGAGTCATGTATTGCTCTGGGTCCGGTTTTGAGTGTGACATTTGTTTCACATAGCATTATATTGAACAACTGATATTGTTGCACGTTGTATCCTCCCTCGAGCAGAGCAAAGGCCAATGGATAATAGTTGGTTTCTTAATGAATATACACTGAGTATACAAAACATTAAGAACACCTTCTCTTTCCATGACACTGACCAGGTGAATCCAGGGGAAAACATTGATCTCTTATTGATGTCAGTTGTTAAATCCGCGTCAATCAGTGTAGACCAGTGGTTCCCACACTTTTTATTGTCCCATACCCCTTAAAACATTCAACCTCCAGCTGTGTACCCCCTGTAAGCCTGCCACACACACACACACACACACACACACACACACACACACACACACACACACACACACACACACACACACACACACACACACACACACACACTATATGATACATTCATTAAATATAAGAATTCGTTTTTGTCACAACCCGGATCGTGGGAAGTGGACCAGAGCAAAAATAATAATATAATAATCAATAATGTTGCTCTTTATTTAACCATCTTACATATGCAAACGTATTTGTTCATCGAAAATTCGGAACTCACCACAAGTTGATGAGAAGGGTGTGCTTGAAAGGATGCACATAACTCTGCAATGCTGGGTTGTATTGGAGAGAGTCTCAGTCTTAAATCATTTCTCACACACAGTCTGTGCCTGTATTTAGTATACATGTTAGTGAGGGCCGAGAATCGACTCACATAGGTATGTAGTTACAAAGGGCATCAGTGTCTTAATAGCGCGATTTGCCAAGGCATAATACTCTGAGCGCAGCCCAATTAAACTCAATTTTCACACAACTGCTTGTTGCAATTTTGATGAGGCTCTCTTGTTCAGATATCGGTAAGTGGACTGGAGGCAGGGCATGAAAGAGATAACAAATCCAGTTGTTTGTGTCGTCCGTTCTGGGAAAGTACCTGCGTAATTGCACACCCAGCTCACTCAGGTGCTTCGCTATATCACATTTGACATTGTCTGTAAGCTTGAGTTCATTTGCGCACAAAAAAATCATACAATGCTGGAAAGACGGGTGTGTTGTCATTGTTAATGCAGACAGAGAAGAGCTCCAACTTCTTAATCATCACTTCAATTTTGTCCCGCACATTTAATATAGTTGTGGAGAGTCCCTGTAATACTAGATTCAGATCATTCAAGAGAGAAAAACATCACTCAGATAAGCCAGTCATATGAGAAATTCGTCATCATGCAAGCGGTCAGACAAGTTAAAATTATGGTCAGTAAGAAAACTTTAAGCTCGTCTCTCAATTTAAAAAAACTTGTCAATACTTTGCCCCTTGATAACCAGCACACTTCTGCATGTTGTAAAGTGTTACATGGTTCGCTGCCCATATCATTGCATAGTGCAGAAAATACATGAGAGTTCAGGGGCCTTGCTTTAACAAAGTTAACCATTTTCACTGTAGTGTCCCAAAACGTCTTTCAAGCTGTCAGGCATTCCCTTGGCAGCAAGAGCCTCTCAGTGGATGCTGCAGTGTAACCAAGTGGCGTCAGGATCAACTGCTTGCAAACGTGTTACCACTCCACTATGCCTCACTCTCATGGCTTTTGCGCCATCAGTACAGATAACAACATAAGTAGCAGCTACGTTTGGCTACATACAGACAGTTAGTGGAATTCCCGCGAGAGAGTAACAGTTAATGTGATTGGATGTTAATTATTTGACTAGGCTACCTGTATTTGACATTGTGTTGTTTTTCGCTGAACACTAGATGGTTTAATAAAATGGATTTTCAATGAAATGAGGCTACTCAGGCGAGAAAAAAAAAACTCACCCAAATATATAGCCCTGTTGGAAAATATAAATGGACTGTTTGAAAATGTGAAGAATTTAAAAAATATATATTAAAAAATGTGAATCACATTTTTATTTGGTGTACCCCCGACAGCATTGCACGTACCCTTGTGGGAATGACTGGATCGCACAAACGTCACCTGTTGCAGCCTGCACCCAGGTCAGTGCTTCAACACTTTTGAGCATGTTAGCAAATGCCGCATGATGTGTCAGGGCTCTACAGTGCTACCAAACAGTACATATTTGGCTTTTGTAGAATTGCTCAGAAAGTGACTTTTTGGATCTGAATGCCAAATCATTCAAGAGATGAAGGTCCTCAGAATTGACCTATTTTGCATACCCCACCATACCATGAGACATCGGTCTTTATCATTGTTAAAAAAATTACGATTGAGATTGATATAATTTAAAAGCTTACAAACAGGAAATAAACTGTTTAATAAAGATGTCATTTTTTAAACGTCAACTATCTAAAAATGCATTGTAGCTTGGACCCTATTTTACGTTGTCTGAGGTTTTTGTGTTGTGCCCGCCATCGGTTGAGACACAACACCCACTGGGCACACACTATAAGGGCACAAGGCGAGACCCAGATGCAGACATAGGAGGCAGATGGTTAGAGTCCGAGATGTAAATTTTTTAAAAAACACGCTGGTTGACTTGAACATACAAGACGAACTGGCACAGAGAGACAGGAAACACAGGGATAAATACACTGGGGAAAATAAGGTACACCTGGAGGGGTTGGAGACAATCACAAGGACAGGTGAAACAGATCAGGGCGTGACACACACTGGTTGAATCAACATTGTTTCCACGTTATTTCAATTAAATTACATTGAACCAACCTGGAAAAGATGTTGAATTGACGTCTGTGCCCAGTGGACATGCTCTTAAATAGAGAAGGGGTGTCATGTTTTTGCTGATACATGTGCTAAAATGGGAATAAAATGGAAATGTCAACTTTCAAATGGTCCCACAAAGATGGTTGGAGATCCACAAATCAGGGAATGTTTATTGAATTAGAATATCTGTTGTTTGAATGAATTATATTTAAATTATTGAAATGACACCCACCCTGTATTCACAAGCATGTTGTGTCTCAACCAATGGCAGGCACAGTACAAACACATTAGATGATGTAAAGTAGGGTCTAAACTACAACATATGCAAATATGAAGAAAAAAAAAACCTTTGAGTTTACAGGTTTTTAGATCATTTGTAAAATGTCAATGTCTCAAGAAATTATAAAATAGTTTGACAACCCTGCTTGTAAGCTTTAAAAACATATCAAACTGAACCTTTTATATTTTCCAGGGATGAAGACATGGATGTCTCATCATATGGTGGGGTATGCTAAATGTGTCAACTTTGAGCACCTTTATCTCCTAAAGGATTTGGCATTCAGGTCCAAAAATTCCCTTTCTGGGCCCCAGGTGGCGCAGTGGTCTCGGGCACTGCATCGCAGGGCTAGCTGTGCCATCAGAAACTCTGGGTCCGAGCCCAGGCTCTGTCGCAGCCGACCGCGACCGGGAGGTCCATGGGGCGACGCACATTTGGCCTAGCGTTGTCCGGGTTAGGGAAGGTTTGGCTGGTAGGGATATCCTTGTCTCATCGCGCACTAGCGACTCCTGTGGCAGGCCGTGCACAGTGCACGCTAACCAGGTTGCCAGGTGCACAGTGTTTCCTCCGACACATTGGTGCAGCTGGCTTCCAGGTTGGATGCGCGCTGTGTTAAGAAGCAGAGCGGCTTGGTTGGGTTGTTCGTCTCTCCCGAGCCCGTACGGGAGTTGTAGCGAGGAGACTAACAGTTGGATACCACGAAAAGGTGGTAAAATTAGAAGAAAAATAAATAAATAATCACTTACTGACCACTTCTTCCATGGTCAAACATGTATGGAAAGTTTTGTTTAAATGGAGTAAATAGAACTGAGACTAGCATGTGGATCCTATAGCTCCTCCCACCAGCCTCTGGTGAAAAGTTCAACAAAGGAAATTAAAAAACACACCATACCATCTTTGCCTCTGTTATTGTATTGTCTACACAACATTCAGAGATATCTATTACTAAAATAAACCTGTTGGTTTACCTTGAGAAGTGACAGTTTAGAGATGCTTTGGTAGGTATGCTGAGTCTGTCTAAGGCTGTGTTTACACAGGCAGCCCAATTAGAATCTTTTGCCCAATTGACCCTTCGCTAAGCCCCTCTTGGTTACTGTTGCAACCTCGGACAACATGTTCCCAGGAAGCCCAATTCCCCCTTCTAATCAGACTACCTCATGCTAATCAGGAAACAGATGTTTGACTTCTCTCATTGACTTCTCTAACCCCCGGGCCTGGTCTGCTTGATCTGTTTTGCAAGCACTCCCGGAAGTCTCGCCATGTTGCGCCTCTGGGTTTAAAGTAAAAAATATATATGATTTTATAGTCACATACCACATAGGTGCGGTGAAATGTGTTGCTTTACAGGGTCAGCCATAGAAGAACGGCACCCCTACAGAAAATTAGGGTTAAGTGCCTTGCTCAAGGACATATTTTTCAGCTTTATTCAAACCAGTGATCTTTCGGTTACTGGCCCGATGCTCTAACAGCTAGGCTATCTGCCGCCCGTTTAAAAATGCTGTGCTTTCAAATGTTTCAAACGTGAGTTTGTCCGAGGTGATTGGACTCCACGACAGTTGCTAGCCACGATTGGTTGCCCCAAATTTTGGGGCATGGCTTAGAAGATCTGATTGGTCAAAAGACCAATTATTGGGAAAAGATAAGAATTTCATGTTCCAGAGTTCACTGAGTGCCCTGTCAGGGTGAAACAGATCAATGTAGCGAGGATCAGGGCTGTCGATCAGGTCTCCTATGTAGAGGCAGTGAAAATTGTTGAAGGAGAGAGTAGATATGACGAAGCTATGGCAGTGGATGACCTGTTGATGTCATTCATCAGATAAAAGATCCTGAAATACTAATGCTGAAGAGGATGTATTTTGTTGCGTTCATTGCTCAGGTGATTAATTGTAAGGACAAACTAATACAAATCGAAGAAATTGGATATCATTGTGAAAGCAGCAAAAAGGTTCTTGGATCTGAAACATTGCAGGGAATATTGTCAGAAGATACTCTCCCCTCTCAGGCCCCAAAACCTGTGTAGGGATCTGAGTAGACATTTGAAACTGACTGAAGGAGTACATTGATTTGAGTTTTTATTGTTATTTTGGGGGGCTTGGACAATATGAGTTTAAGCATATTATGAGTGTGTTTTTCACCCTTACCCTATTCCCGTTTTACTGTATTAAAGTTTCTCCGTTTTTACCCCACCCAGTAGGTGGCGGGAACACACCTCTTTGGATTTAGACTGCTAATAGAAATTCAAAGAAGAAGAAGAATTGGGCTGCCTGTGTAAACGCAGCCTATGTGTAGCCTGTAGGCGAAACATTACAGTAGATGAGATGAGATTTTATGATGTGAGATTTTGTGGGTGATGGGAACATCCTGAAAATGTGTTGCTTTTCCGAATAATTTTTAACAGATATGTATTAAAGTCCAACTCAATGCTGGAAATCTGGAAATCTGTTCCTTTCAGTTTAAGTTTAAGCATTTGGAAGTAGGTGAAAAGTCAAAGTTGTAGTGCAGAAATGCAATACAGTTCAAATTTTGGCAGGTACGCCAAGTCTTTAAGTGCACCCTGTAGGCTACTAGTGAAATGTATGTTTGATGAAAAGTCTCCAAGGCTATACACAGCAGACTAGATAGGCCTATTCATTATTGTTCTCAACACCAGGTGAGATACGTAATACCCTGCTGAGTTCGAGAAGACTAGATTACAAACCAAGGCCTACTTTTTGCTACATGCATGTAGACTCGCCTGAGTCCAGATTTAGGAGACATCCGAACACAATGCGTCCCTGACCACCTCCTGGTCAGCCAGATTTGAACACAATCAGACCTCAGACTACAATGCAAATTTTGTGCGTCTAGATCTTTTCAATGTGATGATAAGTCGCAGAAGTGTAGACACGGTCAGGCAGGTTGTGTCAGTGTGGTGTTGCTGAAAACGAGGAGAGACAAACGAGGAGGAAATGGTGGAAGCGGAGGTCAAATTGGAGTCTGATGGCGCTAGCAACAATGGGAGTGGCAAAACTGATAAAAATACTTGATGTATTTTCGCTAAAGCTCAGATAAAGAGAGCTAAAATTACAGTGGAAAACGAGTCCATATGTAGTGGGAGTGTGGTTTATTGATAAGAAGATGGGGGATCCGTTTGATGTTTCAATGGTAAAGAAAGCATTGGGTCTGGGGAGTCCGTGAGGGTAACCAGAAGTGGAATTGTTTTGACGTTCTGTGTACTGGAACATCAAAAGGAGCACATGTTGGGCCACACCAGAATGTTGGAGAAAGGGGTGACTTGCTTCAATTTTCAGAGCAGGGCACCAATTAAGGGAGTGATTTCTGGGGTCAGTGGGAAGTTGAGGTTGAGACAATGAAGAGAAATTCCTGGAGTAGTAGGTGTTCGTCAGTTGTCTCATATGGTCAGTGGAAGAAAGGAGGATAGTATGTCTGTGCTACTGTTTTTAGATGAGGAGGCTCTTAAGATGGGCTATATGAATTATTGTGCAAGAGCATTTGTTCCCAGGGTATTGCAATGTACAAACTGTAAAGCGTTTGGACATGTATCAAGTGTTTTTAGGAAACTGGATATGACTGATCATTTTGCTAAGATAGAAGAGGACAACGAATTTTGGAATTGTGGTGGGGAACATGCACGAGTCCCCTGAGGGCCCTCTTAGGGTGAAAAGGGAAGAGATTGCCAGGCTAAGCACTGTCCAGCATGTCTCCTAGGCAGCGAAAATAGTGAAAGAAAGTGGGAGTGTGTTGGTCGTCATGGTGGAGGCTCCGCAGTCTAGTGCTGTGGGTGCCGTTCGCCATGTGCAGGATCCAGAAACCCTCAGAGTCCTACTGAAAAAATACTTACTGTGTAGGGCTCTGGGTGAATTTGAATTACTGAGGTTAACTTCTTATTTTTTTTGTGTGATGTTCTTCTTCCCCCTCTTTTTATTTTCTGAATCCAGTAATGGGGAGCATTCAACCTTCTCAGGTTTTACAAGAACAGGTTGTGTCTGGTACACTAAGACCATGGATATACTGACAAGATACATGTCTCTCCTCCCTAAATATGGGAGACGTTGTCCACAAAGCGGCACAGCGGGCTGTCCAGCTCCCGCTTATCCTTTCTTTGAATTGGTGGATACATCTCATTATTGTAATCCCATTTTTAAATATTCAATGAGAGTTGTTGACGTCAACCACCTGTATTACATGGAGAGAGATGCTATGCCCTAATTCCATGAGCCATCTGAAAACATTTCCGATAAAGTGTTTTTTCTCAAACTTGCTGGGATGTCACGTGTCAGTACACTCGTACATTCAAAAAATGAGGGGTTCAACTAGAGTTCTTCTAAGATCCTCAAAGTTCTTTGAAGAACCTTAGGGTTCTTGGCACTGAAAATGGCCCCCAAAAGGTTCTACCTCTTCAATGAATATCCCATAGGCCTCTACATTATGGACAAGGTATGTGTATGAAAACCATGATCAAAACTGTTTTTTTTTCATTCACATTCACCACAAAAACCAAGGTATGAATTCTGTCATGTGCATGTTTTGTTAATCATCTGTACAATTACTATTTTTAGGATTCACGGACTTCACCCTCCCTACACCTCTGATGAATATAACAGAAAACCTGTTCTATCACCATGCACTGCAAAATCATTTTGGTTATGGATACGGAGAACATCAACACATTAATATCACCACACCAGAGGATATATCCATTGGACTTGCTAGGAGTTTACCTCATATTTGGATTTTTTTATTCTGCTTTGCCACTAAAATCATAATAAACACTGAGAACTAAAATATTGTGTTATTGTTGTTTTGCATATTATTATTATTATTAATAATAAAACGAATAGCTGGGGAGGGGGATAGTTAATAAATGAACCCCAAAGGGTTCTTCAAAAGATTCGTTGATCCATTAAAAGATGTTCCCCCACAATTGAAAATTGAAGAACCTGTAACAATTTACGGATTAAGTAATTTATATTAGATAAACCTCACGTAGAAAATAAGTCATTCATTTTTTTGTCGACCAAATTCGACACTCTCATTGACCTTAATTCAAAAATTCAAAAACTGCTTGGTGGGCAAACAACGAAAAAATGCCCCCTGCTGGAGAACGACTGATTTTCCGCCGATTTGGGCCTCTCTCTTCCTCTTCCTCTCTGCTACGACGCAATTGTAAAGATCTCTAGAAGTAAAATGGGGAAACACATCAACACCGGTTTAGTCAGAATATTTCACCGTGATCAATCGGAAGTGGGGGACGCAATTTAATTAACAGATCTCTCGAAGTAAATGGGGAAGCACATCAACACCGGTTTTGTCAGAATATTTGACTGTGATCAATCGGAAGCAGGGAACCGGTGGGACAGGTAGGTCTGGCAGGTAACCTAACAAAAAGCCTGCTCCGCAACAAACTATGTTTTATTCACTGGTTGCACTTCCACGAGTAGAGTTTGAGTCGGGACACCAACGACCGGGCAAAAAACATAATGTTACCTTTACTAGTTGCAACTGGTGTTGTAGTTGCAGTGTATATTCTCCTTGTTAAAACTATTTTCAAAAGCTCCAAATTTAATGGAAATGCAGCGATGGCAGGGAAGACTGTAATAGTAACAGGTACGTTTGTTAGCCTTTAAACATGTTTGACTGCTTTGTAAGTCTGATAACATTTAGGATATTTACCTAAATAATACATTCATTGGTGTTGTCTGTCTCACGCAGCCTATGATGTTTATCTAAGTTGGGTTTTTAATCAGGTTTGTTTTGCCTCTGGAACTCCGAATTGTATTTTAATATTTTATGTCAATGTTTTGTTCTACCTGTAGGTGGCAACACTGGCATTGGGAAAGCCACTGCTCTTGAGCTTGCCAGGAGGGGTGCAAGAGTAATCATGGCATGCCGCAACCAAGAGAAAGCCGAACTTGCAATAAGTGATATAAAAAGGGTACAATAATCTTATAATAATCAATAATTCCACATTTGTATTCGAATATTCATTAGTTAGATGTCACGTTATCATTTGAAAATATTGTATGCCTGTAAATATCCGACCTGAATTCAAATACTATTTAGGGTATTTCAATTACTTTCAAAGGCATTTGGAAGTAAGAATTTAGATTATTTTATTTTTAAATTGAAGTAGTCAATATTTGAATATATTTGGAAATACACTGAGAAACTATTTTTAAAATACACAAATACACTGATTCAAATACACTCTCATTCATTTCACCATTTAACCCAGGAAAATAGGCTCTAGGAAATTTATTGACAATATTTGATTTGGTACACAATATTTAAATACAATAAAATAAGGTCTGGCAAATATAGGCCTAACAAATTGTGATTTCAGGAGACAGGCAGCACTGATGTGGTGTACATGCAGTTGGACCTGGGGAGCCTTCAAGCAGTGCGTTCTTTCACCGAGACCTTCCTGAAGACCGAGGCTAGACTGGATCTTCTCATTAACAATGCTGGTTAGTGGTCATATTTTTTTTCTCTTAATTGTATTTGCAAGAAAACATGAGTAGAAAAAGGCTATTGAACCATCTGTGGTCTCTCCTTCAGGTCTGGTGGCGGATGGGCGCACTGCTGATGGCTTTGGTATTGAGTTTGGGGTCAACCACCTTGGCCACTTCCTGCTGACCTGTCTGTTGCTGGACCGCCTGAAGGAGGGCACTGGGGGCCGTGTAGTCACACTGGGCTCCATGGCCTATCGCTGGGGCAACATCGACTTTGATGCCCTTATCACTAATAAACACCTGGGCACTGGGAGGTACAGCTGGCAGTTCTTCCACGCGTACTGCAACAGTAAACTGTGCAATGTTCTCTTCAACCACGAGCTGGCCAAGAGACTGAAGGGTACCAATGTCACTTGCTACAGTGTTCACCCAGGTTGGTCATTTCCTTCAAGATTATTCAATGGTATATCTGTCACTATGAACCACAATGAGTCCTGATACACTCTGCACATCCTAGGATACATGCTAAGGGTATTTGTTTTCCTGTGTTGGATCATTGAAAGTTCACCTGTTTTCTTTTTCTTAACCTATTATGTTTTGCCTCCTGTAGGAGTAGTGAAAACAGAGCTATCCCGAAACTGCAGCCTGTGGCAGAGATTCATCATTGAGCCAATAGCTAGACTGTTGTTCCTGGATCCAGAATCCGGTGCCCAGACCACTCTCCACTGTGCCCTCCAGGAGGGTATCGAGCCCCTGAGTGGACGCTACTTCTTCTGCTGTGCGCCGCAGGACGTGGTTGCCAAAGGCAAAGACGACGCTGTGGCCAAGAAGTTGTGGGAAGTTAGTGAACGGCTGAGTGGCCTGTTCTAGGAAAAAGGCACATTGTTACACTGCTTTTGATTTGGTGGTTTACAGATCTGGGGGAAAATGCTCATTGAACACTCATCATAATGGATCAATGTGACAAGAAACTGCTCATACATTAGCTGATCTCCTTTTCACTAGAGCATTGATGTTGGTGACATCCTGTTTGTGGTGTGTCTTGTATTGACGATGATCAGTATGTAGTAAGTGTGCCAGTTCAGTCTAAAGACTTAGGAAGCTCTTGTAAAAACTGTTTGACTTATTATAATAAAAAAGATTCCAAGTGATTGGGCTTGATTGGGTTTCCTTAGGGTTTGACTTATTGTTGCCATCACTGTATTTTCAAATAGAATAGAGCTCTCTATCGGATATGAAACGGTGACTAATTCCAGCATGTAACCGAACTAGTGATTGTATTGGGCCTATGCATGTAGTGTAATTAGGCTGCATACTCTAGCTTGTATAACTTTTATTGGAGCTTCTGTAGTGGGCTCATGGTCTCCTGAGACTTCAAAATCAGTCGCCCTCAGCCCCAGAGGGGGTCTAATAGTCAATACTTTTTTTTCCCCCTGTGGGATGCTGCCGTGACATTGTATTCCTTGACACCAGAGGCATTTGCTTGGGTGTGACGAAGTGACTGGCGCACTGAAAGAACATCCTTCACACACCCTTCACCTTAATCTTTGCATGAGACTGTATATCAGCAGTCAGACAGGTCACACCAGTTTCTCAGAACAGCTCTGAACCTTGGCCTCATTGTCTCCAAGTGCTCTCATCACTTAACTACTCAACAATGTGGTTTAAGCACCTGCTGCAACAGGGCCTGCCTTTGTCTGCTAGGATGGGTGAGATGGTAGGGCCTTGTCAAATGTGTTCACTGTCAATCATTCTATCAGCTATTGCCTACACAACTGTATTTTGTTGACTTTGACTAAGGCACATACAGAGTGGGGTAAAACGGAGTTCCAGTTCTCTTTGCCCTCCATTTTGAACTAGCTACAAAAGGAGTTGAAATTACAGGACTCTTCTCTCTGAATGAGTGTAAAGCTAGGGTAAAAACTGTGGTTGACCAATGAAGCAGTGGTGGAAAAAGTACTCCATTTTCATACTTGAGTAAAAGTATTTTTAAAAATGACTTGAGTAAAAGTGAAAGTCACCCAGTAAAATACTACTTGAGTAGCAAAGCAAACCAGCAAGATTCTATTTTTTTTATTTACAGATAGCCAGGAGCACATTCCAACACTCACACATCATTTACAAACTAAGCATTTGTCTTTAGTGAGTGTGCCAGATCAGAGGCAGTAAGGATGACCAGGAATGTTCTCTTGATAAGTGCATGAATTGGACATTTTTTCTGTCCTGCTAAGCATTCGCCTCTTCAACCTCAGGAGGCTGAAGAAATTCGGCTTGTCACCAAAAGCACTCACAAACTTCTACAGATGCACAATCGAGAGCATCCTGGCGGGCTGTATCACCGCCTGGTACGGCAACTGCTCCGCCCTCAACCGTAAGGCTCTCCAGAGGGTAGTGAGGTCTGCACAACGCCTCACCGGGGGCAAACTACCTGCCCTCCAGGACACCTACACCACCCGATGTTACAGGAAGGCCATAAAGATCATCAAGGACATCAACCACCCGAGCCACTGCCTGTTCACCCCGCTGTCATCCAGAAGGCGAGGTCAGTACAGGTGCATCAAAGCTGGGACAGAGAGACTGAAAAACAGCTTCTATCTCAAGGCCATCAGACTGTTAAACAGCCACCACTAACATTGAGTGGCTGCTGCCAACACACTGACACTGACACTGACTCAACTCCAGCCACTTTAATAATGGGAAATGATGTAAATATATCACTAGCCACTTTAAACAATGCTACCTTATATAATGTTACTTATCCTACATTATTAATCTCATATGCATACGTATATACTGTACTCTATATCATCGACTGCATCCTTATGTAATACATGTATCACTAGCCACTTTAACTATGCCACTTTGTTTACATACTCATCTCATATGTATATACTGTACTCGATACCATCTACTGTATCTTGCCTATGCTGCTCTGTACCATCACTCATTCATATATCCTTATGTACATATTCTTTATCCCCTTACACTGTGTATAAGACAGTAGTTTTGGAATTGTTAGTTAGATTACTTGTTGGTTATTACTGCATTGTCGGAACTAGAAGCACAAGCATTTCGCTACACTCGCATTAACATCTGCTAACCATGTGTATGTGACAAATAAGATTAGATTTGATTTGATTTGATTTGAAATCTGCTAAGCATTCAAAATCTGCTAAGCATTCAAAATCTAAAATGTAACAAGTACTTTTGGGTGTCAATGAAAATGTAAGGAGTAAAACATACATTTATTTAGGAATGTACTAGAGTAAAAGTTGTCAAAAATATGAATAGTAAATTAAAGTACAGATACCCCAAAAAACTACTTAAGTAGAACTTTAAAGTATGTTTACTTAGGTACTTTACACCACTGCAATGAAGTGGGGGGCTATCAATGTTTTGATGCACCACACCTCCCCAAATAACTTTTGTCTGTTCAATGTGTATATTTATGTTTTTAAACTGTAGTGTTTTATGTTGTAAAAATGTGTTTTAAACTTTGCTGCTGTTTTGGCCAAGTCTCTCTTGAAACATTTATCTCAATGAGACTAACCTGGAAAAATAAAGGTAAAATAACATTGAACGCTAAAATAAGATTATGCTTACCCCAAAGTATAATAATACAACTGAAAAACACTAGATTGATTTAATTTGAACCAAAATTACCATTTTAAAACTATTTGTGACATGTATGGACATGCAATATCATAAATGGACACTAGAGGATAGTGTTGAATCTCGTAGTAGGCATTTTCACCATAAAGGATGAAGAAAAAATATTGTTTACTTCCTGGAGGAGGCAGTCTTGAAAGCGTACAGACATGCTGGTTGGATAACAGTTCGTGTTAGTGATGACTGGCACTGTTCTGGATCTTCAGAAAAGTACAACATCAAACTAATTAGCGTAATATGTTTAAGATCATATTTTTTTTAACGTTTATTTTTCACGACGTTGTGTCCAGTGTGCATACCTTTTAGTAGCTTTGGGACACCAAAGATAAACTTTTAGCAAGCTGGTTGGCAAGCATGCCTTGCTGGATCCTTGATGCTGAAGGACATCTGCCTACCTTATGGTAGAGGTAAAAGTTTATTTATTTTATAGCTATCATTCCAGCATTCTATATGTTGACCGTCCAATCACTGTTGCTAGAGCCATTCATGTCTTCTCAATTTATAAACATGGCAACTTGGAATTTGGCTTGTAAGTGCTCCAGGATGTTTGTACACAGTAGACTGTTGACTTTCGTGTCAGTCAGACATGAAAGTGGGCTCTCACTCTGCATCCTACATTTCCACTAGTTCTATCCTCTGGCCTAAAGGACTGCTGTGAGGTAGCAGAGAAGTGGTGAAGCAGTGTCTTAACGACAGAACAAAAATCTGGAGGAAAGATACCCAAGCATCCCTGGAGAGGAAGCCCAATCCAGACAGCAGAGTATCATCTGACCTCCGGAAGCTCAGCCTGGATGACTTTCCAGAGGATGGTGAGAGGCTAGTAAAGGACTCCTGAGAAGGACTATCCAGAGAAGAAGACAGGAATTATGAGACATTGTTTGGCGGCTCCTGGCTCTCACCCAGGGCAGAACAAGTCCCACAGGCTTTTTGTGAAGGAGGGTGTGGCCTCCTGTAGGGCCTCTGTAAGGCAGGTGTGTGAGGAGGCCCATAGACAGTGTGTGCAGATCCAGGGGGTTAGTAAGAAGGACTTGGAACAAGATGAGCGCAGGAGGGGTCCACCAGGGTTTATGCCTGCATGCCAGTCCTCTGGGTTATCTGCCAGAGGACAATACCTCCAAGCCACCCAGGGACAGCAGTCGCATCCCCCTCTGGCTACTCTTAGATGGAGTGCAAGACCCAATGAACGTTCTGCATATTTTCTTGGGGTGGATCGAGTTGGCGGAAGTCTTTGTAACAGGTAGCCAAACCTAATATTGAAGATCTGACTGTTTTTTAAGAGGTCTCATCTGATCAACCGAAAATCAATTGTAATGGTGTTTATGGCTGTGTTAAATGCATGATGTTTCTTTGCTTTTAGCTGTCCAATGACACCGGTCTTGAGTAAGGCCAGCACAGGTGTGGATGGAGGACATGGGAGTGTATGGCTATGACAGCCTCCTACTTATGCTGATATTGTCCCAATGCATTTTAGCTTGGTCATGCACTGGTCAGCTTACTTTCAGAATCTCATTGTTTGGTTTCAGTATTTTATGAGAACTTTAACACGTTTTTACCTTTGTCTTTACTGTTAGCACTTTTGACCTACAGTACCAGCCATAAGTTTGGACACACCTACTCATTCAAGAGTTTTTATTTATTTGTGCTATTTTCTACATTGTAGAATTAACAGTGAAGACATCGCAACTATGAAGCAACACATATGGAATCGTGTAGCAACCAAAAAGGTGTTAAACAAATAAAAAAATATATTATATTTTAGATTCTTCAAAGTAGCCACCCTTTGCCTTGATGACCACTTTGCACACTATTGGCATTATATATATAATGTCAGTCTCTCGATGTGCAAAACTGATAGAGACATACCCCAAGTGACTTACAGCTGTAATCGCAGCAAAAGGTGGTGCTACAAAGTATTAACTTAAGGGGGCTGAATAATTTTGCATGCCCAATTTTTCAGTTTTTGATTTGTTAAAAAAGTTTGAAATACCCAATAAATGTCGTTCCACTTCATGATTGTGTCCCACTTGTTGTTGATTCTTCACAAAAAAATAAAATTTTATATCTTTATGTTTGAAGCCTGAAATGTGGCAAAAGGTCGCAAAGTTCAAGGGGGCCGAATACTTTCGCAAGGCACTGTAATATATATATTTGTAATAATGACAATTACAACAATACTGAATGAACAATGAACACTTTTATTTAACTTAATATAATACATCAATAAAATATATTTAGTCTCAGATAAATAATGAAACATGTTCAATTTGGTTTAAATAATGCAAAAACAAAGTGTTGGAGTTGAAAGTAAAAGTGCAATATGTGCCATGTAAAAAAATCTAACGCTTATGTTCCTTGACCAGAACATGAGAACATATGAAAGCTGGTGGTTCCTTTTAACATGAGTTTTCAATATTCCAAGGTAAGAAGTTTTAGGTTGTTGTTATTATAGGACTATTTCCCTCTCTACCATTTGTATTTCATATACCTTTGACTATTGGATGTTCTAATAGGTACTTTAGTATTGCCAGCCTAATCTCGGGTGTTGATAGGCTTGAAGTTATAAACAGTGCAATGCTTGAAGCATTGTTAAGAGCTGCTGGCAAACACAGGAAAGTGCTGTTTGCATGAATGCTTACGAGCCTGCTGCTGCCTACCACCGCTCAGTCAAACTGCTCTATCAAATCATAGATTTAATTATAATATAGTAACACACAGAAATACAAGCCCTAGGTCATTAATATGGTCAAATCTGGAAACTATCATTTCGAAAACATAACGTTTATTCTTTCAGTGAAATACGGAACCGTTACGTATTTTATCTAACGGTCTAAATAAGTCTAAATATTGCTGTTACATTGCACAACCTTCAATATTATGTCATAATTACGTCAAATTCTGGCAAATTATTTCACAACCAGCCAGGAGGCCCAAACTGCTGCATATACACTGACTCTGCTTGCAATGAACACACGAGAAGTGACACAATTTCCCTAGTTTAATTTTGCCTGCTAACATGAATTTATTTTAACTTAATATACTGGTTTAAAAAAATATACTTCTGTGTATTGATTTTAAGAAAGGCATTGCTGTTTATGGTTAGGTACATTAGTGCGACGATTGTGATTTTTTTTCACAAATGCGCTTTTGTTAAATCATCCCCCGTTTGGTGAAGTTGGCTGTCTTTGTTAGGAAGAAATAGTCTTCACACAGTTCGCAACAAGCCAGGCGGCCCAAACTGCTGCATATACCCTGACTCTGTTGCAAGAGAAGTGACACAATTACCCTAGTTAAAATAAATTCATGTTAGCAGGCAATATTAACTAAATATGCAGGTTTAAAATATATACTTGTGTATTGATTTTAAGAAAGGCGTTGATGTTTATGGTTAGGTACACATTGATGCAACGACAGGGCTTTTTTCACGAATGCACTTGTTAAATCACCCATTTGGCCAAGTAGGCTGTGATTCAATGATAAATTAACAGGCACCGCATCGATGATATGCAATGCAGGACAAGCTCGATAAACTAGTAATATCATCAACCATGTGTAGTTAACTAGTGATTATGTTAAGATTGATAGTTTTTTATAAGATACGTTTAATGCTGCACTCGCATAACAGGTAGTCAGCCTGCCACGCAGTCTCCTCGTGGAGTGCAATGTAATCGGCCATGATCGGTGTCCAAAAATACCGATTACCGATTGTTATGAAAACTTGAAATCGGCCCTAATCAATCGGCCATTCCGATTAATCGGTCGACCTCTAGTTAATATAGCTGAAAACTGTTATACTGATTTAAAGAAGCAATAAAACTGGCCTTCTTTAGACTAGTTGAGTAGCTGTACCATCAGCATTTGTGAGTTCGATTACAGGCTCAAAATGGCCAGAGTTTCAGCAGAAAGTTCTTTGTTTCTGGACATTTTGAGCCTGTAATCAAACCCAAAAATGCTGACGCTCCAGATGCTCAACTAGTCTAAAGAAGGCCAGTTTTATTGCTTCTTAATCCGCACAACAGTTTTCAACTGTGCTAACCTAATTGCAAAGGGGTTTTCTAATGATCAATTCGTCTTTTAGAATGATAAACTTGGATTAACTAACACAATGTGCCATTAGAACACAGGAGTGATGGTTGCTGATAATGGGCCTCTGTACGCCTTTGTAGATATTCTATAAAAAATATGTCGTTTCCAGCTACAATAGTCATTTACAACATGTACTTCTGATCAATTTGATGTTATTTTAATGGACAAAGAATGTTTTTTTTTTTCAAAGACAAGGACATTTCTAAGTGACCCCAAACTTTTGAACGCTATCATCTCACTCGGTGTGATTTATCCATACCCTTTCTTCCTCTCCTCCCCTCTGTGTTCTCCAGGCATCCTGCTACACTTACCCCTGTCGTCCTGTAGAGATGGCCATCGATGACCGACTAGACTACACAACTCAAGGTGTTTACTTTGGATGCCCTCCCAGGCACTCCTCCCAGGGCTTAATGACTGGATTTACTGCATCAATTAGCCATCAGGGTCTCTGAGAGGCCTGGCTGGCTGATCGATTGTTCTCTAGCAGCTGATGTCCCCTTGCCGTGCTGTTCTGCACTGCCCTGGACCATGCTAACTGCTTGTCTGAATGTAAACCTAGTACAATGTAATTAAATCAAATCAAACATTTTCTACTCAAAGTTATTATTGGATTCTTTCTAATGTTTATTCACTCGAGATGTTAAGATTTTTTGCATATGTGCATGTTGAATCCATAAAAAGATAAGGGTTTATGAGAATGTAGCGCCTGGCGAAAGAGCTACTATTGTGCTATTATCAGAATGGGTTAGGGGATTAGGTTCAGCTAAATTGATTGCCAATGCTGGTTTTGAGTAGGGGGGGGGGGCCACAGTCTCTGGGCTATTGTTTCTGGTCAGTGACTGTTTAAAATTGATCATGGGAACAAGCAGCTGCTATTGATAGGCAACATTTGCCCTTTGACTGTCGCTCCACGTTTAACCCAGGGACTAATTTATCATTCATGTGCACACAAGAATATATATGTGTGTTTGTATACTGTATATAGTTTGTGAAAATTGTCACATCTTCAGCAGGTTTGTTTTTTGCCGATCAAACATTTAGCTTTTGCCTCAGACCATTTATATGCGTGTGTGTTTTAATAGATTGACACATATTTATCAATTCATGTTACAAGGATTGCATAGTTACATCCATTGAAAAAAAAATCTAGTTTCCACTACAGAGTAAATACTCTCCTACAACATTGTGCAGTGCAGTAGTAGTGGCTTTATAATCAGGCCTGTTTGTTCTTTCCCAGTGTGCTGCAGTGCTTGACCATGAATTGGCCTGATGTACTTGATTACTAATTATGGAAAACAGGAGGCATTGTCTCTCTTAGCCCTACAGTTTTGATAAGCTCTGCATACTCATCAACATGCACACAATTAATTGGTGTTGATTGCTTTTGGCATGTTCAATAGTTATTGATCGAGGGGAAGAGGTGTCCTTCAGCTGACTGCTTGCCTGGAGCTGACTCTATTCTTGGCTTGAGTCAAATGTCTAGTTGATATCTGGCAGTGCATTTCACAGGGTCACTGCTCTCCTAGGGTTTGCTTCTAGGACATTGGGATATTATGAAGTGGTATCTAATTCACATGCATAAGAAAGTAAACTGTTAACAACATATTTTGTTTGGGTGTAAAGGGAAATGTACTGCATTGGTTGCTGCTATTGCCTCGACTGTGAGTTGCAGTTTGTTTATTGTCATGTCTTTCCCTGGAGGCAGAACTGAGCGCTTAAGCTGCAAAAGTCCAAATTGTCTGTATCGTAAAAATTAATGAAAATAAAAAGTAGCTTTTTTGGTATTAATTTATGGTGGTTTTGGAATTAGGCATAGCAGTGTGGTTAGGTTTAGGTTTCAAATCAGATTTTATGACTTAATGGCAGTGCCAGCTATTGACCACTCTCTGCAGAGCTGCCTCCAGTACATGAGTCATCTCAATAAATGTCAACCTGCTCTATAGTTGCTGTCTCAAGGCAAGAAGGGTTTCCCATTCCGTATCCTTAGATGGGATCCCTACCAATCTGGCCTTTGTGTTTTAGTGGGATCCCTACCAATCTGGCCTTTGTGTTTTAGTGGGATCCCTACCAATCTGGCCTTTGTGTTTTAGTGGGATCCCTACCAATCTGGCCCTTGTGTTTTAGTGGGATCCCTACCAATCTGGCATTTGTGTTTTAGTGGGATCCCTACCAATCTGGCCTTTGTGTTTTAGTGGGATCCCTACCAATCTGGCCTTTGTGTTTTAGTGGGATCCCTATCAATCTGGCCTTTGTGTTTTAGTGGGATCCCTACCAATCTGGCCTTTGTGTTTTAGTGGGATCCCTACCAATCTGGCCTTTGTGTTTTAGTGGGATCCCTACCAATCTGGCCTTTGTGTTTTAGTGGGATCCCTACCAATCTGGCCTTTGTGTTTTAGTGGGATCCCTACCAATCTGGCCTTTGTGTTTTAGTGAGATGTCGGTAAGGTGTTCTGAGCATATAGTATAAGCTTAGAATCTGGCAATGATGACACACATTTGATCAGGTCATTAACAAAGACACTAATTAATAAGGAGAGGTTCCTAAAGTGTTTGAACACTGTCTTATGTCTTAGCAGGCTTTGTGCCTGTCTGCAGGTCCTGTGCTGATATGAGATGTGCATTGTCTCAGGGGGTCGCTCTGAACACTCGGGGAGCGGTCACCTGCTGTTTCGGCTGAGCTTGCACTCTGATGCAGAGGCACCAAGCAGCTCTACCTATTAAAATGTAAATTCCCTGTGCACTCAGTGGGGCCAGACTGGAGGAGGAGGAGGGAGAGGGGATCTGCTCAAGGGTTTGGGGATGTGTCAGCTTGTCCCCTTCACTTCACATGTTAATCACAGAGAGACAGGCCCATATGTCGGCTGCCACCGACCTGGAGGAGATGTGTGGAGCAGAAAAAAGCAATTAGAAAAATGTAGCCGCTTATGATTTGTCATTTTAAATGATCAGAGATATTATGCATTGTAACTGCGATTGTTTTGAATTGCCCAGAGGGGTATACTACAAAGCAGGATCAAGTTATCCAGCTAACTTTGATAAACAACCAGAAATACATTCATTTTCAGGTTCATCAAGAAAGCTAAACTTATGTTATTTGTTTTTGGTTGTTGAGTTAAGTAAACCACGCCCATTTCAAACATATCTTTAAAACATATTTATTTAGGCAAGTTAGCAGGCTAACTCCAGGATCCTGCTTTGTAGTATACCCCTCTTTAAAGATATTACAGCATTATTCAGGTTTTGACTTGGATTTCTATGAAGGAATTTGAATTGGAATCCCATTTCCTCTGTGGCTGTAGGCCCATGTAGTGGCCCATGTAGTGGCCCATGTAGTGGCCCATGTAGTGGCCCATGTAGTGGCCCATGTAGTTGTCATGGCAGTTGTTATTAACAGTGATCAATGTCTCCAAAAGTTATTCTGTAAATGATTGTGCTAACCACATATCTGCTGTGCACTCTGAAATACACATACACATCGTGTTCTGAAGAATAATGGGTGATCGCACAATCAAATGGGGGAGTTTGTTGTGGGGTAGTGGAGGGGATTTTATAGCTTTTTGAACCCCAGGGTTCAAATATCATCATTACGGCTTCTCTCTTTGCACTTGTCAACAAATACTGTTATTATTTCTGATTGGAAATACCACAAGGAATCTTTTAAAAGCGCTGAAGCTCTCTGAACTGCAATTGTGCAAAACAACATTTGGAAAAGTGCGGCAATGGAGTACATCATATATTTTTTTTCCAAAGCTTGGCACACAATTATTTTATTCTCAATAACATAGACATCTGAGCCACAGCAATTTGAGGTGGAATGAAATGGTCAGCGGTTCACAAAATGAGGTTGCTCTCTAAATGCCCTGCATTTATAGTCATCTTACACTGAAATGACTCTTCTAGAAAATGAGCTCTGTGGATTGCAAGGAGCACTTCACCAAGGCAGTCGTATTGGTCGGACATTTGATTCCTTCATCGGTCGTTCTTGCAAAGTTATGACATTTAAGTATTAACGCAAAAATCATTTGATTTAGCACACAACAAAAACAGGAGTTTGCAGGACAAAGCCCTCTAAAATGAACTGGTGTGTTGTGCTCTATTGAGTGTATGTGGTGATGATAGCAGGATGGGACTGTAGTGACAAATTACTGTATGGTCCTCCAGTTCCCTGTTAGAGCTACAGTCAGTCTCACTGCTAACTCCCCTCTCATCATGATGGAACCCTAAGTGGCCCTGCTTGCTGTTGTTTGATTGCATTCACAGAGTTGGTTGACTACGCTACATTCTCCAGTTGAGAGACAGACATCTATTGTGCTCCTCTGAAGTTCAACTTTTTGTCAATGTACCCATGTTTTGCTCAATCAACCAGTGGTGTAAAGTACAGTACTTAAGTAAAAAATACTTTAAAGTAGTACTTAAGTAGTTTTTGGGGGTATCTGTGCTTTACTTTACTATTTATATTTTTGGCAACTTTTACTACATTCCTAAATAAAATAATGTACTTTTTATATTCCATACATTTTCCCTGACACCCAAAAGAAGTTAAATTTTGAGAGGAAAATGGTCCAATTCATACGCTTATCAAGAGAACATCCCTGGTCGTCCCTCTGATCTGGCGGAGTCACTAAACACAAATGTTTTGTTTGTAAATTATGTCTGAGTGTTGTAGTGTGCCCTTGGCTATCAGTCAATAAAAAAACAAGAAAATTGTGCAGTCTGGTTTGCTTAATATAAGGAATTCTAAATGATTTATACTTGTACTTTTGATGCTTAAGTACATTTTAGCAATTCCATTTACTTTTGATACTTAAATATATCTAAAACCAAATACTTTTAGACTTTTACTCAAGTAGTATTTTACTGGGGGACTTTCACTTTCATTTTCTATTAAGGTATCTTTACTTTTACTCAAGTACGACAATTGAGTACTTTTTCCACCACTGTTAAAGTCCTTAACAGTCTTTTGACTCACCCGTGCGTCACTCTTAAGTAGCGTAATAAAAAAATACCCCCGAAAATCTAGCAGTTTAAGCTAGAGATGTCTGTTTTTTTGCATGGGCTCATTCTCAAATCGCAGCATCCTCCTAGGTTGGCCTTCCGCATCAGTGGTGGAAGGTGGCCGAGCTACAGCGGTGTTTGTCAGACCACGAGACATCCCGAAAATGTATCTTCTCACAAAAACGTATGTGGCGTCTGAACGGTTTGGCCTACAAACTAATGTGACCCCTCTATTGAAAGATGAGACTTTCACAAACACGGTGGTGTTCTCTGTGTCACGGGACTGGTCTGAGTGTAATCCATACAAATTAATGGATGTATTGAGGTAGTTTTGTGCCAACAAAAACAAGGAGTTAAATATGTGTAAAAAAAAAAAAAACTTTAATATTTCCTGAGCTTTCTTATATCTCCTAGATATAGAATAGACACTTCAAACCCTTCTTCTTTATGATTTTTTTTTTGACGGTCTTTTTGGCCATTTATGACCCCCCCCCCCACACACACACACCCTTTAGAGGTATAATGCCACGTTTACGTGCTAATCAGAACTAGGAAACTCAGACATTTCCGTCTTGCTAACTGTTTGTAATTATACACGTGCCACGTTCAACCATTTAGCAACATGGACATTTCTGAGTTTCTGGGTTTCCTAGTTCTGACTAGCATTTGAACACTTCATAAATGGCAAAAACCCACAACCCACATGAATTATGGATTTGTCTAGCACCCACTGACCCCTGCTGGTCTGTCCCAGCCATGAGGTTGCCCAGGCTTGCCTGTCTGGTGTTGGTGTTAGAGCATGTAGATGTAGCCGGAGGGCAGTGCAGACCCATGGAGGATTATGGTGATATGAAAATGACAATGTAAATGCAGGTTTAAGTGTTCTTGCCACTGCTTGGTTCAATACTAGGTGGGGCTCTTGTGGTCATGGCAGTCAAGAGCAGCGCACCAGGCTCCATTCATGCTGTCTGGCTCTGCATTTCAATTGATGGCCCCAGAATAGGAAGTGCATGGACACACATGGAGCCCTGGCCTGTGTGACACGTCTCTGTCTCACTAGGGCCAGCAGAGGTAGAAAGGTCAGTGTCACACATCAGATAATTCATTTTCAGCACTGGGCAGAACATAGACTTATTGTGTCTGATGATCACTCGCTCAACATTATGGAGGCTTTTGAATTCATAGCTATAGTGGTTATTTGTTGCAACAGGATCATAGCTATATCTGTTTTATATGGGCATAGTTATTTTTCTTTCTTAATTAACCATGTTACATATTTCTATGCTCCATGTGATTTAGTAAACATGTGGTCTTTACTGTGTCTTGGTGTGTCTGCTAAAAGTCTAGTGTGTTACCTCTTAGGCTACCTATCCCCACCAGGCTCACCCTAACAGATGGTGACAGCCTCTGCAATTCTGAGTCCAGCCCCACCATTCTCACATAAGGGTGTCACTTCCACCTAGGCTGATTGCCACTTTCTCTCTGAGTCGACAAGGAGTTCGATATAAGGTAGAAAAGGTCATAAGCCAGTTTTTATCCCTGCTTCTCCCTCTCCCAAATGACTTGTCTGCCTCTGAGGAGAATGAGAAGGGACAGGGCCGGCCGGGTGGGGATGGAGGAGTGGGGGAGATAATCCTCTGGACGGTGGAGAGGAATGCCAAAGAGGGAGTGACACGTGGGAGAGGAGCAGGGGGAGTGGTTGAGTTCTGAAATAGATGAGTCTTGAACAAGTGATAATGAATGAGTGGGAGCACAGCAGAGAGGATGTGAGAGGAACAGAGGTAGAGGAGACTGCTGAAGGACTGGACACAGAGGCGAATGGGGGGGGCGGGGGGGGGGGGTGAAGGACAGCATCAAGAGTCTTGTCGGAATTGGTGTCTGTGTCCAAAGCACCCAAGGCCAATAGGAAGACATCCCCTGAACATATCTGATATTACAGGGGCAAGACTGATCACTTTTAGACTGTCTATGAATAGTATGTTTCTGTGCGTCAATGAAAACAGGTGTGTAGAGTGAGATCCAGCAGGTGGTGCTCTAAGTCGGTGCTCTAAGTCAGTATTCCAGGGTGTCTGTCTGTCTGTCTGTCTGTCTGTCTGTCTGTCTGTCTGTCTGTCTGTCTGTCTGTCTGTCTTGTCTGTCTGTCTGTCTGTCTATCTTGTCTGTCCGTCTGTCTGTCTGTCTGTCTGACTGTATGTCAGTCTGCACGCATCATGAAGGACACCTCTGACACGTAATCCAGCTCCATGCACCAGTGACTAGCTGCTTAGTGGGGTTATGGAACGGAACGGTTCACAATTAAACTAAAACGGGCTCCACTCGCAATCCAACGGAGACCACGACAGGGCAATTAACCCGCTAATACAGTAGGCCATTAGACCTCCTTCTCTGTGCCGGGAGCCCCAGGGCACAGGCCTGGCATGGGACTGGGGGATATTAGAAGAGATGGTTTAATGTAATGACCCATTCTATGATTTTTAGTGCAGAGAATGATTTGTAGTGCTGTGTAAGGTTCTACAGTATGTAGGCCTATCTCATGATCCAGCTTCACTCCTCAGTGCAGTCTTGTTTCCTTGCAAAGCTTGGATCATTTCTTTGTTGTGTACAGTGGGGATCCCTATTTGAAGTGTAGACGTTTGTTGCAAAAATGATAGTTGAATCAATGTCAATAGGCCAAGACTTGAGGACTGGTCTGGGTGCTCGTCAGCATTCGCAGTAGTTACTGTGAGAGAGAATTTTCTTAATTAATTTTCTTCAACCATTCCCCTCCATTGATCCCACTGTATGGTGGCTTAGGTAGTCTATGTGGCCTCCTTTTTCCTCACTCAACTAGTAGAGAGAATAAATATTTACTAACTGTCTGTTTTCCCCCTGCGCTGCATGTGAGATTTAACTCTGTTTTATCAGCTCTGACGGTTCAGCCAGGGGCTTCTTTCATTTTCTGCTTTTGTGTTTTTAGCTGAGATTGACAGGCCGCTCTCTCTCCCGCCCTGGAGCGGAGTGCAGCCCTGTTCTATTAATCTGTTTAATATGCCAGGGAAACAGTGGAGCGGGAGAACTGGCAGCTCGCTAATGGAATCTGGGCAGGTTAGAGCGGCCTTGCATATCAGACAACGCAGCAGCACAAGGTGGAGGCCAAATGAATGGCTTGCTGTGCAACGGTGTCGCATCGCCCTGGGAGACGGAGGGGGTCACATCTCGCTCCTCACCCTGCATTCTGACCCTCACATTGGTGACCTTCCCTCATAAAGACTCCATTCTGTTAGGGAGTTACCTCCATTCTGTTAGGGAATTACCTCCATTCTGTAGGAGAGTTACCTCCATTCTGTAGGAGAGTTACCTCCATTCTGTTAGTGAGTTACCTCCAATCTGTTAGGGAATTACCTCCATTTTGAAGGAGAGTTACCTCCATTCTGTAGGCGAGTTACCTCCATTCTGTAGGAGAGTTACCTCCATTCTGTTATGGAGTTACCTCCATTCTGTTAGGGAATTACCTCCATTCTGTAGGAGAGTTACCTCCATTCTGTAGGAGAGTTACCTCCATTCTGTAGGAGAGTTACCTCCATTCTGTTAGGGAATTACCTCCATTCTGTAGGAGAGTTACCTCCATTCTGTAGGAGAGTTACCTCCATTCTGTAGGAGAGTTACCTCCATTCTGTTAGGGAGTTACCTCCATTCTGTAGGAGAGTTACCTAAATTCTGTAGGAGAGTTACCTCCATTCTGTAGGAGAGTTACCTCCATTCTGTTAGGGAGTTACCTCCATTCGGTTAGGGAGTTACCTCCATTCTGTAGGAGAGTTACCTCCATTCTGTTAGGGAGTTACCTCCATTCTGTTAGGGAGTTACCTCCATTCTGTTAGGGAGTTACCTCCATTCTGTAGGAGAGTTACCTCCATTCTATTAGGGAGTTACCTCCATTCTGTTAGGGAATTACCTCCGTTCTGTAGGAGAGTTACCTCCATTCTGTTAGGGAGTTACCTCCATTCTGTTAGGGAGTTACCTCCATTCTGTAGGAGAGTTACCTCCATTCTGCTAGGGAGTTACCTCCATTCTGTTAGGGAATTACCTCCATTCTGTAGGAGAGTTACCTCCATTCTGTAGGAGAGTTACCTCCATTCTGTTAGGGAGTTACCACCATTCTGTAGGAGAGTTACCTCCATTCTGTAGGAGAGTTACCTCCATTCTGTAGGAGAGTTACCTCCATTCTGTAGGAGAGTTACCTCCATTCTGTTAGGGAGTTACCTCCATTCTGTTAGAGAGTTACCTCCATTCTGTTAGGGAGTTACCTCCATTCTGTTAGGGAGTTAACCTCATTCTGTAGGGGAGTTACCTCCATTCTGTAGGAGAGTTACCTCCATTCTGTAGGAGAGTTACCTCCATTCTGTAGGAGAGTTACCTCCATTCTGTTAGTGAGTTACCTCCAATCTGTTAGGGAATTACCTCCATTTTGAAGGAGAGTTACCTCCATTCTGTAGGCGAGTTACCTCCATTCTGTAGGAGAGTTACCTCCATTCTGTTAGGGAGTTACCTCCATTCTGTTAGGGAATTACCTCCATTCTGTAGGAGAGTTACCTCCATTCTGTAGGAGAGTTACCTCCATTCTGTAGGAGAGTTACCTCCATTCTGTTAGGGAATTACCTCCATTCTGTAGGAGAGTTACCTCCATTCTGTAGGAGAGTTACCTCCATTCTGTAGGAGAGTTACCTCCATTCTGTTAGGGAGTTACCTCCATTCTGTAGGAGAGTTACCTAAATTCTGTAGGAGAGTTACCTCCATTCTGTAGGAGAGTTACCTCCATTCTGTTAGGGAGTTACCTCCATTCGGTTAGGGAGTTACCTCCATTCTGTAGGAGAGTTACCTCCATTCTGTTAGGGAGTTACCTCCATTCTGTTAGGGAGTTACCTCCATTCTGTTAGGGAGTTACCTCCATTCTGTAGGAGAGTTACCTCCATTCTATTAGGGAGTTACCTCCATTCTGTTAGGGAATTACCTCCGTTCTGTAGGAGAGTTACCTCCATTCTGTTAGGGAGTTACCTCCATTCTGTTAGGGAGTTACCTCCATTCTGTAGGAGAGTTACCTCCATTCTGCTAGGGAGTTACCTCCATTCTGTTAGGGAATTACCTCCATTCTGTAGGAGAGTTACCTCCATTCTGTAGGAGAGTTACCTCCATTCTGTTAGGGAGTTACCACCATTCTGTAGGAGAGTTACCTCCATTCTGTAGGAGAGTTACCTCCATTCTGTAGGAGAGTTACCTCCATTCTGTAGGAGAGTTACCTCCATTCTGTTAGGGAGTTACCTCCATTCTGTTAGAGAGTTACCTCCATTCTGTTAGGGAGTTACCTCCATTCTGTTAGGGAGTTAACCTCATTCTGTAGGGGAGTTACCTCCATTCTGTAGGAGAGTTACCTCCATTCTGTAGGAGAGTTACCTCCATTCTGTTCGGGAGTTATCTCCATTCTGTTAGGGAATTACCTCCATTCTGTAGGAGAGTTATCTCCATTCTGTAGGAGAGTTACCTCCATTCTGTAGGAGAGTTACCTCCATTCTGTTAGGGAGTTACCTCCATTCTGTTAGGGAGTTACCTCCATTCTGTAGGAGAGTTACCTCCATTCTGTTAGGGAGTTACCTCCATTCTGTTAGGGAGTTACCTCCATTCTGTTAGGGAGTTACCTCCATTCTGTAGGAGAGTTACCTCCATTCTATTAGGGAGTTACCTCCATTCTGTTAGGGAATTACCTCCGTTCTGTAGGAGAGTTACCTCCATTCTGTTAGGGAGTTACCTCCATTCTGTTAGGGAGTTACCTCCATTCTGTAGGAGAGTTACCTCCATTCTGTTAGGGAGTTACCTCCATTCTGTTAGGGAATTACCTCCATTCTGTAGGAGAGTTACCTCCATTCTGTAGGAGAGTTACCTCCATTCTGTTAGGGAATTACCTCCATTCTGTAGGAGAGTTACCTCCATTCTGTAGGAGAGTTACCTCCATTCTGTTAGTGAGTTACCTCCAATCTGTTAGGGAATTTTCTCCATTCTGTAGGAGAGTTACCTCCATTCTGTAGGCGAGTTACCTCCATTCTGTAGGAGAGTTACCTCCATTCTGTTAGGGAGTTACCTCCATTCTGTTAGGGAATTACCTCCATTCTGTAGGAGAGTTACCTCCATTCTGTAGGAGAGTTACCTCCATTCTGTAGGAGAGTTACCTCCATTCTGTTAGGGAGTTACCTCCATTCTGTAGGAGAGTTACCTAAATTCTGTAGGAGAGTTACCTCCATTCTGTAGGAGAGTTACCTCCATTCTGTTAGGGAGTTACCTCCATTCTGTTAGGGAGTTACCTCCATTCTGTAGGAGAGTTACCTCCATTCTGTTAGGGAGTTACCTCCATTCTGTTACGAAGTTACCTCCATTCTGTTAGGGAGTTACCTCCATTCTGTAGGAGAGTTACCTCCATTCTATTAGGGAGTTACCTCCATTCTGTTAGGGAATTACCTCCGTTCTGTAGGAGAGTTACCTCCATTCTGTTAGGGAGTTACCTCCATTCTGTTAGGGAGTTACCTCCATTCTGTAGGAGAGTTACCTCCATTCTGTTAGGGAGTTACCTCCATTCTGTTAGGGAATTACCTCCATTCTGTAGGAGAGTTACCTCCATTCTGTAGGAGAGTTACCTCCATTCTGTTAGGGAGTTACCTCCATTCTGTAGGAGAGTTACCTCCATTCTGTAGGAGAGTTACCTCCATTCTGTAGGAGAGTTACCTCCATTCTGTAGGAGAGTAACTTCCATTCTGTAGGAGAGTTACCTCCATTCTGTAGGAGAGTAACCTCCATTCTGTAGGAGAGTAACCTCCATTCTGTAGGAGAGTAACCTCCATTCTGTAGGAGAGTTACCTCCATTCTGTAGGAGAGTAACCTCCATTCTGTAGGAGAGTTACCTCCATTCTGTAGGAGAGTAACCTCCATTCTGTAGGAGAGTAACCTCCATTCTGTAGGAGAGTAACCTCCATTCTGTAGGAGAGTAACCCCCATTCTGTAGGAGAGTTACCTCCATTCTGTAGGAGAGTAACCTCCATTCTGTAGGAGAGTAACCTCCATTCTGTAGGAGAGTAACCTCCATTCTGTAGTTTAGTTGTCTCCATTCTGTAGGAGAGTAATCTCCATTCTGTAGGAGAGTTACCTCCATTCTGTAGGAGAGTAACCTCCATTCTGTAGGAGAGTAACCTCCATTCTGTAGGAGAGTAACCTCCATTCTGTAGGAGAGTAATCTCCATTCTGTAGGAGAGTTACCTCCATTCTGTAGGAGAGTTACCTCCATTCTGTTAGGGAGTTACCTCCATTCTGTAGGAGAGTTACCTCCATTCTGTATGATACTTGTATCCATTCTGTCAGAAACTTTCCTCCAAAGTCTACCTGTATGGATTGGCTGTGTACGGAAACTATACTGAACAAAAATGTAAACCCAACAATTTCAAAGATTTTACAGTCAATTTAATTTTATTGTTATGCCCTGATCTATGGATTTCACATGACTGGGAATACAGATATGCAGCTGTTGATCACAGATATCTTTTAAAAAAGTAGGGGAGTGGATCAGAAGACCAGTCAGTATCTGATATGACCATCATTTGCCTCAATCAGCGTGACACATTTCCTTTGCATAGAGTTGATCAGGCTGTTGATTTTGGCCTGTGGAATATTGTCCCACTCCTCTTCAATGGCTGTGCACATTTGCTGGATTTTGGCGGTACTGGAACACACAGCTGTACACGTTGATCCAGAGCATCCCAAACATGCTCAATGGGTGATATGTCTGGTGAGTATGCAGGCCATGGAAGAACTTGTGATGTTCAGCTTCCAGAAATGATCATGCTGAAACATGAGGTGATGGCGGCAGATGAATGGTATGACAATGGGCCTCAGGATCTTGTCATGGTATCTGTGTGCATTCAAATTGCCATCGATAAAATGCAATTGTGTTTGTTGTCCGTAGCTTATGCCTGCCCATACCATAACCCCACAGCCACGATGAGGAACTCAGGAACTCTATTCACAACGATGACATCAGCTCGCTCACGCAACGCCATACACGTCTGCTGTTGTGAGACTGGTTGGGCGTACTGCCAAATTCTCTAAAACAACGGAGGCGGATTATGGTCAAGAAATTAACATTCAATTTTCTGGCAACATCTCTGGTGAATATTCATCTAGTCAGCATGCCAATTGCATGCTCCCTCAAAACTTGAGACATATGTGGCATTGTGTTGTTTGACAAAATTTCACATTTTAGGGTGGCTTTTTATTGACCCCAGCACAAGGTGCATCTGTGTAATGATCATGCTGTTTAATCAGCTTCTTGATATGCCACACCTGTCAGGTGGATGGATTATCTTGGCAATGGAGTAACGCTCACAAACAGGAATGTAAACAAATTTGTGCACAACATTTGAGAGAAATAAGCTTTTTGTGTGTATGGAACATTTCTGGGATCTTTTATTTCAGCTCATGAAACATGGGACCAACACTTTATTTTTTGTTCAGTGCAGTTTCAATGAAAACATGGAAATATATATTATATTCCCCCCAGTGTCCTTACCTTGAGAGTGATATATAAGGTAGTGGAGTAATGCAACAACACACTCTCCAAATGCAATACACCTGTGCCTATTATGAATGTCAATCCTCTTGTCTATACATGAGCTTACTTATAAGCACAGAAATGTTTATCTCTTCATTATATGTGCTTTCATCTCCATATCCCTGTTGCAGTGATGGGAGCGTCTCCACTGTTTGGTTTCCAAGACCGTTGAAAGCGTTGCCATTTGCAGTGACATCTCAATAGAACTTCATAAATGTCACACATCATCCAAATGTTGAACAGAGGATGCCTGGCCGTCTAAGTTGCAGTAGGCTGGAGGATGCTCTCACTCCATAGGTTCTAGCTATATAATTAGTAGTCGCTGGTCAGTACCAGGCTCATATCGAGTTGTTTGAAGAAGAGGGTGCAGACCGGCCCCCCCCCTACCTACTACTTCTAAATGACCAGACTCATTTACACAAATGAAAATGAGAAATCCCTCATACATTTTACATTACAATGTTTTAGTTCATTATGGGTGGTGAGTTATTAGCTAATTTGCTCTGTGAAATTCACAGTCACTTTGACTGAGCTGGTATGTCATAACGGAGCTAAATGCAGCGTGCGTTATAGATGGTAACCAGGAGGAGGAGAGAGGAAGAAGATACAGTTAAACCCAGGTGTTGGAGCTGTGCACACTAAGAGGTATTGTCCCCAATACATCAATTTCACACTAGTGTAATACCAATTAAAAGTGTTAAATATTGTTATAAAGGTATCTCGTTTTTTAAAAACCTACCTTTACTGAAGAGGGCACGACAAAACCTATTCCCCTTCAAGAGACTGAAAAGATCTGGCATGGGTCCTCAGATCCTCAAAAGGTTCTACAGCTGCACCATTGAGAGCTGGTTGTATCACTGCCTAGTATGGCAACTGCTCTGCCTCCGACCGCAAGCTACTACAGAGGGTAGTGAGAACGGCCCAGTACATCACTGGGGCCAAGCTTCCTGCCATCCAGGACTTCTATACCAGGCGGTGTCAGAGGAAAGCCCTGAACATTGTCAAAGACTCCAGGCACCCTAGTCATAGAATGTTCTCTCTGCTACTGCACGGCAAGCGGTACCGGAGCGCCAAGTCTTGGTCCAAGACGCTTCTAAACAGCTTCTACCCCCAAGCCCTAAGACTCCTGAACATCTAGTCAGACTACCCAGACTATTTGCAGTGCACCCCCTCTCACCCCCTCTTTACACCACTGCTACTCTCTGTTGTCATCTATGCATAGTCACTTTAATAGCTCTATCTACATGTACATACTACCTCAAATAACCTGTGCCACCGCACATTGACTCTGTATCAGTACCCCCCTCTATAGTCTCGCTATTGTTATTTCACTGCTGCTCTTTAATTACTTGTTACTTTTATCTCACTCTTATCTGTATTTTTTTTTAAACTGCATTGTTGGTTAGCGGCTCGTCGGTAAGCATTTCACTGCAAGGTCTCCCCTGTTGTATTCGGCGCATGAGACTAATAATGTCACGCCCTGACCATAGTCTTTTTATTCTCTATTTTGGTTAGGTCAGGTGTGACTAGGGTGGGTAATCTAGGTTGTTTTATTTCTATGTTGGCCTGGTATGGTTCCCAATCAGAGGCAGCTGTTTAGCGTTGTCTCTGATTGGGGATCATATTTAGGCAGCCATTTCCCCCACTGTGTTTTGTGGGATCTTGTTTTTGTGTTGTTGCCTGTGAGCACTCCAGATCGTCACGTTTCGTGTATTCTTTATTGTTTTTGTGCTGTTCACTTCAAATAAAATATGTCGAACCGATTTCATGCTGCGCTTTGGTCCGAGTGTTATTACGACGATCGTGAGAAATACAAATTGATTTGATTTGATTTACTGAGAGTTTATAGTCTTAAGGCCCGGTGTGTAGCTTCCATTGAATTTAGAGCAATTTCCAGCCTCCCTGTTCTATGATAATTGTGCATTGAAGTCTACTATTACAGTACATTCATTGTCATCAGATAAGTATCAAGAAACCAAAAAAGTTAATCATTTATCATCATATGTTTTCCGATGTCAGATGAGTTTTTGCTCTGAAATGAGGGATTTCAGGGTTTGTCTGTCTCCTCCTTTCCTCCCCACTCCTCTCTTCCCTCCTCCTTCACTGTCTATCGCCGTGCCAGGGACATCCATCCTACAATTTGCATATGTGCAGCTCACCCGGGGGCGGCGGGCGGGCAGACGATTGTGCTGTCGAGGCTGGCAGCCATGTCATACCACACCACAATGGAGGGGCTCACCATGTTTGTTTGTGAAAATTGCAGCCTCAGGAATCCATTTGGCACAGAATCCAGGCATCGTGCTACCTCCTCTGGCACGGAGGTGTGTGTGCCCAGACGCTGTCGTCTCTCACTCTCTGTGGTCCGCAGGGGGCCGGGGATTCCCTAATGCCTCAAATTGCTGAGACATGTAAACAAATGGCCTCGTGAATTAGCCCCTGGTCTACAAGCCAAGCGTACTACTGGCATTGGTAATCCCACCCCTTTTTTCATCACCTCTCCTCATCTGCATGACACACAGAAATAGATGAAGCGAGTCATGCAGACCAGAGAGGACATAACGCATAGCTTTTTCTGACCATATTCATGGAGCAGGTTTTTGTCTGGAAGTAGGAGGGGCTGCATTAGAGAAAGCACACTCTTTCAGGAATGAACACTTCTTCATTACAGCAATATTGTTCTAAAAGGGTCTTAACAGTCTTTATTAAGTGTGACGTTACAAAAGGTCTCTCTCAGTGTTTAATGCTCGTTGTAGCTAGGTTGCCAGCCTTCGTAAAATGAGCATCCAGCATGTTAACGGTCGTCTGTTAACACTTACGCAAATTGTCTCAAGCAAGAAGCAAGTCCAGGAAACTATTATTTAGAACATTTTCAAAGTCTTAAAAATGGTTTGAAAGGGAATAGTGAGAGGAGAATGGTTGTTTGTATTTGACAAGAGAGAGAGGGAGAGACGGTGTCTTTCTCACAGGGTCCTGGGAGTGGGGTGTGAGGGGTTGGGGGAGAGGGGGAGAGGAGGAGTGGATGAGCCGGTGAGATGATAATGCAGCATGACACCTCTGAAATGAGACCCTGGTTGCCATGGCAAAGAGGCTGGAGGGGACAGTCTCTCAAGAGGCTGAAATAAAACAAGCTGTAAATGATGTTTGATCAGTATTTAGATCATGTAGCTGCTCAGGACAGACCTTTTGTCAGCTGCTTGCACGCCCATGCCTATGCAATTGTTTTCCACTAGACTGACTGACTCTCTTCTCATCTTTATTTATCATCTTCTCGTACCCCCCCCCCCCCCCCCCCCCCCCCCCCCTCCCCATCCATATTTTCTTCTCCATCCACTCTCTTAGTTTACCCACTTCATTTTCAAACGGACATAATATTAGCATGTTGCTAGACTTAAATCCCCATAGCCAGAGCTTTGTCAATATTCACATTTCTCTAAGTTGTTAGGTTTGGCCTTTTATCATTAGTATTGTTTTTGTTTCGTTTTTTCTTTGTCAGTCTGTTTTTTCTCGTTCTGGTTCGCTCCCATTGAAACATACACGAGTAGGTATTGTATCATGTTTTATGTAACTGTCTATGACATACAATGTAAAACAAATATATAATTGTTCACAAAAAAACATTCATGGATCATGACCACCGCTTTCAGAGAAAAATACAAACCAGTAACCAGTTTCTTCAGCTCCGATTTTCTTTGTACCTTCCCTATACCATCAAGGTCCATGATTATACACAGCTGTATTCCATCCAGACTACCTAATGTTCAGCCATCCCTACTCCATGGTCCTGGTCCTGGGGTGTGTGGGGGTGAATGGGGTGCAGGTCCACCATTGCATCATGCCTATACCATTCTATATTCTATATGCACATGGCTGTTCTGTTGTGTGATGTTCTGTTTGCGCAGGGCTTAGCAGCAGGGAAGGATATGATCTGTGTGGTACATTTGTAAATACTGGGGAAAGTGCCTGATCTCTCTTCCACAGTTGTATTTGCTCATGCACCCGAGCATGCTAAGTAGGATTTATTCTCGTTATTTGCCAAGCAACATGCACACCCACCTACACACACAAAACATACGGAGCCCTTTTAGGATGTGAAATCTCTGAATGTATTTCATTGTATTATACACTGAAGACTTGCCTGCAGACAAACATTTTCATGTTTTGCTTGTTCTTTTCGGATGTTGTCTGGAGTGGTGGTGCTGTGTTCACAACATCTCTACACCCAGTCCATCCTACTGCTCTCTGAGTGACAATCCCTTTGTCCAACTTCATAGTTGATGAGTTTCCCTTTCGAAATGGGAATAGAAATTGGGGTCAGGTGTAAGAATAGTGAGAGGTTTATTAGCTGAATCATGTGTGGGGAGTACTACACTGTTGTCCTATTTTTGCTGGGGGGGGGGGGGAGCAGCATGCTGGAAACACCTGCTGTTCATCATGAGTGAATGCAGTATGTATCCTCATTGCTTGACACAGAATGGAAAATAAATGAGAATATGGTGATGGATATATATTTTGTTCTGAACCAACAGCTTCCCCAGTCCATTTCTGCTGCTGCTTTCCCACTTCTGTTTTCTTCTGTCAGCTTTGCCATTGATGGACTGCTTACCAAGCCAGAACTAATCACCTCTGACTGCTATCTGTCTCTGTCAATTACACAGTAGCTGCCTCATGCCCTTCTGCCACCTCAAAGGGGTGAAATACATATATCCCACACATACAGTACCCCACAACCATCCTCTTCTGAGGGTTCCCTCCATTTTAAATTTAGACACATGGCTACATATTACAAAACTCTTATTTTGCCAAATAAGTTGCCATATAGAAATAGCAGACTGGCAGACACATTATGGGTACATTCATTAGAACATACAGTATCAGGTTATGGAGATATGCACTGAGTGGACAAAACATTAAGAAGACAGGCTGTTTCCATGACATAGACTGACCAGGTGAATCCAGGTGAAAGCTATGATCCCTTATTGATGTCACTTGTTAAATCCACTTCAATCAGTGTAGATGAAGGGGAGGAGACAGGTTAAAGAAGGATTTTTCATTCTTGAGACAAATGAGACATGGATTGTGTGTCATTTAGAGATTGAAAAGATTGAAGTGCTATTGAACAGGGTATGGTAGTAGGTTCCAGGTGCACCGGTTTGAGTGTGTCAAGAACTGCAATGCTGCTGGTGTTTTCACGCTCAACGGTTTCCTGTGTGTAGCAAGAATGGTCCACCACCCAAAGGACATCCAGCCAACTTGACACAACTGTGGGAAGCATTGGAGTCAACATGGGACAGCATCCCTGTGGAACGCTTTCGACACCTTATAGAGTCCATGCCTTGACAAATTGAGACTGCTCTGAAGGCAAAACAGGGAGGTGCAACTCAATATTAGGAAGATGTCCCTAATGTTTTGTCCACTCAGTGTATAACATATTAGGTAGGGGGTAGGTTCAGAACACGTGACAGATGGATGTGATGTACACGCCACACAGCAGGTATTGGACAAGGCACTGTTAGAGGTAGGTGTGGAGGGCAATAGGGTGTTACTGCATCTGAAAGTGAAGGTGTTCACATTTCTTTCCAGGAGCCCTGCTACAACAACTACCCCTGAAGGCAACTCAATATTTAAAACAGTCAATATGATAGATCAGATACATGCATGTCCAGTCAAGTTTGCTCAGAAAGATGACAGATGTGCGTATGAGTGTGACATCAGTGTGTCTGGTAGAGTTTGGCTACTCAATGGCAGACATCTGTAATCACAACACTGTCCAGAGAGATGTCCAGCAGACGGCTACTCGACATGGCTACCGTTAACTTTTACTGATCCTGGGTCTGAGTGACGTCGAGTCTGAATAAGTGAGAGGAATGTATGGTGATAGGAGACAGTCATTTAAACGTTTGTCGTCTCTTTTCTGTAGGATTCTCATCTGTCAAATGTTGGCTACATTATAGATCATTGTGCAAATTTGCATATTCAAGAAATGTTATATGGATCTTCTTTTTTATTTCCCCCCCTCCTTTTTGTCTTCCATTCAAGGTATTAATTGAGAACATTCCTGTTAAGCTGAGTTGAGCTGCTGTTATCTGGAATCAATCGGCCCTGCCTCTAATGATGGTCTACATTAAATCAAAACCCATCAGCCCCACTCCATTGTGAAACCATCTTTTAATTGGCAGTTACATTCTGGTTAATAGTATGATGATTGGAAACATCTAATAGAGGCTCCATTGGGAGCTGCCGGTCTATTATTCTGTGGACGGACAGTTACGGCTGTTTTGTGTTTCCCGGCTTGAAGAGGTTGTGTACTGGTTGTAGCAGATAAAAACGGAAGTGCTCTTTCCTCCTCAATGCTTCATGTTGATCTCTATCTCATATATTTGATCTTCTCCCTTCCCCTCTCTCCTCCATTTCTCTCCTTCATCCCCCTCTCTCTGTTTCTCACTGTCTGCTTGGTGATACGTGGACGGAGATGGCTGGCAGAGACAGATCGCTCAGCCCCAGCTTAAAGGTGACTTCCTCGTTCCTTCTGCCCAACAACGCTGGATCATGGGATTCCCTCATGGACACCGCACTCCACTCAGACACATCACATAGGATGGAGAACAACAGAACGGGGAGGCAGAGATGAGAGTATTAGATGAGGAAAGGAGGGATGAGAATAGAGAACCAGAAGAGACTGAGTTACATAGAGGATAGTCTAGATATACACTGAGTTTTAGAATGGAATGAGAGACACAAAGGAGAGGTGTGGGGGAGAGAGCAGTAGAGAGAGAACGGTGTTTAGGGGGAGACAGAGGTGGGGGCCGGGTGGGCTTATATGAGTGGGGGGCATTCATCATTATTGGCGCACACCTCCATCCCTTGCTCACCCTGATGTCCCCTCCACTGCTGACATAAATCATGATTTCCCCATAATAGATCCCCTCTCTGCCATACAGGGGAAGAATGCCGCTCATATCGATTTCACCCTCTCCTCCCTCTGCCTTTCCCTTCGGCTCTGTGGGCTCTGACGCAAAATCATTATGAAACATCACTGATTTGAAATTCATGGGATACTAAATAAAGTTTATTTTTTTCTCCAGCTAAATTTTGATGCATGAGAAGCAAAGGGAGAGTAAATGAGAAGTAACGATATTGAGATTACAGAGTGTGTACAATGCCATTATCCTCCTATTGATTTGTGTTTGAAGCACATGTAATGAGAGCCAGTGGAGGGAATCATAAACAGCCGAGGACAGAGAGTGAGAGAGAGGACTGGATGGACCGCAGGACAGGAGAGGGGCTGGTTGACAAACTGAGCACACCCATGAACAGGTTGACCCTGTGAGGCCTTGATGACTCAGTCACACCAGTATCTTTGGTTCAGCTTGGCTGTGATGTTATGACAACCTTTCCCCTCACATCCTGTACTGTAGATAGATGTAGACTAGGTGTTGTTCAAAATCACTGTGACATATATATCACACAGGCTGGTGTCATTGGGTTTTTATTCCTAATTCCAGTTTAAATTGACTGAATCAATTGGTGAGGAAAGGTATATTATATGATGTGTTTTGTGTGCGCGCTGGACTGTACATGAAGGTGTCTGTGTCTGTGTGTTGCTGTTTGAGCCAATTCGCATTTTTCCACCTGTATTACTTACCCCCCCCCCCCCAAATGTAAACCTTCAGAAGATATTCCATGATTCTCTCAGTAAATAAGCGTGGGGATGGCTGATGTGGCCACTTGATACATGACCAGGGGTAGCTGGCCGTGGCCTGGACAGGATTATACGTGGAGGATTGGAGGGATATTAATGTAAAGAGGGGGGACAAGGATGCTCAGGTCCAATTACTATGCACCCTGTTATCTTCAAGCAGGCCAAACTGTGCTGAGGTGGAAGGGATTAATGGCCTTGGACGCTGGCCACAGTCCGCCACACCACCGGGCCAATTATGGAGCCATATTGGCTCCCTGCGTATCCACAGCCACTGCAGCAGTCTAGTGGGTGAGAATACTATGTGAAAACTCTAATGGGGGTCAGAGGTCAGGGTGAGGCAGGGAGGGGATAGGGCTTGACGATATAAGGATATTGGGGTGGGATGGGGGTTTACATTTGGAGTAATGTGTAAAACTTTCACTTTTATCTGTTGAGTACACAACAAATAGTAGACTTTTTTTGACAGATTGGAGAATGTTTTGTTGCATGTTCATCTGGGCTTTTAGCCTGGAGGCTGCACTGTTTAGTCTGCTATCTTTGCTAAACAAGTTTTAATAAACAATGCCCTTTTAGGGTGAAATGAACAACAACGTGTGACACTTTATTACGCGCATGAATATTATGAAGTGCTAATCAAATGTGACCTTTGTTTTTCAAAGTCAGCTGTGGAAACAACATTAGCACTACAAATGAGTCTGCCAAATTAGTACCTGAATGATTAAAAGTTGTAAATATTTAATTTCACACCTTTCTATAATTAGATATGAAAATTTAATGTGTTAACCAGAAGGCAAAGCTAGACTGTGTTTTACTCATGTCTTGATTAATTACTCACCGGCAAATGCATATATTTTCAATTTACATTGTAATGTGTTTCCTCGTCTTGCCATCGTGGCTGAACATACATTACTAACGGATTACTGAGGAAGTTGCTCTTGGATCGCAATTCATTTTCATGGCCCATGTTGTATGGTTGCTAGTTTGGATTTCAGTCTTAAGTGGGCTGGTGGTAGAATCACCTGATCACTGACAGGAGTGTCTCTTTTTAATATCATTTTATTGCAGTTGGCTAAATCACAGGCACACAGAGTGTTTCTTGGTAGTCTTAAACAAACCTACTTTGTAACAAAAGTATACACCTCACACACATGGTTATGGGATTCGAAAAAGAAAGCACCTGCACCATTGATTTATTTTTATTTAACTAGGCAAGTCAGTTAAGAACAAATTCTTATTTACAATGACGGCCTACCCCGGCCAAACTCTAACGATGCTGAGCCAATTGTGCGCCGCCCTATGGGACTCCCAATCACGGCCAGTTGTGGTACAGCCTGGAATCAAACCAGGGTCTGTAGTGATGCCTCTAGCACTGAGATGCAGTGCCTTAGACCACTGCCCCAATGTCAAATATAGCATTCCAGTATTACGTTTTATATACATAACAGAAGACTGAATTATAGCAAACCATTTGACATAGAAACACTGGATTTTTATTAATAATAATAAATAATAATAATCATTTAATAATCTTTATTGATTATACAATTCTGAAAAATATGACTAGCATTCCACCCCTGAGGCCACTAGGTCATTTGACTGCAGGAAAGGGTCCTGCATGGTCCTAGACCTACATACTGTATGTTGACATTAGGGAACTATTCCTTGTGCAATAAAAAACATTCTTTTCTAGAGAAGCAGTTCCTCCTTCTTCCTTCTGAGAAACAAAACAAAGCCACCGCTTTAGTCCAGGTCAAAGAGCAGTAGAGCAGGTTAGACCCAGCCGGCTCCCAGAGCACCTTGCCTTGTGTGATCCAGACATTTTCTCCTCTGGTCTGGTGCCACGCTGCATACTCTAATGTGACTGATGTTTCCCCTCAAAGTCCTCAGTAATAAATGGAGTGCCATTTTGCGGCCGTGGCAAAGCCAGGCCTCCGTATTGATTAACTCTCATCATCGACTCTCTCCCACTTCCCTGATTTATGAGCCTCTGTTATTTTTACATTAGCCATCAGATTCATCTCCTGGCCTGGCTGGGGTTGGTCGCGGCTGGGCAGCATATGAGGCTAATTCCTCCTGAATGGGGTGCAGCTGACAGGCTCTCATTCTCTGTTTGCATGTGGTGTTTATTGGTCTGGGCCACGTGGAGAAGCACTATGTTGCTACCTTTCATATCATACTGCAGATCTAGTACAGGACAGTCTCCAGCTGTGCACTAACTGTATATTCAAATGTACACTGAGGTGTATAATATATAGTGGTAATTGGTAAACAGTTAATATTCTTGCGTTGCCTGTACATTAATTAAAACATGGTGGTTACTTTAGATCTTCCACTCTCGTGTGTCTCTGTTCGGTGTCCTCTGGCGTGATGAGCAGGTCACGGTGTATGGGTCTTCCAATGCTAACCTAACCGAACTGCAAGCTAGATTGGTTTAAGTGGAAACAGTGGTGAGAGGAACAAAAGACGGCAGGCGCTGTGCTGTGGTATAGTAGAGGATCAGTGATCCAGAGGATGAACCAATCTGGTTCCCCCCTGCACCCTGATCCACATCAGGTACATTTATTAGGCATCAGGCTGCTGGAGAGACACTCCCCTCCCTCCCATCCCCACTGACTGGGTTACTTAATGATGCCCATGTTGAGCTGTGGGTTGAGCTGAGCTGTGCTGTGCTGTGTGGGCCCTAACGGATGGTAGCCACCCCTGATAAGCACAACCTAAATAAATGATTGGAGGGGTAATTGCACTGTGCCATGCAGGCTTTGTTAATAGAGACGACTGTACTAATGAGAGAGGGTGAGCAGAGCGTCTCTCTCTCTCTCTGAAGGACTTCTCTCTGTCTCTCTGTCTGTCTCTCTCTGATGCTCTCTCTCTATCTGTCTTTGTCTCTCTCTCTCGCTATGTCTCTCTCTCTCTTTCTCTTTCTCTCTCGCTCTCTCTCGCTCTCTCTTTCTCTCTCTCTCTGTTGCTTTCTCTCTCTGTCTTTCTCTCGCTCTCTCTGTCTCCTCTCTGTCTCTGTCTCTCTGTCTCCCTGTCTCTGTCTCTCTGTCTCTCTGTCTCCCTGTCTCCGTCTCTCTGTCTCTCTGTCTCTGTCTCTGTCTGTCTCTCTCTCTGTGTGTCTCTCTGTCTCTGGCTAGGTCGCTGTCTCTCTCTATGTCTCTCTCTCTCACTTGCTGCCTCATTGGTCTCCTTTAATGTTGTGTGGAAATCTTCTTCACACTTCCTTGGTTATCTCTGCTCTCTCCTAATTAGACCAAACAGTCACTAATGAGATCTTTAGCGGGAATTATGAGATAACTATAATAACACTCTCTTACTAGGAGATAGGTGGAACAAGGTGAAAGGATGATGTCCTTTTGGTAACAGAGTTCACACTGGCACTGTATTTACGGTTGGGATGATAGCTTGATTGCATTGGCTTGTGCAAAAGAGACTTGAAGAAGAAGGAAAGCTCAGCTGTGACTTTAAACCCATACTGGCAACATAGTATCATGGTGCTCTACAGTGTCACTTTTACTTGCCTGTTCCTGGTAGTTTAATTGGCTGACATTTACATGGTAGCTGTTTACAAGATCCGAGTGGCCAAGCGGTCTGCAGAGGAGAATGGTTGGGATGGCGAGATGATTTAACAGAGGATAACGGAGGGAGAAGAGCCTGGTTATAGGCCTCCTGAGGAAACCTGTACCTTCATCTATGTCAGTTCATCCTTTAATGGCCAATGAGTGTCTTGGAGGGGGACATGGGGTGGTGTTTCACTACTTAGCCTGCTGGAAGTGCAATGGAGCTTATTAAAACCCGCTATTAGTCAATCATTTCAACGTAATGTGGTCTCGGAGCTCTGATCCAATAGAAATGCTGTTCTCACTTCCTACTTCCTTATTTCTGTCTTTCTCACTCAATCATCATTTATCTCAATCACACTCTTCACCTCATCAGACAGTTGGTCTAATATAACAGTGTTTTATTTTGAACGTTTGAATTGCCACGTATGGGTACTTTCTTTGTACTCTGTTGTATTCTACGTCGTAGATTCTTCCTGTTCATTTACTTCACTACCCAAGAGCACTTGTTACAGTATTTGGGTTGTAAATTGTGTCTGCTGACATTTGTGTCACATTTAAATGCCAACAGTACAGAACGTAATTTACTGAATATAGGGTCACTTGCTGGAGAAAATTAAATCAGCTTACTCATTGCTTTTGTCTCCAGGCCAGACTTCAGTTATTTCTCTGACAGGGGTAATATGTAATGAAGAGGTCTATTGATTCAAGAAAAACCAGGCTACCTCAGGTCACTATTCCTGGGTAAGCAGTTGGGGAAGTCAATATTATGTGATGTGTGAATGAATGTATATTGTATAGATGTCAGATTCAGTGTATTTTTGTGTGATTAGTACTGTACAAAAAAATGTGTGTTTACTTCATCGAGCTAATTAATTGAGTCTGTCATTTTCAATGGATTGAGAAAACATCTGTATGAAACAGTATGGTATTTCAAATACTGTCTACAATTATAATCCACCTTTATATAATTACAATGTAGTATACACTTCCTAAATGTTGTGAGTGTGTAATGGTGATATATACTGTGTGCGGTGGAGCCTAGAAGCCTCCTGTTCCCGACCCCTGCTTGTCCTTCACATAAAGCCAGGAGAGGGCCGTCGTCATCAGCCTGGCAGTTGGTGCTTTTATATCCCTTGAATTCACCAGGAAATATGGCCGCCGTCTGTGGCAAAGGCCACAGAGGAAGCAGCAGAATTATGAGCGCTTTTATATGACAGGCCAGAAAAGGGGGACGCAGAAATATTGATGCTCAGCTGGCAGGCAGGCCAGGTGGCCTGTGTCCCTCTTACCTCTGCACTGGGGAGTGAGGATGAGAAGAGGTCTCTGTCTAACTATTTTTCATGTGTCTAATATATTAACTAGCCAGTAAACACACTCCAGGGAATGCAACAAACTGACAGCTCCTGAACGAAGCTCCCCTGCTGGCCCCATCAAACAGCAATGTATTCCGTGGGTAAAGTCGTCCCGGGATTAATTTAACTCTTTATACACAGATTTCTCATCAGATGCAGGGCAGCTGAGGAAGGGGAACTCTCTTCGTCAGATCTTCTTGACATCATTCCCATTTTAGACTACTATCTAATATTGTTTTGCCATGTGAACTGCTTGCGAAGGACAAAGAGTTAGGATTAGGATGTTTTTGATGTAGCCAGCTGTCTGTAGTTTTTTTGCTCTTCGTTGATCAACATCTTTGTCTCTGAGATGAGTTGCATTTGTTTTTATAGTTTTTGCCTTTCATGCCACACAACTGTCTGGAGAAACTGTACACCAGAAAAGGTCTATTGTTAGCTGTGTCCGTCAGGGCAGGTAGGCGCAAGCAATCCATCCTGTTGGATTGAATTCTATTCATCCACTGTCACTATTATTATTCAAGGCGAAAACCAAAGTCTAACATTCCCACTTTCCCACATGAAATATTGTCTTTATGTGTCTCAGACTCACATGAACAGCCTTTGTGGGGAACCCCACCCAATGATTTACTGTGGTGGAGGTGCTGTCGTGGCCTACCCTGCACCGCTACCCATGAACCCCATTCCCCCATCCTCTGTCTGTGTGTGTAAGCACCATTAGCCTGACGACACCTCTCCTCGGTCAAGCACGGGCACTGTCATAAAGGTGCTTGAGTTTGGAATGAGCGTTTCCCAGTAATAGAGGTTCATAGGTCCACATCAACACCGTGGCACCTTCATCCATATGTGGCTTGGTGCAGCTTGTGCTGCAGCATGTTCTGTAGCTTCCTACCACTACGTAGGTGATCTTTGTTAGCGGCCCTGTTGTCGTCGAGCTCTACTGTCTATTCATTTTATTTTACTAACACAGTTTTCTACCGTGTCCTCCACCACGTCTTATTCCTCACTATGAGATGTCAATGCGGAGTAGATTATGGCTATTTAAATCAATTGGGTAATGGATAGTGTGACAGTTGTCCTTCTGCCACTCCTGACCTGCATAAGGAGCCATTCCCCTACAGTCTCATCATGATGGCTGTGATGTGAAGTGAAGTGAGGCCAGCCATCAGCTGGAGAGTCAGTATTACAGCTACTTAGTGCTGAGTACCACTGCCTAGGCCTCCTATGTGTAATTGTTCTAATTGCAGTAAGTTAGAGAGCCGTCCCATCGCTGTGTCAATGAGACGCTCTTTACAGAAGGGCCCTTATTGTTAATTAGGCAGAATTGAATTCAATAGCCACTACACGTTTCCCATTGATACCGTATGTGTCCTTTAATCACAGGTGTTGTAAAGGAGGAAGCAACCCCACACACACACTAGGCTTCTCACATGTTGTTCTCTTGACCAAAAATGGAGACATTACTGTCACAGAGGTGCTGGGACTGAAATACATGTACCGGTAGCAGTAAAGTAGGTCATGCATTTTTCGAGCAGCCCTTACTTTATTACACAATGCATTAATCAAAACAATCATGTCAAATTGTGTTTTACAATGCAGACCAACAGGTAAATAGGTCCCGAAGCCCACTACAACTCCTAGTCATAAAAATGTATTTAACAATACAACAACAGTCAGCAAGAACAAACGTGTATCCAGATGAAATACAAGTAAGCCAGCAAACTGCCCGGAAATGACTTGGTGCTCCTAACCTGGAGGAAAATGGGATGCAAGCAGTTAGGTGTTGCTAAATGGAGAGGTTATTATGGCAGATTGCAGTGGCTAAAGCACAGCGTAGTGCACAGTTCTCTTCCTCCTGCTCTCTCTCTCTCTCTCTCTCTCTCTCTCTCTCTCTCTCTCTCTCTCTCTCTCTCTCCATGCTACGCCGCAGAGCACAGAAAGCCTCTTCGGCTGTAATGACAGTTTACAGAGCAATGAGGCACCACAAACATGTCATAATGTGCTCTAACAACCACAATTATGCCTCTTATTGATTCAGCCACATATTAAATGGGAGCAGCAACACGTATCGTGAGTGGTTAAAGTTGTTGAACGAAGGAAATCGTTGAATTGCCCTCTCTTCATTGGCACTGGATGTGTCCCTTATAGCATAATGTGTCTCCAACAAAGAGGGGTGAAAAGTGCCACAACAAAAGCAACACAGACAGCTGGACAAAGGCAACCAACATAGAAGGAAAGAAGTGAGTTTTGTCAACAAATCCAAAGTGGGTCAATTATTTTCTTCCTCTTTTCATGGTTGAAGCGTTGGTTGTTTCTGAGAAACAGTCAGACCTTGCTGTCCTTTCCACCTCTCTCCTCAAGCAGAACCTTTGTGCTGTAGTACATTTGTAGGACAGAATTACCACTACATTTCACTGAGCGTCAACCATTACATTGCGAAGGCAAACATTTAGTAGACAGAAATTCAGAGAGCATCATGGTGCTCTCAGCTACTATCCGCACATTTGTAGGCATCATTTTGTCAGCTGTCTTGACTAATGATGAATGCTTTATGAATCCATGTGAATGCTCTGAGAATGCTAGCTATACAAATCATTGACATTCTGTTCGTGGCGTCATTCTGATGTTGATAGAATTATTGTATGTACTTCCATTTGTTGGAACTCTGTGTGGATCATTGACATTAACTTCATTGACTTATTGTGTATGCTTCCAGGTGTGCTCCTGTCACAGGTGTTAAGATTGGTTTATTGATTCATGGATTTTGGGGATAAGTCATCGGTGCACCAGAGGATGAGGAATAATGTGTGTACAATATATATTGTCACACCTTAAACTACATCTGTCTCCCTCAGTGAAGTAAGACCTGCTGCAGTGAGAGGGTTAAAACTGCCCCAGTCTCCTTGTGCTTTAACATGGTCCCTCTCAGGAGGAGTTGGTCACAGTGGAACAGCAGTCTGCTCCAGTACAGTAGCGTGGTGGAGTCACTGGAGGTAGACCTGTTTCTCATTCACAGCATGAAACCGCTCGCTCTCTAATAATGGATAAACAAACAAGCGTGACGACTCTGATGTGTATCAGTTTATAATTTAATTACATTTTGATAGTTAGCACTGTGGGCGTTTGAATAACCGTGGGGGGTAGGTCTCTGTAGACTCCACGCTCTGCTGGATACTATGTTTAGCATACTGCACAAATAGCAATGGCTTTCCATGAAATAAATCATGTTTAATAATCGCACTGTGGCTGTTTCAAGCACCTGTACAGTATTTTTGTGTTTGAAGTGGTTGTGTTTGAGGTGGTTGTGTTTGAAGTGGTTGTGTTTGAGGTGGTTGTATTTGAGGTGGTTGTGTTTGAGGTGGTTGTGTTTGAGGTGATTCTGTTTGGGGTTATTGTGTTTGAGGTGGTTGTATTTGAGGTGGTTGTGTTTGAAGTGGTTGTGTTTGAGGTGGTTGTGTTTGAGGCGTTTGTGTTTGAGGTTATTGTGTTTAAGGTGGTTGTGTTTGAGGTGGTTGTGTTTGAGGTTATTGTGTTTAAGGTGGTTGTGTTTGAGATGGTTGTGTTTGAGGTTATTGTGTTTAAGGTGGTTGTGTTTGAGGTGGTTGTGTTTGAGCTGGTTGTGTTTGAGGTGGTTGTGTTTGAGGTGGTTGTGTTTGAGGTGGTTGTGTTTAAGGTGGTTGTGTTTGAGGTGGTTGTGTTTGAGGTGGTTGTGTTTGAGGTGGTTGTGTTTGAGGTGGTTGTGTTTGAGGTGGTTGTGTTTAAGGTGGTTGTGTTTGAGGTGGTTGTGTTTGAGGTGGTTGTGTTTGAGGTGGTTGTGTTTGAGGTGGTTGTGTTTGAGGTGGTTGTGTTTGAGGTGGTTGTGTTTGAGGTGGTTGTGTTTAAGGTGGTTGTGTTTGAAGTGGTTGTATAACAGTTCCAAATAACTTTTGTGTCTTGATTCTTCATTTGGCCAGAGGTGGTTTGTTACATATAAAGCATCCTACCACAAAATGATTAGTTTATCAAAAGTCAATATGATTACTCATTGACAATTATGAAACAGAGAAACTGCGTAGCACAAATAGCAGTAGCCTTCCTTCCTGCCCTTTTTTGTATGCATTTTATGTCTGTGTTGTGTGTTGGGTGACCTTCGAGCTGTGAATAGGACTGCGGCTTGCTCCCTGTGCGCTCCCCAGTGTGAATGAACAATCCTCATGCGCTCTGGCAGACATGTTCCTGATAAACCACTGATCTCCCAGGGCACTTCAAATGAGCCTGACTTCATTTGCATGATACGATTTGGCACAATGTGTGTGAGCATGTTGGGGCTAGACAAGCTAGCTAGATCACTGTGGCATTAGATGGAAGCAAGTTACCATGGGGAGGGTGAGTGCAGACACCGAGGGATGCAGATAGTGTGGATTGGGTTCATGTTTCTTAGTCCTCTTATCTGAGAGAAGAAGATCGACATGCTGAAGGCTCAACCGGGCGCCTTAAAGAGACAGAGTCCTGTCTGAGGTACAGTGCTGAGAGATGAACAGTAGATATGAGGGAATGCATGGTGTTAACATGAAACAAATCTCTCGTGGAAAGATTCTGTGTGTAAACCGAGAGAATCTGTAGGGACTGAATGGGATGCGTAGGATAACGAGCAGCAGTAGTTCTGGTGTTTGTTCTTTTGTCACTGGTTATTTGGACAAATCACAATTTTGCAGGTGTTAGCATCTTTTGCATTTCGGAAGGGGAGGGATATTTGGCCCGTAACTTGCAAAGAGAGAGGGTGGAGCTCATTGTTCCGGTTCCGCTCCTCGTTTTAGTATTTCTTAATCTCTTCTCTTAACACGTATGGACCCAGAACTTCATCGAGCAGCTGACCAACTATGCGAGACATTGGTCCCGGGTTAACCGAGATTAACATGAAACTAGACTCTATAAAAATATGTATGGTGTTGATTTGTAGAAAAAGTGTATATTATGCATATACCTAAATGGCATATACAGTATCAGTCAAAAGTTTGGACACACCTACTCATTCAAGGGTTTTTCTTTATTTGGATTATTTTCTACATTGTAGAATAATAGTGAAGACATCAACACTATGAAATAACACATAGGTAGTAACCAAAAACCACATAGGTAGTAACCAAAAACCACATAGGTAGTAACCAAAAACCACATAGGTAGTAACCAAAAACCACATAGGTAGTAACCAAAAACCACATAGGTAGTAACCAAAAACCACATAGGTAGTAACCAAAAACCACATAGGTAGTAACCAAAAACCACATAGGTAGTAACCAAAAACCACATAGGTAGTAACCAAAAAACCACATAGGTAGTAACCAAAAAACCACATAGGTAGTAACCAAAAACCACATAGGTAGTAACCAAAAACCACATAGGTAGTAACCAAAAACCACATAGGTAGTAACCAAAAACCACATAGGTAGTAACCAAAAACCACATAGGTAGTAACCAAAAACCACATAGGTAGTAACCAAAAAACACATAGGTAGTAACCAAAAAACACATAGGTAGTAACCAAAAAACACATAGGTAGTAACCAAAAACCAAAAAACACATAGGTAGTAACCAAAAACACATAGGTAGTAACCAAAAACCAAAAAACACATAGGTAGTAACCAAAAAACACATAGGTAGTAACCAAAAACCAAAAAAAACATATGGAGTAACTGTCACGTTTCTTCAAAATCGAACCCAGAAGCAGACCAGGACAAGGAGAGTAGGAAGAAGGTGAGTATTTATTTACAAGTGAATGCCAGGTGGCGTAGCGGGCAGCGGTGGTGAGTTGATGGGAGTAAATAGGTGGATCCAATGGGGAAGCGGAATCCTCTGATGACCAGGCGGGAATGGGGTAAATGATCCGGGTGAGTAACTGAAGACAGAACAAACGGAGGTAAGTTGAAGGCAAGCAAGACGTACAAAACAACAAAACAAATTCTATCCAACTTGAGGCTGATACTATGGCACAACATACTGTTCATGGCTAACGATCCGGCAGGGAATGGATGTCAGGTCAGAGCTTTTGAAGGGGAGAGGTGATGATCAGGACAGGTGTGCAGATTACTGATGGGATACAGGTGCGGGTGAACATCGATCTCCCAACAAGCTAATCTGCCCGGCAACCAGACAGGGTGCGTTCCAGGACACCGGAAACACACTCCAGGACAGAAACACAGGCAAACACAGACTCAGGAAGCGGGGTTCGTGACAGTAACCAAAAATAGTGTTAAGAAAATCAAAATATTTTTTATATTTGAGATTCTTCAAAGTAGCCACCCTTTGCCTTGATGTCAGCTATGCACACACTTGGCATTCTCTCAACCAGCTTCATGAGGTAGCCACCTGGAATGCTTTTCAATTGACATGTGTGCCTTGTTAAAAATTCATTTGTGGAATTTCTTTCCTTCTTAATTCATTTGAGCCAATCAGTTGTGTTGTGACAAGGTAGGAGTGATATACATAAGATAGTCCTATTTGGTAAAAGACAAAGTCCATATTATGGCAAATAAGCAAAGAGAAACGACAGTCCATCATTACTTTAAGACATGAAGGTCAGTCAAGCTGGAACATTTCAAGAACTTTGAAAGTTTCTTCAAGTCAAGTGGCAAAAACCATCAACCGTGATGATTAAACTGGCTCTCATGAGGACCGCCACAGAAAATGAAGACCCAGAGTTACCACTGCTGTAGAGGATAAGTTAATTGGAGTTACCAGCCTCAGAAATGGCACCCCAAATAAATGCTTCAGAGTAACAGACACATCTCAACATCAACTATTCAGAGGAGACTGTGTGAATCAGGTCTTCATGGTCGAATTGCATTAAAGAAACCACTACTAAAGGACACCAATAAGAAGAAGAGACTTGCTTGGGCCAAGAAACACGAGCAATAGACATTAGACCAGTGGAAATCTGTCCTTTGGTCTTTGTGAGATGCAGAGTAGGTGAACGGATGATCTCTGCATATGTGGTTCCCACCGTGACGCATGGAGGAGGAGGTGTGATGGCGTGGGGCTGCTTTGCTGGTGACACTGTCTGTGATTTATTTAGAGGTCAAGGCACACTTAACCAGCATGGCTACCACAGCATTCTGCAGCGATACGCCATCCCTTCTGGTTTGCGCTTAGAGGGACTATCATTGGTTTTTCAATGGGACAATGACCCAACACACCTCCATGCTGTGTAAGGGTTATTTGACCAATAAGGAGAGTGATGGAGTGCTGCATCAGATGACCTGGCCTCCACAATCACCCGACCTGGGATGAGTTGGACTGCAAAGTGAAGGAAAAGCAGCGAGTGCTCAGCATATGTGGGAACTCCTTCAAGACTGTTGGAAAAACCTTTCAGGTGAAGCTAGTTGAGAGAATGCGAAGAGTGTGCAAAGCTGTCCTCAAGGCAAAGGGTGGCTACTTTGAAGAATCTCAAATATAAAGTATATTTTGATTTGTTGAACACCTTTTTGGTTACTACATGATTCCATATGTGTTATGTCATAGTTTTGATGTCTTCACTGTTATTCTATTATTATTATATTGTAGAAAATAGTACAAACAAAGAAAAACAAACAAAGAAAAACCCTTAAATGAGTAACTGTGTCCAAACTTTTGACTGATACTGTACATGATTCAATACACACATTTATGTACCACATAGAACCTGTACAGCATATAAAGTGATGAATTGATTGACCTACTACTGGTAGGTAATGTGTGGTTGGTTGCTTTCATGATGAAAGTGTAGGCTACTTTCAACTAGCCCACCACCTTACATCTCAGGTCTCTGTCAGAGCTCCCAGCAGGCAAGCCTGTACCACACTCTCCACCCTGTAATTTACAAGGGGACAAGAGGTGCTAATTTCTAGTTTACTGCTGGTGCTGCTGTTGAGACATGGCGAGGCGGACATTGGAGGAGCCAGCCCCAACAGTGATCCACATGGGGCTAACTGGCTGCCGGGGAGGGGGGGCGTTATGAGGGCAGCCAGGGAAGGGGGCAACACACACACACACAGAGACACACACAGACACACACACACACAGTCTGAGGGTTGAACTCAGGGCCAGATGGCCATCATCACTGAGGAGCAACAGTAGGGATGCACTTCCTGTCAAAGTGTAAACCATCATTAACACCCAGTCAGCACAGCAACACTGTGTGATGACAACAGCGTTTGGCAGTGTCTGCAACGTTGTAATAAACCTTCTCCTCTATGGAGAAATGGGTACTACTACTAACAGTAGAGGATGAATCTGCCATAACTACAAGAAAAGGAATCGAAATGTAGATGTTTTAAATGACTTCATTAGATTCATATGGAGCATAACAATTTTAAGGTTCAGTTCATGCATCTGTTGTCTCCAAGCTGTACTGCAGGTGTGCATTGCCAGAGGCAAATTGGGTCTCCCACAATGAATCCCAATCATTATACACTCACTGACTGTTAGACCATATGTTACAATTATAGACGTGACAATACAGAGGCTGATTGCTTACTCTATTTCACATCAAATGTATTTGTGTTGAAGAATACAATACAGCAAGGCCAATGTTTCCCAAATGGTGGGTAACCGTTACAGTCATGTATTTTCGCTCCTATCCTGATGGGCCAAAAGAAAACTCAAAAGCTGTAAGTGGGTCCCCAGTGCAGAAAAGTTTGTGAACCACTGCAGCAGGCTCATCGGTTCATCCACTGCCATACATCCCTCTCTCTTTTTCTGCACTCCCTCTCTCTCTCAGGCAGATGCCAAACTTCAGTGTGTGACACTCCCTGTATAGTGTTGGAGGAAGAGAGAAATCAGCTCTCAAATCATCTCCTCTCCACTGTACCTGGCAGCGCTTCCCCGTCCCATCCTAACGCGGTAGCACTTGGGCATGACCAGGGCTGCTCTTCATTTTCACTCCCCCTAGGGAACAAAAAGAAAAGGAACACAAATGACCTTTAACAGTATTGTCTGGCTGCTCTGTAAATGTAGGTAATTATCACTTAGATAATGGGAGCCTCTTCCTTAACTCAGGGATTGGAGAGAAAAAAGTCCAATCTCCCAGCTTCATCTAAATGGAAATGGGATGAATTTCACTGTATTACTTGAACCACTGGGAGCAGCACAGTGCACCGAAACCATTGTGCTGTCTTTGTACTGGAACAAGAGTGTGTCAGGGCTCTAATTGTTTGTAAATGGTAGTATTTAAAGCATTAACACAGTTCATTTTATGGATAATATAATATATATATTACACCTCAGTCAGGTGCACGTTGTGTTTCTCTGTAATAAATAATGTTGCTCTTGATCGGTGGAGAGAATAAAGAAGTCAAACATCCCTGTTTATTGTGAATAGATATTAGTTGGTATAAAAGAAATAGAGCCCACACACTCATAAGCTCCACCACGCACCATCACTAATAAACACATTGTTTGGATCAAGCAAGGATCTTCGTCAGGTCAACTGGGGAAATGACCTGACGAGATCCTTGCAGGATGGAAACGTTTTATACCGACTCTTTGGGGCTCTGCACCCCATTAAAGGATGTGCCTATTTGGTGCCTTGCTTCATTCTGCAGGACCAGTCAAGTTTCAGACCAACCCTCTGATAGAATATTGACCAAATGGATACTATGATGTCAGTCAACAGGCTAGTCACTAAGATCCCCAGCTCAGAAAGAGGAGCCGTTTAGTTTCCCTATTAATCCTTTGTGTCTAAACATTGATAGCCTGAAGGCATGTACATCATTCTCACCCTGGCGTGGCCCCACGAGCCAGGCTGTGTGTGTCTGGCTGGAGAGGAGAGAGTGCTGCCAGGCTGAGGAACAAAAGAGGGCTGTACCTCAGGCCTGTCGCCAGGCAGCCAGCCCAGAGCCTGGGACTGGGAGACCCACTCTCCTTTCTCCAGAGACCTCCATGGAGAGGAGGGGGGTGACTGATGGACTCCCTCTGCCTCCTTTCTCTTTCCCCCAACTCCAGCCCCACCATGGGGGCAGGATTAACCCCCTAGCCCTACAATGGGGACACATGTCTCCCTAGCCTCTACCGGCCCATTCAGACCTGGTTACTCACAGTCTAATAAGGATTAAGCTTAATGAGCTGCAAGGAGTTAACAATGAATGAAGAAGTCCTTAAGCAGCCGCTAATTCTATTCTGCTCTGTGTCACTTTTCATCCCCTCCATTCAGCCCACTGTGTTTGAACACAAGGTGTAATCCTCTTGAATACAAAGGTGGGCAGATCAGATGAATTTAGACATCGCCACTACTGGTCTGTGGGCACATTATGTACCGCGAGGAGACCCCGACCTCGCCATCTGCTCCCCCTCTCTTCACCTGCCGCTGACATACCCCCCTTCTTCACCTCCACTCATTCTCTCTATTTCTCCATCTTTTACTTTCTCCGTCACTCTCCTCCATTTAATCCTCTTTCTCCTTTTTCAGACCTTCCCTCGAGTTACTGTTTGAATCTATTCACAGAATATATGGGAAAGAACGTTTCAATCAATGAGATTCTGAGTACCTCTGTGTGTGTCCTGGAGTTGAAACGAATGAAAGCTTTTTCTCATCTTTTAGGATTATGAGTGTAAGCAGCAGAGAGAGGACTGTAGTCTACTGTACTATGTTTAAATCATGATACTGCGTTGCACTTGCTCCAGTAACAACAAAAGCACTTTACTTTACTGGGATATACTTTACTGTGATATCGGGGCCATAAACTAAAACGCCAGACAAGTAATATCAGACGATCTTGATGTTAGTTTTTTTATTTTTTATGGAAAGCTAATGGTCCATCTGTCTTTCACTGTTTCTCTGCTGTATCAGGATGACCTTCTCCCCCATCGTTTTCTCCTTCGCTATTCACAGGTAGCCTACCTCTGAACTCGTACAACAGACAGTGATGCTTGTGCTTGTGCTTGTGGTGCAATTCCTCCTGCTTCTAACTCAGTATCTGTTTCTCCCAAAGATCTGGATGATGGCGTGTGCAAGACTAGACAGCCATCAGATAGCATCCAAGGCCGTACAGATATCATCTACCCATCTCACCTTCATCTCATCTCTCCTCCCTTCACATCTCTCTTTCACCTTTACTGTTCGTTTTTTCCCCCTTAGTTTTTTTTTTTTTGTGCGACAGAATTTTAACAGACTCTTGTCAGGTTATTAAACTGTAATAAGTTTTGTTGGATTATGTTCATTAAAGTGCTGTGCCCTCCGAAGGCATAGTGAGTGACCGTGACTCCCTCACAGCAATGTACAGATCTTAGCATGTTTATCCAGCCTTTTAGGGAATGGAATCAGGACACCAGGACAATGGATAATGTTCCGCATTTGAAGTGTTTCCCTCTGTCTGCCAGAGCTATGGTACGTCTTCATGTAGAAATGAATTATCCAGTGAGTGGCAGTACTGTGTCCAAGGTGTTAAACAGCTAGCTGAAATGGGCTAGAGGGGAAAGATATTGTTGATTAAATCCACTGAAAGTCTTAAATTTACAATATTGCATTTCCCCTTTCAACCTATGGCCTACCCGGCGAGACAAATGGCAATTTATGGCACTTATTAAACTGAATATAGAAAGGTTATTAGAACAAGTCAGCTCACAGCTTTCCCTGAGACAATTCAATTACCTGACTAGCTAGAGGGAACCCGGCAAGAAAAATCTGACATTCTTCTTGAAAAACAAGTAATAACGTTTGCATGGTTTTAGGTGGAGACGACTGAGAAGCAGTGGAATGCGTACACACGGAAGAAGTAGGGAGTGCTGCCCTTTCAGATAGCAACTGTAAATGTCAAAATAAATCAATTTTATAGAAGCTACAGTACTATGTTGACTGTTTGGAATGTATTTATGTTTTACTGTGCTCACGCTCATAAAGTATTGTTTATATATATTCAATAAATGCTTGGTATTGATTTATAATAGTTGTCAGATTTGTTTGTTTAAATTGCTACTGTCTATTATCAATCCTGTTGCCTAGTCACTTTACCCTTACCTATATGTACATCGCTATCTCAATTACCTCGTACCCCTGCACATCGACTCAATACTGGTACTTCCTGTATACTGTATACCCACTTTACCCTTACCTATATGTACATCGCTATCTCAATTACCTCGTACCCCTGCACATCGACTCAATACTGGTACTTCCTGTATACTGTATACCCACTTTACCCTTACCTATATGTACATCGCTATCTCAATTACCTCGTACCCCTGCACATCGACTCAATACTGGTACTTCCTGTATACTGTATACCCACTTTACCCTTACCTATATGTACATCGCTATCTCAATTACCTCGTACCCCTGCACATCGACTCAATACTGGTACTTCCTGTATACTGTATACCCACTTTACCCTTACCTATATGTACATCGCTATCTCAATTACCTCGTACCCCTGCACATCGACTCAATACTGGTACTTCCTGTATACTGTATACCCACTTTACCCTTACCTATATGTACATCGCTATCTCAATTACCTCGTACCCCTGCACATCGACTCAGTACTGGTACTTCCTGTATACTGTATACCCACTTTACCCTTACCTATATGTACATCGCTATCTCAATTACCTCGTACCACTGCACATCGACTCAATACTGGTACTTCCTGTATACTGTATACCCATGTTACTTGTACTCATTACTGTTATTCGTTATTCGTGTGTATTTATTCCTCGTGTCACTGTTTATATTTGATCTTTAACTCTGCATTGTTGGAATAGGACCCATACGTTGCCATTTTATTGTTAGTCTAACATTTGATTTATATTTTGTATCAAGGCACAAGGTGAGACCCAGATGCAGAACCAGGAGGCAGATGGTTGGAGTCTTGCAATGTTTATTAATCCAAAGGGGTAGGCAAGAGAATGGTCGTGGACAGGCAAAAAGGTCAAAACCAGATCCGAGTCCAGGAGGTACAGAGTGGCAGAGAGGCTTGTGGTCAAGGCAGGCAGAATGGTCAGGCAGGTGGGTACAAAGAAACAGGCAAGGGTCAAAACCAAGAGGACTAGAAAAAGGAGAATCCAAAAAGCAGGAGAACAGGAAAACCGCTGGTTGACTTGGAAACATACAAGACGAACTGGCACAGAGAGACAGGAAACACAGAGATAAATACACTGGGGAAAATAAGCGACACCTGGAGGGGGTGGAGGCAATAACGAGGACAGGTGAAACGGATAATTTTGTTATCGTCTGCATTACCAGAGACGAAATCATGTAAATTCATATTCTTACGGTGTACTTTGGCTTCATGATGGCAATATTAAGATGCACGTCTTGCCTACTCTGGGTAGCAGTAGGGTTCACTCTGAGGGGTGATGAGTGTTAGAGTGAGAGGCATTGTGGGATTGATGTGTGTTGTTTACCTGCCGGAGTTTTTGCTTTGTCCATCTTCATCTCCACACTGATAAACAGCTGTGGTCTGGGATGCACAAGCGTACTCCTCTAATGTGCTCCTAACTAAAGCAGCACAGACGAACCTTCAATAGAATACAGGGAAGGACAAACAAAATGTTATGTTTTGATCTTTGACCTGTGACAATACTTTCAGTTGTTTGTGTCATGAGCTTTCCCCAAAGGCCTTGCCTCTTTGAGTTCAAACACACACATTGTATAACCACCATTATCTCCATTGAACCTATAGAGGGAAGGAAGGAAACCTATCAATACAATCTCCAAATGATGTCAGGGATTGCTCAGGGAAGCTATAGAATGACAACAATCACAAACAAACCCACACACAAGTGCATGAGCGCGCACGCACGCACACACACACATGTTCACACAATAGCCTTTTTCTAGACCAGGTGAATTGAGTTCTGAAACACTATTGATTTTTTCTTACCTTCATAAATAAAGGCTCAGACTACAAAGGGAGAAGCAGCAGAATTTTTTTTAGGGCAATAATGTGGCGAAACGCTTCCCAGTGTTGAAAAAGGATTGGAGAGGATATTACATCCAACGTGAGATCCAAGTAGAAGGACTGACACACTAAGATGCTGTGCCGGGTCACACCTCTCCCTCTCTGCAGCCTCTCTCTGTTATCTGCAGACAGAGGAGATGCCGGCCTGCATGGCCACTGTCAAGCCCAACTTTCTGTGGCTCCCAAACAAAGCCAGCTAGGCTCAAGGTGAGATGAGCTGAGGAGACTGATAAGGCCACTCCTATAGGCCTTTGTATAGTCCTCTCTTATTATTGTGCAATGCAGGAGAAAGAATCATGGCCAACATATGAATTCTCAACATGAATTCTCAAACATGGGTCTCTGCTCTAGTGCAAACCCAAATGTTGCTAAAGTTAACAAAGAAAATACTAAATGAAAATGAATGAGGAGATGAGGGGAAGCTGACATGAGAGATAATTATACATTGAATGCAGAAAACATTAAGGACACAGGCTCTTTCCATGACATAGACTGACCAGATGAATCCATGTGATTATTGATATCACTTCAATCTGTGTAGATGAAGGGGAGGAGACCGGTTAAAGAAGGATTTTTAAGCCTGGAGACATTTGAGACATGGATTGTGTATGTGTGCCATTCAGAGGGTGAACGGGGTATGGTAGTAGGTGCCAGACACACCAGTTTGTGTCAAGAACTGCAATGCTTCTGTGTTTTTCACGCTCAACAGTTTTCCGTGTGTATCAAGAATGGTCCACCACCCAAAGGACATCCAGACAACTTGACACAACTGTGGGAAGCATTGGAGTCAACATGGGCCAGCATCCCTGTGGAACACTTTGGACACCTTGTAGAGGACTATTTTATGGAATTTGCTGGAATTCTTGGTCTTTTCTCTCCCTTTTTATACTGACTTTAGTTTCAGTGGAAAAAAGGATACCCCAACCAATGAGCATTCAATACCACAACCATAAGTTACCAAATCTACAAACATTTTGGCTTTTGAAAATAGGTATAATTGAGAAAAAAAGGAAGAGAGAGAGAGAGAGAGAGAGAGAGAGAGAGAGAGAGAGAGGGTTATAAAGTGTTTGAGGGCAAGGACGTGCACCAAGGTCAGAGGGATACACTGAGAGAGGAAGCGAGCACTAGGGAGACGAGCCCATTTCTCCTCACCATTGTTGTGCCTATCCTCTGGTGCATCCAACTTCATTTCCACTTCAATTTTATCAACCTTCTGCTGGCCTCTCAAGGAGATAGGATACACACTCTGACATGAATTAGCCCCAGATTGACTGATACTGCCCGGCCCAGGGGGATTCATGGCAAGAAGAGCCCCTGGCTTTTCTCCTCCTTTGCTCTCTTTTTTCCCCTCCCCTCCTCTTTTCACTCCTCTCCTTCTGTCTTGTTCCCCCCTGGCTCGTCCTTGTCACTCACCTGTCTGTGTGACATCACCCTTCCCTCTGGCGTGACGGACAGGCGCCGGCAGCATCTGACGGAGTAATTTGCCACGAATTTACAAAACACGTTGCATCAGAGAGATGTCAGCCGGGGTGGCGGGGAAGGCTGTAGCGCTGAGGAGGGAGCTGAGAGGTCCATTTCCATTCATCACCACCACTGACAGATGGTCCCACGACTCATTTTCCCTCTCCCTCCGTTTCTTTTGACTCTCACTGAATCACTGACTCTCCTGTTCTCAAGATCTCTCTTTCTTTCTTTCTCTCTTTCTCTCTTCCTCTCTCTCTCATGATGTGTTTTCAGACAGGAGGCACCACTAAACATTTTTCAGCCACTACTAGCTGCTCCTATCTTGCTGCAAGACCTGGAGAGTGGGCACACACTTTTGGGTCCTGAATGACATAATATGTATATAGAGGACTTGTCTTTTTACCTCCCTCCACGTCCTGTACAAACTTAGCCAATACTGTCATCATATCCACCCTGTGCACAAATCCTTGAATCAGAGCCAAATGCAGAGTTGAATCATGGCAGCGATTTGACATAATATCGTATTAATGAACACTCTAAATTCAAAGTCAGCTGCTCATTTCTCGCCCGGTCGCTGATTTAAAGGGGAAGAAAGTGACCTTCTTAAAAACATGCCCTGATGGATTTGGAGGGCCTGTGGCCCCAGGGCAAGCCACTTGTTTCATATTTTTTCAATCAATTTATTATATGATTCTGTGTTTTTGGGACAAGATGGTGGATTTACCTATTGGCTCGATGTGTTTCCTCCACTCTACCACTTTGGGGACAAAATAAAAAGGAAAGAACAACATGTATCATTTGAAGTTGGTGAAACGTTTCTCTGACCCACAGTGTCTGTGGACCTCATGTTGACCAGATCTGGTCCTAGGTCCAAGGCCACCAGGCGTGACAAACTAGACATTGGTATACCACTCGGCTAATAGAGTCTCATCATAGAGTCTGGTTGAAACACACCACTGGTTGCAACGAAGCATTGTGAAAACAGTACACATTAGACCAAATTACTGCAGAAATGTACACCCGATGTACACCCGATTCATCATGTTTTAACGCTTTAGAGATGCTACTGTGACAAATACAAGCCATGTCATGCCAATCGTGGATTATCTAGGCTTCAATCAAAACGGGGAATTAAGAAAATAGAGAAAGAAAATTTAATGATGAAACAGTGTACTGAGTGTGCAAAGGTATATCAAATTACAGGAGAGTAAACAACAAAATAGCAGAACAGATGCCTGTTAATCCTGGGACTGAAACACAATACTTAGAAACACCACTTTTGCTGTTAAGGGAGTAAACTGGAAAATAAAAGCCAGGTTTTACGTCTTATTCGTTCCCTACAGAGAGCCCCGTTACTGTCGGTGTTTCTTTCATCTTATATCGAAGAAATGTGTAGATTATCGGTTGAATGGCAGCTTGGATCTGTTCCATGAATGCAGATTCAATTAAAAATTATTGTGTTTATGTAGTCTTGTATTGATGTCAGAACCAAGGCCCTATGCTGTTTATGTTCATAGTTTATTCATCAATGTTGACGCCGTCTCTTCTATCTGCTCTGTCGATATTCATTTCCCATCCCCAATCATCTTTTCATGGCTTTGACAATTGCTTGTGTCGCGCCACAAGATTAACTTGGCCTGCATTTCACAGAACAAATCAGGAAATGGCGAGAATTCATCATCGGTCAAATGTTGAATTTGTCACCCCTGAAAACAATTTCATTAATTCATTAATTGGGTTGTTTGATACATTCAGTGTTTTATATTTTGTTGCATCTTCAGCGCAATAACAAATTATACACGCTTTGTGCACTTGATATGGGGCTCATTCTGGTCAAGCATTATTCTAAATGCCATTTTATTATTCATTTGCTATTATGATGATGGAGCATGTGGCCACTGCCTTGTTGAGGAAATGATAGACTGAATGCCACATGCATTTCAATTGCTACCACTCTATCTGCTTGCTATCTCCCCCACCCTCCCCTCTGCCATGCGAACGCTGAAGCATCCATAGTGAAATCAGGGTTACATTTTGTCGTCTCTCATACAACCTTATTTGAGTAACTTTACTTATTCCCCACCAGTGTACAGTACAAATGGTATTGCTGCATGGCAGACATTCCACCACCACTTAATCAGTTCACCAATTACTGCTGTGAGGAATTATTTGCTAACTTATGGCTCTTGTGGCTGAGTTTAGGGGACTTTAATCAGGGATAAGGAATTAAGCTTTACAAAAACCCATTGTGATCTGTAGTGCATAACCTATTATTCCTCTGGATGCAATCAAGTGCTCCAACTTAATGTGTACAATATGACTCAGGCTAGTCTGGCACGGTCAATAAAACCATAGCCGTGTTCATCAAAGTCCTCACATTTATTTGTTAACATGCTATTGATTCTCTTCTTACATTGTAAATCACTGTACTATAACCACAACAGCACTAATAGGCTACATATTCTATTCATAGACTCATTTCTAGTTCAAATTCTAGTCTCTGTTTTTTTCTTTTTCTTTTTATAAACCTCAATTAATTAAGCACGTCACAGGTATTAAATTAGGAAAATTAGCAAGTCATGAAATTGCTTCGAGTCTCAGTATTATGTGAAGCCCGCGGGCAATTTCTTTAATTTGCAAAACTAAGGCGTCATTATAGTGCTTTACAATGCAGCCAATGGATTCTTCACTATTGTATTTTATTTCTACCTCCTGAAACACTTATGCACTGTGGCATTATATTCTTTCAGGGTAATTGAACTGGCGCCATGGCTCTGAAGCACTATGAAGATTTAGCAATTTACACTTATGTGCTTGTAAACATGAAGTGCTAAGAAAAGAGAGCCCTACCATTTAAGACCATGCACCATTCTTCAGCTCATAAAATTAACAGTGGTTCATTTATGAGTTGAAGCTTTATGGAAGTGGACAATATTGGCATAAGTAAGGGATAGACCGGCTTTTGCCATTGTATAATGTGATCCACCAAGAGAAGGCAGAGAGACTGAGAGGTCAAATGTATTTACTCCTCAAAGTCTCATCCACTCAACTAGTGACAGCAAGTGAGCATCCATGCGGTCCTGATTTGCCTCCTGTCTCTGTGTGTGAAAGAGCACAGCGATTCATGTACTCACCCAGGGTGAGAGAAATCAATAGCAGCCATAATACAGGAGGAGGTGTACAGCACAAGCACCTCATCTAAGGGCCCTCTCCCAAAGTCTCCTCTAACCCTGAAATGACCATATTCCATTATGTCCCTTCATCTCCATTGAGGGGATAAGACCCAAGCAGAATTGATTGTGTCTCCACAGATTGGGGATAGCCATTGATTTTCTCCCTTGCTCAAAAAAAAGGACACTTTGTTCAGCTGACAAAGATGTCTTTCTTTTCTACCCAGAAAGAGAAACAGGCATGAACATCCTGAGTAGAGAAGACATTGAATATTTTGTTTGATCAATCTGCACCTAGCAGCCAGGACAGGATTAGAGGGGGGAACACCACATCCGCATTCAGAGTAAAGGCCATCTTGTCGTCATGTTGTCAAGTCATCCGAGTTTACTCATTTCTGAGCATAGAGTGGACAGAGCCTATACAGAATCACCACTCACGTACCCCACCTGTACTCCCACACCATCCCAGCAGAACCCCTCTCCCCACCTGACCTGTGTTGCTGTGGGGCAGCCTGGTCTCAGAGCCATACAAAGCATACTATACATATTTTTGTGAACCTCTAAAACATATGTACTAATGGTGTAGCTACTTTAGACAGAAACAAAAGTAGGGAGGCTGGTTGGGGAGGATGGGTGCGCGTATATCGCAACCATTTAACAATCCAAAGTTTTCCTATTTGAGTTGCTTCGGGTTCAACTGTAGCATTTTAGCTAACCCTTCCCCTAACCCTTTTCCTAACCCTAACCTAATTTTACTAACCTTTTACGTAAATTCTCCTATCCTCCTCGTTAGTTCTCCTAACCACCCATATAAATTCTCCCCGTAAATTCTACTGCTTTCCATTCATAATGTAACCTAACGTAACATAATATATCATACGCAATGGTGCAAACAAATTTACGTACCAAATCCTACTAAATGCCCTGAGACCAGGTTGTGTGGGGATGGTCCCCTAGCTGCAGGCAGCTGAGTGGGGATGTCAGGTCAGACAGGCAGGGTCAGTGTTATCAGGCTCTATCTCCAGGGAGCAGCAGCAGTGCTGTATGGAGCAGGCCACGGAGAGACACAGGACTGGTTATCACAGGACCACTGATACTATCTGGGGTTGGCAAATCACTACCTCCTGCTTTCTCAGGAGCCCCCCGTGGGAACCAAGGGCCTGAGCTGATCAATGTTCTGCAACTAGCTTTATTGACATGACAAATGTTACATCTGCATTGACAGAGCTGTGTGGACAAACAGCGTGCAGAAAGACAGAAGAGCAGAGGGAGAAAAAAGGACTGTCAAAATGCTAAAAGGAGTATAGTGATACCTTATTATTTTGACCCAATGGTTAGACATCAGTGATCAATCCAACTCCCATCTTTACCTGATGAACCACACTTCATCATGGCCCTATAAACCAGCCAGATACTGTTAAGGACCTTGGAACCACATACATTTCAGTTATCAAATATGTGTCGTCATGTCTCACTTTCCAAAGGACTCTGATGACCTGGACTAATTTAATTAAGAGGACCATCTATATTTGATTAAGATTTTAATAATTGCCAGCCAGCACTACATAACGTTTGATAAGTACCATCCCATAAAAGATCATTTACTTTTAAAGTAATTATACTTTTGCCCTCCTTATATTTGATCTGCGATGGACTTCTACTACTCAAGCAATTTGTACAATATTTAATGTGAAGTTATTTAGTAATTTGGAGATTAACCTGCCACTCAAGCAGATGAATGGTCACTTAATTACGACACTAATAACTTCTAATATGTCAGTTCATGAATATATGAAGGAGTAGGGATGTCTATCTTGATACTTCTTCAAGAGTTGAATGGGAGTGGAAACTGGAGATTCTTCGATGCAGAGAGATTCGCGGTGTGCTTTAGATCTTTACACAACGGATATTTCAATGTAAAATAATCCGATTAAAAGGTTGGATTATTATGTTTTCTGTAGAAATACAGGTAGGACATGTTTGTATCTTGAAAACAGAGAGAATTGCACTGTGTGCTCTTGTGTCAGATTTTGTGCTTGGCTCCATATCTCAGTGTTGTTGAAGGGGGGTGATCCATGCTGCACAGTACAGACATGTGCCCTGCCCAGGCAGCCAGCCCCAGGCAACCCCAGTCAGGGTAGAGCTGCGAGGGGCTCAGGCCTGCCCTCTACTCCCACCCTGATGGGTGATGCATTGCCTGGGAGGTCTGCAGGCGTCTGCATGGGGACGGGGGCAGGCAATAGGACTGCAGGAGGCTTGAATAGAGAGCAGAAAGGGCCCCAGAGCTGGATATGAGAAGTGTTTTGTCATGAGCATCTGTCTTAGTCATAAGGCGTAGAACAACCCCAGAGCATCAGGGCAAGGCGAGGTGACGTTGACAGGGTCTCAGTGCTGTGGTCAGCTGCTCTCCTGCTTAGCTCCATTAGCACTTACCAAACTCCCCCGCTCTCTTCCCCGTTCTTTCTATCTGTCTGTTTTTCTCTCTTTCTCTCTCAATTCAATTCAAAGGGACTTCATTGGCATGGCATATGTGTTTACATGAAATAAACAATATCAAAAATAAGAAGACACAAAACAAATCAACAACAGACTATTAGAATTTAAGAGTAAACATTGCACTCAAAAAAGTTTTAAAAAGATAAAGACATTTGAAGTGTTAAATCAGATATGTACAGTATTTTATCAATGTGCAAATAGTTATAGTTCGAATAGTAGGGGAAGATAAACAAACAGATGAATGTTGGTGGTATTTACAGTGTTGTTTGTGCTCAACTGGTTGCCCTTTTCTCATGGCAACGGGCCACACATCTTGCTGCTGTGATGGAACACTGCGGTATTTCGCCTAACAGATAGGGGAGCTTATCAATGTTAGATTTGTTTTCAAATTCTTTGTGGGTCTGTGTGATCTGAGGGAAATATGTATCGCTAATGTGGTCATACAGGTTAGAGGTTAGAAAATGCAGTTCAGTTTCCACTTCATTTTGTGGGCAGTGTGCACATAGCCTGTCTTCTCTCGAGAGCCAGGACTGCCTATGGCGGCCTCTCTCAATAGCAAGGCTATGCTCACTGAGTCTGTACATAGTCAAGGATTTTCTTCATTTTGGGTCAGTCACAGTGGTCAGGTATTCTGCCACTGTGTATTCTCTGTGTATGGCCAGATAGCATTCCAATTGGCTCTGTTTTTTGGTTGATTCTTTCCGGTGTGTCAGATACTCTTTTTGTTTTCTCATAATTTGGTTGGGTCTAATTGTGTTGCCGTCCTGGGGCTCTGTGGGGTCTGTTTGTGAACAGAGTCCAAGAACCAGCTGGCTGGTTCATCTCTCTGTAGGTGAGGGCTTTGTGGTGGAGAGTGTGGGCATCTCTTCCTTTTAGGTGGTTATAGAATTTAACAGCGCTTTTCTGGATTTTGATAACTGGGGGGTATAGTCCATATTCTGCTTCTGATTTTGCATTGTACACTAAGTTTATTTTTGCAGAATTCTGCATGCAGAGTCTCAATTGAGTGCCATTTTGGGAATTTTTGGTTGGTGAGTGGACCCCAGACCTCACAACCATAGAGGGCAATGGGATCTATAATTGACTGAAGTATTTTTAGCCAGATCCTAATTGGGATGTCAAGTTTTATGTTCTTTTTGATGTTGTAGAAGGCCCTTATTGCCTTCCTTCTCTCTCTCTCTATCTATCTATTTATCTCTCTCTCAGCACCTGCACTCACCACGCTCTGCCTGTCACACACTGGCTCTCAGGGAGGGCGAAGAACCAACGATCAATGAATAATGCTCATCTGTCATGTTTGCTATGAGATTTTGCCTTGATATCCAGGAGTTATCCACAAAGACTCAAAAAAAAGTATGTTTTCATGTAGTGATACGGTATGCTGAAAGCAGAAGTATTATGTCTGTATTTTAATGAAGACCGAATTTATCCTTCATATCATCTTAGATGATAGTCTGCTAAATGGAGCAGGATACCTTGCATATCTACATGGTGTTGATGAAAGTGGACGTTGTCTATCGGGTTACTGTCCCTGTTCCGATAGTGTGACCAATTAACCCATTTCAGTAAAGGAGCATTTTGTAGGCCTCACACACGGCTATAGATAGCTGCGGGGCGTGCTGGAGAAAACAGATTAGCACATTAGCTTAGTGGGGGCTGAAGGAGGACCTCTGGCCTTGATGCCCCCAGGCTGTGCTGCCTCCAGGCTGAGGCTCTGCTGCCTGGGTATCAGAGAATCCGCCACTCACTGACATCAGTCTGCTCCATTATCCTCCGCTCTCTTCGCCTGTGGTAGAAGGGCTTTAGAGGCTTTAAAGAATCAACCGCTCCTCCTCCCTCTCTCTTTCCCTTTCTGTCTCCCTCTTCCTCTGCCGCTACATCCCCACCTCTCTGTTCATAACTGTGTGTTTTGTACCACAGATTGTTGGCTGCTAGCATACACGGGTTTTATTGTAATTCGTATTTCATTTTTTTTACGAACGAACCATAGTCAAGTGTATAATATTTCCAGATATATTCAAAGTGAAATATCTACTTCCTCTCCGACTACACACAGAAAAGCTTTGGAACATGTGAATGACTTCATTGACCTACACCTACATTCCCTAAACGCCATAGTATCTGCTGCCTAGTTCCCTTTCAGTCTGGGAGTGAGGGTTAACTTGAAGAGCTTCTCTCATTCTCTCCCTCTCCTCAAGCCCCTCTGGCCCTACATGCAGGCGCGAATGAGAACCTGCAAAATCTATACCGCGTCTTCAGAAGAAACAAACCTCTCCCTCCATGGTGATATTGACCCTGTCAGTGAAGTTCTGGTTCAGCGGTCGGGTGCCTCACTGCTCGGCAGAGGTGTGGGACTGTGGGAGGAGAGATACGGCCCTGTCTGGAACCCAGGTGTGCTGAAGCAAGCTGTTAAATTTGGTCATTACTCCTGTAACAGTGCTTTTATGGTCAGCGCTGAGAGGTCGCTGGAGTCCCAGTGGCTCCAGGGAGAGCGGGGCTGGAGAGAGGGACCCAGGCATCACTTGTCAGACTGACGTGAGGAGGATATAAAAACAATGTCCAGCATAGTGTATAAGGCTGGTGATGGATTGCCGGACAGACATCCACACATCCAGCTGAAGGATTGAAGGATGAGAGATCACTGAGTATAATGAGTAAAAATGATCAACAGAAAGAGGAAAAAAGGAGGTAGAAATGGGTTACTCCACTCATAGCACTTCTTTTTCTATCTGGAACCTAAAAGGGTTCTTCGGCCGGCCGCATAGGACAGGGATCATCAACTAGATTCAGCCGCGGGCCGATTTTCATCCTGACCGGACGGGGGGCAGGTCGGGGGGTAGGAACATAATTACAAAAAGTTTGCAGACTGCAAATTTTAAAATGAAGCCCAAACAGATATAATATTTGATTATAATCATTTCAAACCTTGCTTACATTTGTATATGATCAAATGTGTCTCTATTATAAGTGGGAATACTTTGGAACAGATTTCTAATTAAAATAACTTAGTTTTTACTGTCTTATGTCCAAAAATGAAAAAATAAATTATAAAAAAATGCTATCCACTTCAAATCAGCGTAGACGAAGGGGAGGAGATTTTAAAGCCTTGAAACAATTGAGACATGGATTGTGTATGTGTGTCATTCAGAGGGTGAATGGGCAAGACAAAAAAATTACGTGCTTTTGAACGGGGTATGGTAGCAGATGCCAGGCACACCGATTTGTGTCAAGAACTGCAACGCTGCTGTGTTTTTCACGCTCAACAGTTTTCCGTGTGTATCAAGAATGGTCCACCACCAAAGGACATCCAGCCAACTTGACACAACTGTGGGAAGCATTGGAGTCAACTTGGGCCAGTATCCCTGTGGAACACTTTCGGCACATTGTAGTCCATTCCCCGTCGAATGGAGGCTGTGCTAAGGGCAAAAGTGGGGAATTTTAGGAAGGTGTTCCTAGTGTTTTATAAATATTTTTTTGGGGGTGAGGTTGGACCCTGGTGCAGAGAAGAGACCAGGCGAGGAATCAGTGGTTAAGGATAAACATAAATACTTTACTGATAAATAGTAGCCACAGGATCACAGTACACTGGAGAAAAAAAAAACACTAAGTCTCAAAAACTCACTCAGGAAACAAACGCACACAGTAAACAATTCAAGCTTCTGCAAAGGAAACCAGAAAAAACACCTCTTTTAACAGGGAAATCATAATGAGTAATAGGACACACCTGAGTGTCATTAATGTCTCCAGGATGATCTCTGCCGCTCTCTGGTGACAGGTGGACAGGTGACAGTACACCCCTTCTAGGAGCGCCTCCAGCCGCGGAACCAGGGCGACCACCATGTAGTTGGTTGTAGTCCCGAATAAGTCCCAGATCCAGGATGTCCCGGGGAAGTACCCATGCCCGCTCCTCGGGACCGTAGCCCTCCCAGTCCCCCAGGTACTGAAGGATGCCTCGGACCGACGAGCCTCCAACAAACGGCGGACAGGGTAGGCTGGGCAGCCATCCACAAGTCGAGGGTGCAGAGGGGCAGGTGTGGAGGGAGAGAAGGGACTGGTCCTTACCATCTTGAGGAGGAAGACATGGAAGGATAGACCTGGGAAACTGGAGACAATAGGTGACCGGGTTGATGCGACTCAGGATCTCAAATGGTTCTATGTAGCTTGGAGTGAGCTTCTGCGAGTCAACCTTTTAGGGAAGATTATGGGTGGAGAGCCACACCCGTTGACCCAGTCGGAGGAGCCAAAGAGGCATTAAGTGACGGTTTGCCTGGCGTTGGTGTCGGGCAGAGGAGCAGAGCAAGGAGGATTGCGCTCCGATCCAGGTGCAGTGACATCATCGAATGAACACCTCGGCTGATGGCACCCCCCGCTTTGGCCTCTTGACAATCAAATGGCGACAGTCCTGTGGACGAGTTCGGCAGTGTGTTTTGAGCATATTTGGCCCAGACAAAAAAAATGCTCAATTTGCTGGCCTGAGTGGAGACGAAACAGCGGAGGAATTTTTCTAGCTCCTGGTTAGCCCACTCAGTTTGCCCATTAGAATGCAGGTGGAACCCCAAGGAGAGACTCACCGATGCCCCCAACAGGGAGCAGAAGGCCTTCCAATACCGTTCAACGAACTGGGGCCCACGATCTGAGACAATGTCCTGGGGAAGTCTGTGTAGTCGAAAGACATGGGTAATCATGTCTCCAAGGCATGGGTAAGCTGCCTTGGAGAACTGATCAACGACCACCAGGATAGAGGTAATGGAGATGGAGGTAACCCTTGGGATGGAGGTAACCCTGTGATAAAGTCTATGGACAGGTGGGACCAGGGCTGTGCTGGGGATGGGCAGAGGTTGGAGAGACCCAGCCGGTCGCTGTCGTGAGGAATTGCTTGGGCACAGGTGTAACAGGCCGCAACAAAGGATTTCACATCCTCAATCATGTTGGGCCACCAGAATTTCCATCTCAGGAACTCTAGTGTCCGATTAACCCCTGGATGCCCAGTTAATTTAGAGGAGTGTCCCCATTGTAACACTCAAGAACGGGCTGATTGCGGAACATAAAGTCTGTCAGTGGGACCCCCGCCAGGGTCAGGTTCTTCGGTCTGGGCTTTTCGTACCGTGGTCTCAATACTCCATATCATATGGACCACAATGCAGGAGCTGGGGATGATGGCCTCAGAGTCCCTCTCCTCGACAGGGTGACTGCTTTCTGATTTTTGGATGCCTGCGGTAGAGATAATGTGACCCAGGACGGAAACTTGAGATATGTGGAACTCACGCTTTTCTATCTTGACATATAGTTGACTCTGCAGGAGACATCTCAGGACTTGGCGGACGTGCAGTATGTGTTCTGGAAGGGTTTTGGAGAAGATCAGAATGTTGTTGAGGTTAACAATGACGAACCAATTCAACATATCCCTAAGAGTGTCATTGACCAATGCTTGAAAGACTGCTGGTGAGTTCGACAATCTGTAAGGCATGACTAAATGACTAAATGACCACTAGGGGGTGTTAAAAGCAGTTTTCCACTCAAATCCCTTTCTGATTCTCACCAGATTGTTAACGTTGCAGAAGTCCAGTTTGGTGAAAAATTTGTCCCCTTGGGCCAACTCCAAGGCGGCAGACCACAGGGGTAGGGGGAAAGGGGGTTCAGCCCTCTGTAATCGATGCAAGGACGCAGGCTTCCATCCTTCTTAGCCATGAAGAAGAAGCGAATGAAACCTGCCTCCAGCAACTCCCGGATGTAATTGTCCATGACTGCTGCTTCAGGGGTCGAGAGAGAGTACAGACGGCCCTGGGGAGGTGTGGAGCCAGGATAGGAGTTCTATGGCACAGTCGTATGGTTGATGGGAGGGAAGTGTGGTGGCCGTCATACCGCTTGGGGGCTGGGATCTTGGGTTCCCGGTGCAGGTTCCCTAGAGGAGCTACAGCTACACCTGTAGCACTAGGTGATGAAATTTGGGCATTGGCTCCTTGAAGTTGGACTGTGGTTGGAGGGAATCGGTAAGTGCCCAGAGGGTCTCTGATATTTGGAAGAGTTGTTCCTTGCTGCCGCCCCAGCAGTGCACCTTGGTGGGTTACAACATTCTTGATCTGGGTGATCTCTGCTGGGTCTATGTTTGGGCAGAAGCTTGCTGTGACGTGGTTAGGTTGGACCCTGGTGCAGAGAAGAGACCAGGCGAGGAATCAGTGGTTAAGGATAAACATAAATGCTTTACTGTTAAAACCTTTTCTACCTAGGGGGCAGTATTTTCATTTTTGGATAAAAAACGTTCCCGTTTTAAACGATAAGATGCTCGACTATGCATATAATTGTCAGCTTTGGATAGAAAACACTCTGACATTTCCAAAACTGTAAAGATATTGTCTGTGAGTGTAACAGAACTAATGTTGCAGGCGAAACCCAGATAAAAATCCAACCAGGAAGTGACCCATATTTTGAAAGCTCTGCATGCCAATGACTCCTTATATGGCTGTGAATGGGCTACGAATGAGCTTACGCTTTCTACTATTTCCCCAAGGTGTCTACAGCATTGTGACGTCTTTTTACACATTTATGTTGAAGAATAGCCGTAAGGGACCACATTGAGCAAGTGGTCACATGATGGCTCCCGCAGAAAATAATGCATAAAATACACAAGTAGCCATTTTTCCAATCGCTTCTTATGAGAAACCAATTGTCCCGGTGGATATTTTATCGAATAGATATGTGAAAAACACCTTGAGGATAGATTCTAAACAACGTTTGCCATGTTTCTGTCGATATTATGGAGCTAATTTGGAAAAAGGTTTGGCGTTGTAGTGACTGCATTTTCTGGTCGATTTCTCAGCCAAACATGAAGAACAAACGGAGCTATTTCGCCTACAAAAATAATTTTTGGGGAAAAAAGGAACATTTGCTATCTAACTGGGAGTCTCTTGGGTGAAAACATTCATTGTTCTTCAAAGGTAAATGATTTAATTTGATTGCTTTTCTTATTTTCGTGAAAATGTTGCCTGCTGGTAGCAGAGCCTAGCATAGCATGCCATGATAAACTTACACAAATGCTTGTCTAGCGTTGGCTGTAAAGCATATTTTGAAAATCTGAGATGACAGTGTGATTAACAAAAGGCTAAGCTGTGTCTCAATTTATTTAATTTGTGATTTTCATGAATAGGAAAATTTTCTGGGGATATTTATGGCTGCTGCGTTATGCTAATTGGTTTGAGGCTATGATTACGCTCCCGCATGCAGGGTGGGTAGTAATTAAACAGTAGCCGCAGTAGCATAATAAACACTAAGTCTCAAAAACTCACTCAGGAAACAAACACACACGGTAAACAATTCAAGTTTCTGCAAAGGAAACCAGAAAACACACCTCTTTTAACAGGAAAATCATAATGAGTATTAGGACACACCTGAGCGTCATTAATGTCTCTAGGACAGTCTATGCCGCCCTCTAGTGGCAGGTGGAATCATGGCATCCACTAATGATGACCAACATCTGGCAGCAGGCATTATAGAAAATTAACATCGCACTGGGCACTCACTGGTTGAATCAACATTGTTTCCATGTAATTTCAATTAAATTATGTTGAACCAATGTGGAATAGATATTGAGTTGGCAGGTCTCGTCAACAGGTCTCATAAACAATCTCTCAAGCACAAGCCTATGTGCTATTGAGCAGCCAGCTAATCTTTATATTTAAAATCTAGCCAACTTGGATCTATTTGCTTGCTAACAAGGTAGAACAGTTCAACTGTTAAGAATACACCCTCCTGTCCGTTTCCAACTGTTTGAACAACACAGCTTGTTCACTTTGTTTAGGTGTTGAAATCAAGTGACCAACCTGGATAAGAAGATGTTTATTTCTCCGAATGAGAACGAGTTGCCAATTCCTTATATAAATGCATATTTTTATGATCATTGCACATTTATAAAACACAGACTAGACAACTAGCACATAACAGTATGTGGCTAAAATGCTGCTAGCGGTACGTGGTACCAGAATGCCGCACAAGACAGAAACTGAGCATAGATTTTCCACAATCATGTTTGTTGACACTCCCATTTAGTGGGGTCTGCTGTTCTACATTTTGGGAGTTCAGACATTAAAAAGGGTATCATTAGAAGGAGAATAGACCGATTCAGTTGGACCAAACCTTAGCGAGTTGAAACAGCATAGAAGCAGATGATGATGAGAAGAAAAAAACGTAATTCTTGCTATACAGGCATTTGGAACATCACACTAAAACAAACATTTGAAATCGAATGAATTCAATACTTTGCAGAGCCCTACTTTGAAAAACCCTTTTCGGTTCCAGGAAGAACCCTATTGAGTTCCATGTAGAACCCTTTCCCCAGAGGGTTCTACATGGAACCCAAAAGAGCTCTACCTGGAACCAAAAAGCATTCTCCTACTGGGTCAGCCGAAGAACCCGCTTGGAATCCTTTTTTCTGAGTGTAGGAAGGAGGATGGTTGGTGGAAACGGATAAGACACATATACAGCGTTCTCAGACTTGTGTGTGCTTGTATTTGTTGTTGGAGCATCTGACTATGTGTGTGTTGTTTGTTTAAGTATGTCTGCATGCATCTATTTGTGTTTATGTGCATAAGTGTGTTTGCATACTTATGTGTGAATGCATGTGTTGATTTGTATGTGTTGACAGGGCTGGAGGGAGGATTCTGGGGGGAGGAGAGAGCAGTCCTAACGGCTTTTTGAATGAGATAAATGGCTTACAGATGGCCCACTCAATATATTCAAATGAGACATGCAAAACAGGGGCGGGGCGAGCCAAGGCTTGGACAGTCTCAGCTGTAGCCATGTCTCTCTGTGATCACAGACTCCTCACTCCCTACCAGCCTCGTGGCACTACACACCAATATGGCACATTACTGAGACAGATGATTACAGTAAACGAGTAGGTTTAAAGAACAGCAGTCATACAATCTCTCCTCAAGAGATCTAGGTTTGACAAAGTGTTCTGAACACTTCTTGGTAACAATTAAGTACCTTACTGTGCTTGTTTCTTTTTAAAATGGTAAAAAATCATCATTAACAAGCTTCTTAGCAAAGAAACATTTCTCAAGCAAGAATTTTGCTAGGACTGTCTGGGAGGGGTCTGAGTGGGGAATTAAAAATGAAAACTAGCTGTTATTGGCAGAGAGGTTTGGAACTCTTTCTTATTGGTCTATTAACTAATTTACCATCTGGTGATGTTCCCACCAAAACGTATTTTCAAACAGTTCTTACAATAAAGGGGCAATATCATAATTTCACAGGATTATTTGAACCTCACAGTGTGGAAATATATACAGTTGAAGTTGGAAGTTTACATACACCTTAGACAAATACATTTAAACTCAGTTTTTCACAATTTCTGACATTTCAAAATAAAAAATTCCCTGTCTTAGGTCAATTAGGATCACCACTTCATTTTAAGAATGTGAAATGTCAAAATAATAGTAGAGAAAATGATTTATGTCAGCTTTTGTTTCTTTCCTCCCATTTCCAGTGGGTCAGAAGTATACATAGACTCAATTAGTATTTGGTAGCATTGCCTTTGAATTGTTTAACTTGGGTCAAACGTTTTGGGTAGCCTTCCACCAGCTTCCCACAATAAATTGGGTGAATGTTGGCTCATTCCTCCTGACAGAGCTGGTGTAACTTAGTCAGGTTTGTAAGCCTTCTTACTCGCACACGCTTTTTCAGTTCCACCCACAATTTTTCTATGGGATTGAGGTCAGGGCTTTGTGATGGCCACTCCAATACCTTGACTATGTTGTCCTTAAGACATTTTGCCACAACTTTGGAAGTAGGCTTGGGGTCATTGTCCATTTGGAAGACCCATTTGCGACCAAGCTTTAACGTCCTGTCTGATGTCTTGAGATGTTGCTTCAATATATCCACATAATTTCCTCCCTCATGATGCCATCTATTTTGTGAGCTGTACCAATCCCTCCTGCAGCAAAGCACCCCCCCCAACATGATGCTGCCACCCCCGTTCTTAACGGTTGGGATGATATTCTTCTGCTAGCAAGCCTCCCCCTTATTCCTCCGAACATAACGATGGTCATTATGGCCTAACTATTCTATTTTTGTTTCATCAGACCAGGGGAAATTTCTCCAAAAAGTACAATATTTGTCCCCATGTGCAGTTGCAAACCATAGTCTGGCTTTTTTATGGCGGTTTTGGAGCAGTGGTTTCTTCCTTGCTGAGCGGCCTTTCAGGTTATGTCGATATAGGACTCGTTTTACTGTGGATATAGATACTTTTGTACCTGTTTCCTCCAGCATCTTCACAAGGTCCTTTGCTGTTGTTCTGGGATTGATTTGCACTTTTCAAACCAAAGTACATTCATCTCTAGGAGACAGAATGCATCTCCTTCCTGAGATGTATGACGGCTGCGTGGTCCCATGGTGTTTATACTTGCGTACTATTGTTTGTACAGATGAACATGGTACCTTCAGGCATTTGGAAATTGCTCCCAAGGATGAACCAGACTTGTGGAGTTCGGCAATTTCGTTTTCTGAGGTCTTGGCTGATATCTTTTGATTTTCCCATGATGTCAAGCAAAGAGGAACTGAGTTTGAAGGTAGGCCTTGAAATATACCCACAGGTATACCTCCAATTGACTCAAATCATGTCAGTTAGCCTGTCAGAAGCTTCTAAAGCAATGACATAATTTTCTGGAATTTTCCAAGCTGTCTAAAGGCACAGTCAATTTAGTGTATGGAAACTTTTGACCCACTGGAATTGTGATACAGTGAATTATAAGTGAAATAATCTGTCTATAAACAATTGCTGGAATAATTACGTGTCATGCACAAAGCAGATGTCCTAACCAACTTGCCAAAACTATAGTTTGTTAACAAGACATTTGTGGAGTGGTTGAAAAACGAGTAAACATCCGACTTCAACTGTATGCATATGAATAACACAGGAAATCCACGTTTTTTACTGCACTGGGACTTTAAATATAACTACGAATTGTTATTGGAGACTATGTATATTGGAGTTTGGAGTGTGTGTTTGTGTAAAAGCAGGACTGTGACCAACGGTGAGTCTACGAGTCAGGGTGTGAGGTCAACATTCAGGGAGAGTGCAGCTCGTAAGAGGGCGGTCAGTTGTTTGGGGAAGAAAGGAGTGAAGGGGGAGTGGAGGTGGGAACTCCAGCTGTTTTCACAGGGAAAGGGTAATGTCCATTGTTAATCCTAGCTGGGACACTCCTCTCCCCCACCCTGCCTGTCCTGGCCTTCCCTCCACCTGGCTCTCTAGCTACCCTGACTATGTACATTGACCCCTTTTGTGCTAACTATTTTGACTCATCATGTACGCTGCTATTACTGTTTATTATCTCTCCTGTTGCCTAGTCACTTTACCCATACCTATATGTACGTATCTACCCCAATGACTTTGTATCCCTGCACATGGACTCGGTACTGGTACCCTGTGTATACAGCCAAGTTAACGTCACTTAGTGTGTATTTATTGCTTGTGTTATTATCTATTATCTATTATTTATTTATTTTCTTTCTCTCTGCATTGTTGGGAAGGGCCCATAACTAAGCATTTCACTGTTGTTTACGAAGCATGTGACAAATACAATTTGGTTTTGATTTGATTTGATTTGATTATAGGAACTACAGGGAACACTGGCTGCTTGATAAACAACTCACACACATCTGTTAGAAACAAGGATAGATGGTGTTTCTCCACAATTTACTCCAAGCTTACCTCAATCAAACTTTACTTCATTTGGTTTCACCTGTTAAAGTAAATTAAGAACAGTCTTCCTATAATGAAGCCGTTCAAAGCCGTTTCTCACTGATCATTGGTAGTTAATTAAGGGTTATTGCTCTGACATCTACATTCCAGAGGGTAGAACCATATCTAACCATCAGAATACACTTTACAATCATATATTATACTTTCCCTCCCTCTCCATCTAATACTTTACTTTGGTGATGATTTAGAAATGTTCCACTTGGTAACATATATACTCTGGGCTGCATAGTTTGTGAAAATCAATACTCCATTTTTTTAGATCTCTCTCTACAGACAGCTAGCGTCCTGAAGCCAAGATTTGTCAACACAGTATGTGGCTGATATTCAATCAATGATAGCTTGTATTTACCCGTGGCTCACCTTTCACATTGGGAGAGGGAAAAAACCCAATGCGATTATGCACATGAAGAATTAATCCGGAGATGAGCACAGGGTAATGTATGGTAATTATCCGACAGGATATTCTTACACAACGATTAGCATATCTTGAAGCCCAGACAGGGGCGGGGGGGCAGTGAGGGAGGAATAAAAGGACAGTGGCTGCTGATAAGAGCCCGGCTTGTTTTTTATGTAGATGAAAAATGTGGATATGATGGCTAAAGGCGCTGTTTTGACACACACACAGGCATTAGCATGTGCACGCTTACAGATACACTCGCACACATGCACGCGCACACACACAGAAGACACCCCATCAGGGATCATGGAGAAAGATGGGGAAAGGGAGGCACGTGAAAACCTGAACACAGCAGAAAACACAAACGTTCATTGTGGATAAGAATTCTGTAGGTAGACAGATGTTTCTAGTCATGCAGCTGCATGTGCAGTGAATATCCACGAACCATGGCTAAATATGATGTATTTCCATTTCTATTCTATTATAATGTACTGGCAAAGAGCTGTGATAAATTGTGACCAATGCCGTGTTACTGCCTTTTAGTATATTCTCTCACTACCCCCGTCTCTCCCCGTCTCTCTCTCTCTCTCTCTCTCTCTTTCTCTCTCTCTCTCTCTCTCTCTCTCTCTTTCTCTCTCTCTCTCTCTATCTCTCTCTCTCTCTCTCTCTCTCTCTCTCTCTCTCTCTCTCTCTCTCTCTCTCTCTCTCTCTCTCTCTCTCCCTCTCTCTCTCTTGCTCTCTCTCTCTCTCTGTGTCTCTGTCTCTCTCCCTGTCTCTCCCTCTCTCTTTCTCTCTCTCTCTCTCTCTCTTTCTCTCTATCTCTCTCTCTCTCTCTCTCTCTCTCCCTCACTCTCTCTCGCTCTCTCTCTCTCTGTGTCTCTCTGTCTCTCTCCCTGTCTCTCCCTCTCTCTTTCTCTCTCTCTCTATGTTTCTGTGTGTGTATCTCTCTCTCCCTCTCTCTGTTTCTCTGTCTCTCTCTTTCTCCTACATCTACACACACTTCATGGTTTATTTTGCCTGTATCTGCCTCCTCCCTGTCAATATCCACTATCACTTAATGCACGCTTGGCTGGTGTTTACAGCATTGTAGATACAATCACTATATTGACTGAGTACTACCGTATGCTGGAGGTGCAGAAGCAACACTGAAGGGTGGAGGTGGGGTGGCCCTTCATACGAAACTGAATACTATTACTTTATACTATTACTTTATAGCAGGGGTCAACTAGATTCAGCCTTTATACTATTACTTTATAGCAGGGGTCAACTAGATTCAGCCTTTATACTATTACTTTATAGCAGGGGTCAACTAGATTCAGCCTTGAGCCGTTTTTTTCTTGAGTGGATGGTCGGTGGGCCAGAACATAATTACATATAATTTGTCGACTGCAAACTGACCGCAGGAAGATATAATATTTTATCATAATCATTTAAAACCTTGCTTACATTTGTATACGATCACGTGTCTCTCTATCATGCGTGAGCATACTTAGGAAATTATGTCCTACATCTAAATCACTTGTAACTGATTTCCTGGTGTTTTTACAGTAAATGTTTTATATTCTTTGGCTCAGAAACTTGGGGGGCCAAATAAAACCACCCGTGGTCCAAATTCGGGCCTCATGCTGCCAGTTGGTGAACACTGCTTTATAGCAATGGATTTAAAGTTAATACATTTCCTAATACCTGAGATACAGCCATGTATTTATGTAACCTTATCCGCTGCCCTATCTCACTATATCTATTCCCACCTAAAATGTTGAACTGTGGTGTTGAGAGGAAACAAAGGTATTGCTGGATACAGTTGGATAAGGATACATTTATTATATCTTCATTGATTTAGTATGATTCATGTTGTTCATTCTCATTCATTTTTTATTGAACTGGATGTCTCACAGTAAATCAGCATTTTCTTTTCTCCTCAGTGATATTCTCCTTCTCATAAAAGGAAAGTCTCCCTCCTTCGAATTCTCCATGGTCGGCTGGCAGCACATAAATCCATGGAGTGCATATGAATGTGTCTGCTGTCACACCTAACCTGAACACTGCCTCCAAACGCAGCCCTAGAGAACGAGACACAGGTTCACCAGAGCATCATTTTCCTCCTCCACGCGTGCAGCGCTGTAACGACGGAAAGGAAAATGGCTTTCTAACTACCTCTTGCTTTTTTGTTCTCCGTGCCCTACGCCCTACGCACATGCATAAACAAAGTCCCCACGAGCCACTGTATCAATTCTAACTTTGGTATTGAGGTGTAATCGGGCATGTAGGACACCAGCTTGCTGAAGCGCGGGGGCCTTTGTGAGGCGCCCATCTGTTTGGTGCACGGGATCGGGCTGGGTCCCACTGAGAGGACTGGATGAAAGGGCGAGTGTAAGAGGGGCCAGCTGAAAACACAAGGGTGGGCGGCTGCCTCGGGACGCCAGTCTGTGGAGCTCCTTCCTCCCCGTGTGTCACGGTGCTCTCTTATTCTAATGGAGCATCCTGGACTACCCCTCACGCATACAACTCAGAGATCAGACACTGCTGCTAGACACACACAGGGAATCACACACAAGCCATGTGTGTGTGTGTGTGTGTGTGTGTGTGTGTGTGTGTGTGTGTGTGTGTGTGTGTGTGTGTGTGTGTGTGTGTGCTTGTACTACAAGCCTAGACGTGTGCATGCATGTGTGCACACCAAGATTGTGTCTGTATTTTTCCCACATATTTTCCTTCTCCAGGCACAACAGTTTGGCTAATATTTTCCTATTGACTTGACAATGTACATATTACCCAAACTCAGTGACCCCTGAGAAGCACATTTCTGTGTGAGCACAGATCGATTGATACAGTGTTCTATCCTCTCTGTTGTCTGTAGTGAGAAGATGGAGTAGCATGGGTGCAGATGATAAGCTGAAGCAGGCCAGTCATATTTCCCAGCTAGGAGCCGTGGTCACAGGCCTGATTACAGCTCCAACATGGATCACCCATGGTTACTGGCCCTCCTCATAAGCAGGACTCCGCTCTCTATGACATCATATAGTCCTTCACAACATACCCTCACACCAACAACCTAGAAACCAATAAGGTCACACATTACGTTAGCTTAAGGGAAGCTGCTAAGTGTTTGTGATTTTAATTTAATATGTCATACTCATCACCCATCAGATCATTGAATGTAAATTATCATTTTATGTCATCTGTTAAAATAGTTATGGGTTTTGCTTGACGCTATGGTTATGGAGAGAAATCATAGTTGGTAGTGAGGCTATAGCCAGAACTTCCAGTGGAATATTTTTTTCCATATCAGAACCCTAACTAAATCATGAATAAAAATCCAACAATATAAAAGATTGAAAACAATGATTGGATATGGAATTGGTGCAATTAGCAATGAACGCCTAAATATTAGCAACATTTTAAATGACCTAATGAAGATGATACTTTGAGTGATATTTTCCATGATATCTGTGTAACTGATCTGAAAGGAGCATTAAACGCGTTGGGGATATGGGGCAGGTGATTGGCTTGTGTGAGAGTTGGCATGTGTTCTGGACAGGGACACACCACAGGTCTCTCTTACCCTCAAGTCTTTTCGGCCAGGCACCATATGCCCTCCAGCTTCATCAAGCCCCAATACACCCCTCCTCTCCCCCATTAACCCCTCCAAAACCCCCACCCCAACCCACCTCCCATGCACCCCCGGTATCTGGCCATGGCTGCTTAAATGAGTACAAAGCATGGGGCAGGGCAGCTCAGCTGGCCTCCACGCCCCACTTGACATAGGTTTGACCTCTGCTGTGTGTTTCCTCCCTGTAGGCTGCACCTCCACCCCGACACAGGCTGTCTCTCTATCTCCTCTCCCCACACACGCTGCTCCCAGCCAGGGCTGCCATCCAGGGCCCGGGTGCATCCTCAGGTCATACGGGTCAATTATATTCAAATTGAAGAGAAATGATCTACAAATAAGAGAGTAATGTGAGGGAAGTTCCTCTTTTATGGTTTACAGACGCAGAGCCTTAATGTTGTCTGGGTTATTGTATATGGAACTGAAAGTCAATTCATATGTCTGACTGATATTGGCATATTTGCTGTGTATACGGACGAGATAGGATTATATCTCAAAACATGATAGAATTCTAATTAGCAAAATGTATTGCTGTTTTATTGAGTGTCATCCTACTATGATGTTGTACAGATTTTGAATACTTCATCAACCTCTCTCTCTCGCTTGCGCTCTCTCATGCTCTCTTTCTCTTTCTCTCTCTCTCTCTCTTTCTCTCTCTCTCTCTCTCTCTCTCTCTCTCTCTCTCTCTCTCTCTCTCTCTCTCTCTCTCTCTCACACACACACACACACACACATACACACATACATACATACATACACAAATACATACGTACGTACGTACATACATACATAAATACATACATACATACATACATACCTACATACGTACATACGTACGTACGTACGTACGTACAGCACACACACACAGAGCGAAGCAGCATGGCCTCACAGACGTGGCCAGTGTGAGTGAAAGGCGTATAACAGCTCCTATCCCTGAGGGGTTGATGACACTAAAGAGACCAAACAGAAGCTGCAGCGTGAGCGTGACAGAGTGGGGAGGAGAGGAGAGGAGGGGGAAAGGGGGCGCATCAGCCCCTCTGACATTCTGCTCTTTACAACTTTACAAAATAGCCTTTTAATTTTCCTGACCGTCTGGGGTGTCTGAGTTGTGCCTGCATCAATCACCATCATCACTGGGCTTCAGGCACACTGTCCCCAGGGCCCTCTCACTGCAAGGCCCCCAGGCTTCCTCTCCTCCTGGGGGAGCCTCTCTCCTCCTCTCCCCTGTCCTCTACCTAACCCTCTCTCCTCCTCTCTCTCTCATCATCACTCACACAACCCCTGTCACACTCCCTGGGTCCTCCCTCATGTTATCATTCTCATCTAGCCTCTCTTTTCCCTAACATTAATATATTTATCAAATTGCTTTATGTTTTACCATTTTTTTAAAAGCATGCATTTACCATCGAACAAGATAAAACATATCTTAGTTGAAATGTCAAATGACTTTGCCTGTCTTAAACAAATTATTGATATAAATGTAGCCTCACAGCTTAATGTAGACTAATATTGTACAGTATTGTATGAACTGACAATGCCTCATAGCCCAAACCCTCAGGTCTTGTTGGCCTGACATCTTGTGCCCTCCAGCTTCATCAAGCCAACAGTTGCTCAAGTCATCTTGAGGGTCAGCTAAGAAATCCCTCGTGATTGTTCAATGTATATTCCGTGACAAAACTGTACCGGGATCTGTCTGATTGATTCACCAACATACTGAGCAGAGCTGTTTGATTAGAGACACTGAAGCCTGCTTCATTAACCTAATGTACTGTACTCTCCCTGGGTGGCTTTGGTATGTAAATGTTTATTTTGTCTGCACCATTCCTTCTCCCTTTGTGGTAGTTTTGGTAGAGCCCTGAATGATGATGGTAGAATTGAAGACTATCAATGGTATGGACTAACAGGGTGTGTCTTGATGAATACACATCATTGAGCGAGACAAATCCATGATATGAATTGGCAGACGAGGGGAGAGGTGGTCGATACGGATTACAGCTAAGCCTCTTCTCTTTGTGGCTGTTGGCTGTGGTGTTGATGGGCTCTCCCAGAAGCCGTGTGGGGCTGGAGGTGGTTCATAGCTGGCAGGCTGGAGAAGACTTATACCTGAGAGCTCTACCTCTCCAATCCCTACCCTCCGCAGTCACACTGTACTGGCACACACAGACCAACCACTGCCAGCAGGGCAAGCACTTGGCAAGTTATTGTGATAACAAGTCAACTGGATGAGAGGAACACATTTGGTAAATGATAGGAAAACACAGCAAAATCCCATGCATATATATTCACCTCTAGCTGTCCAGTTACATACACGGCACCAGTCAAAGGTTGGACACACCTACTCATTCCGGGGTTTTTCTTTATTTTTTATTATTTTGTACATTGTAGAATAATAGTGAAGACATCAAAACTATGAAATAACACATATGGAATCATGTAAGCATCAGCTGTCAGAGCAGCTTTACCGATCATTGCACCTGTACACAGCCCATCTGTAAATAGCCCACCCAACTACCTCATCCCCATATTTTTTTTTTTTTTTGCACCACCATATCTCTACTTGCACATCATCATCTGCACATCTATCACTCCAGTGTTAATGCTAAATTGTAATTATTTTGCCACTATGGCCTATTTATTGCCTTACCTCCGTAATCTTACTACATTTGCACAAACTGTATTTAGATTTTTCTATTGTGTTATTGACTGTACGTTTGTTTATCCCATGTGTAACTCTGTGTTGTTTTTGTCTCACTGCTTTACTTTATCTTGGACAGGTCGCAGTTGTAAATGAGGACTTGTTCTCAACTAGCCTACCTGGTTAAATAAAGGTGGAATTAAAAATAAAATAAATAAAATAACATGCAGTAACCAAAAAAGTGTTAAACAAACGTTAAACAAGCCATTCTTTGCCTTGATGACAGCTTTGCATACTCTTGGCATTCTCTCAACCAGCTTCATGAGGTAGTCACCTGGAGTGCATTTCAATTAACAGGTGTGCTTTGTTAAAAGTTCATTTGTGGAATTTCTTGTGTTTGTGCCAATCTGTTGTGTTGTGATAAGATAGCGGTGGTATACAGAAGATAGGCCTATTTGGTAAAAGACCAAATCAATATTATATCAAGAACAGTTCAAATAAGCAAATAGAAATGACATTCCATCATTACCTTAAGACATGAAAGTCAGTCAATACGGAACATTTCAAGGACTTTGAAAGTTTCTTCAAGTGCAGTCACAAAATCCATCAAGCACTATGATGAAACTGGCTCTCATGAAGACCACCACAGGAAAGGAAGACCCAGAGTTACCTCTGCTGCAGAGGATAAGTTCATTAGAGTTACCAGCCTCAGAAATTGCAGCCCAAATAAATGCTTCACAGAGTTCAAATAACAGACACATCTCGACATCAACTGTTCAGAGGAGATTGCGTGAATTAGGCCTTCGTGGTCAAATTGCTGCTAAGAAACCACTACTAAAAAACACTGGGGAGGTAAGTAGCCTAGTGGTTAGAGCGGACTAGGAACTGAGAGGTTGCAAGATTGAATCCCTGAGCTGACAAGGTAAAGATCTGTCGTTCTTCCCCTGAATAAGGCAGTTAACCCATTGTTCCTGGGCCGTCATTGAGAATAATTTGTTCTTAGCTGACTTGTCTAGTTAAATAAATAAATAAAGAAGAAGAAGAGACTTGCTTGGGCCAAGAAACACAAGCAACAGACATTAGACCAGTGGAAATCTGTTTGATGACTTTAGATTTTTGGTTCCTACCGCCATGTCTTTGTGAGACGCGGAGTAGGTGAACGGATGATTTCTGCATGTTTCGTTCCTACCGTGAAGCATGTAGGAGGAGGTGTGATGGTGTGGGGCTGCTTTGCTGGTGACACTGTCTGTAATTTATTTAGAATTCAAGGCCCCCTAACCAGCATGTCTACCACAGCATTCTGCAGTGATACGCCATCCCATCTGGTCTGCGATTAGTGGGACTATGATTTGTTTTTCAACAGGACAATGACTGAACACACCTCCAGGCTGTGTAAGGGCTATTTGACCAATAAGGTGAGTGATGGAGTGCTGCATCAGATGACCTGGCCTCCACAATCACCCGACTTCAACACAACAGTATTCCAGGTGAAGCTGGTTGAGAGAATGCCAAGAGTGTGCAAAGCTGTCATCAAGGCAAAGGGTGGCCTCTTTGAAGAATCTCAAATATAAAATATATTTTGATTTGTTTAACACTTTTTTGGTTACCACATGATTCCATATTTGTTATTTCATAGTTTTGATGTCTTCACTATAATCATATAATGTAGAAAATAGTAAAAAATAAGAAAAACCCTTGAATGAGTAGGTGTGTCCAAACTTTTGACTGATATTGTGCATACACAGTATATTGGGGTGTTCAAGGACTGTTGTGGTGTGCTTTGTTTTTTTCTGAGCACTCTATGTGCTGTGTGCTGCACTGAGGGGGCTAGTGCTGCCCCACTTCTTGCTGCCCTGAAAAATTGCTGAAGTGTGTCATTTCTCAATGGCCTTCGGGGCTGCTTGCTGAGAGGACAGGAGGTGCAGGTGTTGTGTGTGTCAGGATGCTTAAACCTTGCTTAACACTCTCAAGGTAGCCTTCTGGTGCCTCTTGTGTTATTTACCCTGCTTCCTCTCCAACTAAACATCACGCAAAGGTGTCAAAAGGTGAAACTATCACTGCAAAATATACATTACAGTACCAAGAATGTTGAGATAATTAAATGAAAAAAATATCAGATTATCTTACTTTTATCCGGTTCAATGATTTCAATGATTAAATTAATAGCATTCGTACTTTTTGTATTTTGAACCACTTTGAGTCTAAATTAGTCAGAACCCGAGCCCTCTCACAACATACACTACATGCATGCCCCCCCCCCCCCCCCTTTCCACTAGATGTTGGAACATTCAGCCACAGGGACATTAGTGAGGTCGGGCACTGATGTTGGGCGATTAGGCCTGATTCGCAGTCGGGTTCCAATTCATCCCAAAGGTGTTCGATGGGGTTGAGGTCAGGGCTCTGTGCAGGCCAGTAAAGTTATTCTACACCGATCTTGACAAACCATTTCTGTATGGACCTCGCTTTGTTCACTGGGGCATTGTCATGCTGAAACAGAAAAGGGCCTTCACCAAACTGTTGCCACAAAGTTGGAAGCGCAGAATGGTATAGAATGTCATTGTATGCTGTAGCGTTAAGATTTCCCTTTACAGGAACAAAGAGGCCTAGCCCGAACCATGAAAAACAACCCCAGTCCATTATTCCTCCTCCACCAAACTTTACAGTTGGCACTGTGCTTTCGGCCAGGTAGTGTGCTCCTGGCATCCGCCAAACCCAGATTTGTCCGTCGGACTGCCAGGGAACACATTTCCACTGCTCCAGAATCCAATGTTGGCGAGCTTGACACCACTCCAGCCGACGCTTGTCATTGCGCATGGTGATCTTAGGCTTGTGTACGGCTGCTTGACCATGGAAACCCATTTCATTAAGCTTCCGACAAAGTTCTTGTTCTGACGTTGCTTCCGGGGGCAGTTTAGAACTTGGTAGTGATTTTTTACCCGCTACGCACTTCAGCACTCAGCTGTCCCGCTCTGTGAGCTTATGTGGCCTGCCACTTCACGGCTGAGCTGTTGTTTCTCCTAGACGTTTCCACTTCAGAATAACATCACTTACAGTTGAACGGGGCAGCTCTGGCAGGGCAGAAATTTGACGAACTGACTTGTTGGAAAGGTGGCATCCAATGATGGTGCCACGTTGAAAGTCACTGAGCTCTTCAGTAAGGCCATTCTACTACCAATACTACCAATGTTTGTCTATGGAGATTGCATGGCTACGTGCTCAATTTTAAACACCAGTAAGCAACGGGTGTGGCTGAAATAGCCGAATCCACTAATTTGAAGGGCTTTCCACATACTTTGTATATATAGTGGAGGATACTGTATGTACTGTATATATAGTGTATGTACTATATGTACTGTATATATAGTGTAAATACTGTATAGTGTACTATAGTGTACTGTATATAAAGTGTATGTACTGTATATATAGTGTTGGATACTGTATTTACTGTATATATAGTGTAAGTACTGTATGTAATGTATATATAGTGTATGTACTGTATGTACTGTATTTATACTGTATGTACTGTATATACAGTGTAGGATACTGTATGTACTGTATATACAGTGTAGGATACTGTATGTACTGTATATATAGTGTATGTACTGTATGTACTGTATATATAGTGTAAGTACTGTATGTAATGTATATATAGTGTATGTACTGTATGTACTGTATTTATACTGTATGTACTGTATATACAGTGTAGGATACTGTATGTACTGTATTTATACTGTATGTACTGTATATACAGTGTAGGATACTGTATGTACTGTATATACAGTGTAGGATACTGTATGTACTGTATATACAGTGTAGGATACTGTATGTACTGTATATATAGTGTAGGATACACTAATGAGCTGTCCAGAAAGAGGTGATGCGGATTTCAAATCCGGTCTCAGTAGAGCCTGATAGCTATCTCATGTTCATAGAACTAACTACCTCTATGAATACATGTTATACACGCAATACGATTGGCTTGTCTTGGTTTTATTAAGTGTTCCAAACCTTTATTTGTCACCTCTTTGGGACTAGCAGGGCAGCTGAGCCACAAGCCCATATCTGAGAGCCAGTTGCCATGGGATTCCTGCTACCACGACAATCACCATTAACAAAGGGCCACAACAAAGACAAAACCATCTGCTCTTTCACCCAGCCCTGTTTCTGCAACAAGTGTGAACATACAATCTCACTCTCTCTCTCCACATCACTCTCCATCGTTTGAGGTGAGGCCCTTAGTTTCGCGGTGTTTACAGTGAAGCCATTATGAATTTCAGAACAGAGTGGTGGTTGATTAGCGGATCCAGCTCTGGCGAAGTGTGATTGACAATATTGGAGAGTCTCCGATTAATCAGCTGAGAGAGTAACATGAGTTATTGCGTTGTTTGTTAGATCAACAACAGCGGGTGAAGGGCTGTACATGCAGGTGAAGATCAACTTACTTCAGAGGGTTCGTGAGCCCTAGACGTGTTATTATGTTGCTGTTATTGTATGCTGTTTATTTCCAGATGTTTTCTATGTACTGTTTTTATCTATCACTTCCCCATATCGTAACCAGCATTGCTTAATCAGTGTTAATTGGCTTTAATTAGCATCTAGTAATTAATTTAGTTTTCTACAAATTATTTGTATGAATGATCCCACCGGGTTGTCTGTTCGTCTCGTTAGAGCCAATTAGCTGCAATTAACATGCACTAATGAGATGCTTTCTGACTCCAAAACAAACAGTGTGCACCCTGCCTGATTCCAGAGCTGTTCAGACCTCTTGTGTGTTGGAGTGGTGCTGGGGGCCAGTATACTGAGCCAGGCTTCCAATCAACACCCCGCTCTCTCCCACAGAGGGACGAACACAAACCCAGCTGGAGACTCCCAGCCCCACAGCACAGCAGCACCCAATACAACCAAGCAAATCATTTTCAATCCGCAAACTTTCCATTGACTTGTTGCAACAGATTTCTGTCATCGAGAGGTCTCTCATATTGGTGCACGTTGCATTTGAAATGTTAGAGAGTCAATCGGGATTGCTGATAGGTTCACACCGTGTATCCTGCCTTGTGGATTCTTTGTGTGGAGTTAGACAACACTACAGCAACCTCAGCAGAATGGATAATGGAATATTGGATTATTCATGGGAAAGGCCATTTGAATTGTGGCTAGCAAATACATTGTGGCTAGCAAATACGTCCTTTACAAGACCAGATCACACTGTATCAAACACTCCCTCCCACCAGCATTGGTCATTACAGTAACATTGTCAGGGATAGACAGTAGTGTGACAGAGAACAGAGGTGAAAGGTAAGAACAGAGGTGAGGAGGAATTCTCAGTAACTCTGCTGGATATAGTAGAGAAATCCCCTTGTGAAATAGAATGATCAGAGTGGTATAAGTCAGGATAGAAGGCTTCGCTCAGTGTGGGGAAGATTCTGAGTATTACTAGTAACAGTAACCCACTGTGACACAGAGAGATTCTACAGGGTCAAAGGAGGGTAACATTAGGATTCTAGGGGGGATGAAGAGGGGGGGGGGGGGTGTAGGATTATTGGGCATCTTTCAGTTCGGTGGAGAGGGGTGAATTCTGGAATTGAACATCTTGGTAGCCTAAATGTAAATCTTAGTATAAAGTTCAAATTCAGCCTGTTATTTTTGACAGTAGGTGTTCATCAACAGATCCTTTCTGGGAATAAGATCTTCATATGTTTATGAATAATATCACATTTGATATAAGAACTGCATGCATTGCATATTGTGATTTGGTACTTGAAGCAGGTCTGACAGCCAGGTCTTTCCCATCAGCCGACGCTCATTTCTCTCAAGTGCACAGGCCTTTTCTCTGCTTGCATCTCACATGCATCTATTCAAATATATCGTAACCAGGGGAACAGCAATGTGTTTGAAATGATGGGGCCCCAGTGTACTGTGGGTTTGGGTGATTTGCAGGTTCTCACAGCCTCTGGGTATAGGATACAGAAGGTAGACTTCAGCACTCAGCCATCCATCAGCTACAGCCACAGCCATTTGAATAGACCCTGTGCGTGTGGAATTGATTGGTCCAAAAATAAGAAGAAATACAGTTTTATTATTAGTGCTGAGTTAACCTGAGACTGCAAGAATAATAGTTTTCCAGAGTCCCATAAATCATTTCAGCTGAAAAACAATATTTACAATGTAAGACTATTGAATATTGACTGCTGAATGTGTGAACAGAATTAGGCCTATTCTATTTATGTTTGAGGTTTTTTACTTATGGTGTGTGTGTGTGTGTGTGTGTGTGTGTGTGTGTGTGTGTGTGTGTGTGTGTGTGTGTGTGTGTGTGTGTGTGTGTGTGTGTGTGTGTGTGTGTGTGTGTGTGTGTGTGTGTGTGTGTGTGTGTGTGTGTGTGTGTGTGCGTGCGTGCGCGTGTGCATGCGTATGTGTGAATTACACTATCAATTTACATCCTTGAGTTCAAAATGCATGGGCCTCGCACCGACCCTAAATCCTCACCAGACCCTATCTCAATGCGCGCAGTGCAGGGACCACCGAGTTTTGCTTATGCATTAGCCATTCTTTTCATCTGCTTGACACATCCCCAACATAAAACCGCAAGGCGGTGGTGAACTATCTCTCTCCTGGCGAAAATAAAGCGTCGCCTCTCTCCTGATCTATGGGCTATAACATTAAGCCCGTCCACCGGTAGTGGCTCTATCTTCGACAAGGTCTGTACTTTCACACACACAAGGCTCTGAAGGAGAATGGAATAGGTGGTGATTCTCATGCGCGAGTCCCCCATAATCTACTCCACTCAATCAAGTTCTCTTGTGCCACTATTTTTGTTCTGAAGACTCAATGCAAATGCAAACATATATTTTTCCTCGCGGATTTAATTAATATTTTCATGCAAAAGATCATTACTTACAGCTTGTTTTCATACCTGATGTTTTTTCAATCTTATGATAAACTGCGTACCTTTTAGCGCAGACTACACTAAAGGTCGTAGGCTATTTGATCCAGTTAATTCATTATTATAGCCTACCATAGCCTACAAATGTATAAAGGCTGCTCACGTACACTAGCTTATACAAATAAATAAAAAATATGAGTAGCTAGGCCTACAAGAATAGACCTGGATTTATATTTCAGTCTGAATGGGACGATATCACAACAATTCCAGTCGTCCACATGGTTGATTGTTTATACATTTCCCTGGGCAACAGATATCAGGAGCGCGCAGGGCTGTGGCCGGTGGGAGTCTGGGCATGAAAATCCGCTATCTCCCGGTTCCCAGCCCAGCAGACTGTCCCAAGTGCATTGCCCACTGCGCGATAATATCTTTCAGGGAGCGCCTATCGCTAGACATTATATTATAATCATTATTGATCCTTCTCTTTCACCAGAAATGTAGAATAAGCGCAGGGAAACATTAATCTATAAAGCTCGTGTTCAGACTTTCTAGAGCCCTTCCCTCCCCTCATCTGCAGAGGATGAAGTCATGATGATTTGTCATTTCTGTCACGGCGCCACAGTTTTATTCTCAGGCGGCAGGCCTATAGGCTACTCTTTCGCTATGTTGCTTTAATGCAGTATTATAAAGAGACCTTTTGGAAAACAATGCAGGCAAATAAAATGTACACAGAGTAGACCTAAATAGTGAATAAATAATAGCCCCAATTGACTATAATAATTAACAATGTGTTGTAGTCGATAGCAAGGTTATAACAATTATGTTATTCAACTCTAGTTAGACAAAATAAAGGCTACTCTACATGTTGAAGACATCAAAATATAGTCATCAACGATCATGCTCATTTCAGGAGGTTGAAATTGGTTTATTCTGTGAAAAACATGCAGATACTGTTTGAATTTAAGAGCCATATAATGAAACATAAATGAAGACAATTCATTTTTTTTAAAACTATTTGTGAGTTTTTAGTGTCATACAAACTAATTCTTAATGTGGGGTTTAATAGCCCACTTTAGTAATGATAAAATGTAATTATCATCCAAGTCTGACAACACAAAGTAGTCTACCTCTCGTTTTGCCTTGTCCTTTTGCCACATTTGAGGTGGGTTGGTTTCCTTTCAAAGACAAGTGAGAAGTCTGTCACATATTTCGGGTGTTTATTCGTATGTTTCTAATTGAACAATCTAAATATCTCTGTGTCAGATATACATATCCGTTTTATTAATCGATCTGTGAACTTTAGTGCGTCCGCGTTATTCACTTTCTTTCCTCTCTAAAGGCGTGAAAACAAACTATATAGGCCTATCCATAATGATAGACTTCTAAGTGATATTTACAAATAATTTTAGGCGAAAACGAACTTCGTTTCCTCTGCCAAAATGACTTTAAGCTACAAGAAAAGCAGTTGTTTTCATGAAATACTACTGTACCTTATTAAATGTATCTTATCCGGAGACCCTAGCTGCGCATCGACCTGGAATAGGCTATATGCTTGCTTTATCGAGGGAAAATTGCTTTTCTAAAATAATACGACCGTAATACGACCGTTTCAAAGATATGGGGCAATAGTCCTCTGTTCCCTATTAGTGGGTCCGTACGGCAGAGTTTAGAGGGCACAGTAATTGCCACTCCAATAGCAAGCTGCTGATAGGTGTTGTTTCAACATGACGTCAGGAGGCTCGGATAAAGGCTAGTTCTTGCGCTTTCAGAGGCACGCATATTACTGAAGCTTGGACTAAAGAGTGCATTATACTCGAAGAATCGAAGGAATATTACAGAATTTACAAGAAATTTAACAGATTTTATCATATTTGTTGTAGCTTTCTGCTTTGGCAGTAATCATTGGCTGTGTGGCAGTTATGTATTCGTGCGTAATTGTAGTGGCATGATGCCTGTTCAGATTCACTGAATCATATTAGCCTACGATCGCTCCTCTCGGCTCATCTTGATGGACAAGGGGCGGCCTTGTTGCTCTCAAGTTTGCATTCTTGCTTGTGAAATGTATTCACTTTGTTAAATTATTTGTTCGTTTTTGTTTTTATTGATACTATTTTGTATAGCCTATGGTTGTCCTGTGCATGCGAGAGGAATGCAATCATATTTGAGCTCACAGGATATGATGATGCTAACTCATTGTTAAGAGATTCGTCTGGATGAGCTGCATACTCTGGATTGTCGAAGGAGTGGATTAGAGCAGGTCATTTTCCAAATCAACAAAGCAACCAAGGAGACGCATCGCTTTGATTTGGGACAAACAGGGAAGCCGTTCAACCTGGGAATTGCTGGAATTATCCAAACATGGTTCACTGTGCCGGCTGCGAAAGACCTATTCTGGACAGGTTTCTACTCAATGTTCTGGACAGACCATGGCACATTAAGTGCGTGCAGTGCTGTGACTGTAAATGCAATTTGACAGAAAAATGTTTTTCACGGGAAGGGAGACTGTACTGCAAAAACGACTTTTTTAGGTAAGCACACCTGGGCGCATGGCTTTCAATATTGTGAGGAATAGCTTTTGCCTCTAATGGGTACCAATTAAGCAGAACTATGCAAATGAACAACAGATGATGTAAAACACAAGTTTTAAATTACTAAATTCTATTGCAAGATTATGTTTTTGCTACATGGTTACATGCTTAGTGTCAATTTAGAGATAGTTTAATCTATCCTCATGAGCGACATAAATTTAACCAACCAGAGACAGGATGCCCAGATTATGTGTGGTGATCCACCAAAAGCTGATACATTATAAGCATATATCACCATGTTCTGTGACGGATTCAAGGAAATCGTCCTTTGTTTACAAGGAAAGGCTGCCAGACAAGCGGGGATGAGAATTATGCCAGGATTCTTGACGGAAGTGTATCCCGCCTAAGTTCAATCAGTCGGCGCACACCCGTTTGTTTGTTGAGACTCTAGTGAAAATGTGATAAGTGGATTTGAATAATAAATCAGCTTGAAAAAACACACACTGCAATCACAGACCTCCAGTCCACACGCGTTTGTTAACTATTTGAATACACATATATTTACATAAATAGGCCACATTGCAAAATTGAACAATTAAGTGTGGCTTTGTTATTTTCAAGCATTAAATAGGATGTATTTCAATATGGACAGTTTTTTAAAACATTTTTTTTATGAATGTTTGAACTATCTCCATTCAATAGCCTAATAATAAACGGTGTGGCCTTTCTTGAATAATAGTTTTAGGTAATCATAGCTATACAACACGTAGGTCTAAATATAAGATATATATATATTTATTTATAACAATTTATTTAGCCTAAAAAACTAAATTAGGATATTATATTTACGGTGGTTGAATAACTGGTTATCTGTGTGAAATAGGCCCACGTACAATGAATATAGCGGCTGGCTTTCGTTACCTTGCAGGCAGGCCCAACATCAGTGTGGCCTGTCATTTCCAGATCAACGTTTAAAATAAGGCATAAGAAATTGATATGTCATTATAATCACTTGGAATCTCATCAAGAAGATTTGTAGCGTAAAAATACTGAAAATACAGGTATTTTGCGTCATGAAAAACGCACGTCATTTGTGTAAACATCTATAATTTAGCCAATAACGATGCCACGTAGTTGGTAATCTGATGTGAATATTTTCTGTAGCTCTTTGCTGCTACTCTGTCTGCCCTGCAATGTTAAGTCGCTGATGGTGTTTATTTTGTTGCTTTCTTTCTTTTAGGAGATTCGGCACAAAGTGTGGAGGTTGCGCCCAGGGGATCTCGCCCAACGATTTGGTTCGAAGGGCAAAGAGCAAAGTGTTTCACCTGAACTGTTTCACGTGTATGATGTGTAACAAACAGCTATCCACCGGAGAGGAAATGTACATTCTAGATGAATTTAAATTTGTTTGTAAAGAGGATTATCTAAGCAACAGCAACGGAAAGGACACAACCCTCCTCTCAGGTATGGAACATAACATGACTTGAACCACATCACAATTAGGAACCTCAAACCCGTGTTTATATTTCTATATATTTCCGAAGCCTCTTGTAAATCATTATTTTCTCATTTTTCCTTTTGCTTTATATTCCATTTATAAAAATAAAAAATGTAGTTCGAAAATAATTATGTTAACAGCATCCTGATAGGCCTAAAACAGTACAAATCTAAACAATGTTGTTGATGACAATGAAAAATATAAAACCTAAAATATTATTAGGTCTATAGGGATGATAATTTATTGTTTTCTTCATTAATGTTATCATCACCATCAATAATAATAGGACTAAAAGTAGTTGGTTAATATGCCTATTGCCTAATGCTAACAATAACAATATTAATAATAATAATATCCTAATATTGATACTGTATTCTTGACGCTTATTTTTGTCTATTTTTTTAAAGAGTATAAAGACATAGGAATACATTTCAAATCATTTCATTTCGTGTTTCTTTCATCTCACAGTCACGACTTGCAGTGACCCAAGTCTATCTCCAGATTCCCAAGACCCACAGGATGATAGTAAAGATTCGGAAATCGGACATTTATCCGATAAAGAGGTGGGCAGCAATGAAAACGACGAGCAGAACGTAGGGGGGAAACGACGTGGGCCGCGAACCACCATCAAAGCCAAGCAACTGGAGGTCCTCAAAGCTGCTTTCGCGGCCACGCCAAAACCCACCCGGCACATCCGAGAACAGCTGGCGCAGGAGACAGGGCTCAACATGAGAGTAATCCAGGTAAGAGTCTATTTCCCTTTAGTTTATAACACATGTCAAATCAGATAGATGTCTATTTTCAGTATTCGTATTCGTCTATGAGAAAGTATTTTTAACAATGGCACCTTCGTCAATAATGGCAGAAGGCAAGATATGCAGACTGGTCACCACAAAAGTGGTGCAGATGCACACATTCTCCTGACGGTCTTAATGCTTTATGACATCTATCTATATGCATATCAATGCAAATGACTCTGTTTTCTGATTTTGAAATTAGCCTATTCATTAGGTATCATTATGTTGCAATTGTTGTGGTAATTGTGACTGAAAACCCTATAGGCCATTGGTTGACAACACATCTGTAAATCTATCCTATCAATTCACCTGTAGCCTGTAATTTGAGTTAAATCCCTGGTATTCACGAAACAGACGATAGATAAACTGAGGGTTAAAGGTCACTAAACAGTGACAGGTGAGCCAAGGACCCACATAGGTATACTAGATCTATATAGGCTAATCACGTCATGATTATTAAAATGGCATCTCACAACATCAGACCAGCTGCATACATTTTTGATGCAAAAAAAAATAAAAAATTTCAATCATCTCTTTTCGTGTTATTTGTGGTGTGCAGGTATGGTTCCAAAACCGGCGGTCTAAAGAGCGGCGCATGAAGCAGTTAAGCGTGCTGGGTGCAAGAAGGCACGCGTTCTTCCGCGGTCCAAGGAGAATGAGAACTCTGGTCGACCGACTCGAACCCGGGGAGCTGATCCCCAACGGTCATTTCTCATACTATGGTGGTAAGGTCTTGTATATTGATCATGGTCCACCCAAATAACTTTGTGTTTAAAGATGATCCGATTATAATTTTGACTATGAGAGCCATTCACAGGCATCTATGTTAATCCTTCACTTTATTTTAATTCCTAATATGATTCATTATTCAGAGGTGTTTTAATGCATTTTCTATCGATTTTTTGGGCAATAGGTTTAGGCATTACTGTGTGAATTAGGCTACATTTCAAATTAACATACGTTTTTTTTCGATTATAGGCAATAGTTGTCATTGTTTTAAGTTATTATAATACTGTCATCCTGAAAGTCACTATTATGTCAAATTATATACTACAGGAAATGTATTAGTTTGACTTTTTTGTAATTCAAATGACATTCTCGTGGCGTTGTACCAGTATAATACATTTTGGTATAGTTTTATTTTCACCACACAAGCATTTCTCATAATTATTCGGGTGTATATTTTTGCAGATTATCAGAGTGAATACTATGGGCCTGGAGGAAATTTTGAGTACTACACCCAAGGCCCCCCATCGTCACAGGCCCAGACCCCAGGGGACCTAGGCTTCTCCTCTGGCCCTGCTGGCACCCCTTTAGGGGGCATGGACCATCACCTAGCTGGGCATCACCCATCCAGTGAGGTGCAGTGCTTCAATGACATCATATCTCACCATCCAGCGGACTCACCTAGCCCAGAGCCCAACGGACCTGGGTCAATGCACAGCATCTCCAGTGAGATGTGTGGCCCCAGCACACCCTTCACATCACTGTCCCTCAACGGCAGCGGATACAGCAACCAACTGTCACACCCCTCCTCAGAGATGAGCGAAGGCACTGTCTGGTAGCCCACAAGACATCATGAAGCCAAGGTTAACTATTGACTTAGGAGGCAAATTAAGTCCCGAGCAAGTATCCTTGTTTAATTTATATTATTTATTTATTCATTCGTTAATTAAATGTATATGCATTTAATTTATTGCCTGTCTCCAAGTTCCTGTACTGCTGTGTTGATGTGGCAGTTTTATTTAAAGATACACACAGTAACAGTCTAGACTCCAATGCAGTCATATAATGGTGAATACTGTATGAGCGTTCAGCAGATCTTTTGTTTTCATACGGTCTCCATATCAGATCAAAATTATTTTTGACCAAAAGCTTTTACGATGGCTTTGGTAATTGTGCTTATTTCTCCATACATTTTTTGGTTTCTCTGTATATTTCTGTGTTTTGCCAAATCCTAGACAGTTTGCCTTCAAAAGGAAAACTTAAAAAACTGTTGTATAACCCTTTATTTAATAGAAAATAACTTGTATTTTAAGATGAAGTCAACCTTCAAAAAAAAAATCGATGGACAATGGTTTGAGGTGGACATAGAACAGTCAACTGTTTACGTATATATTTACAGTACTTCAGGGGTTTGAATATCAGCATTGTTTGAAACCTCTCGATTCAGATGGAGAACATCTTTCAAGCAACAAACCAAACTTTTGTATTTATTCTATTTATATTATGGTCATGGTTCCTCACTGTGCTAGTTTGTATTATTGTGTTTACTTTGAAGAAATGTAAAAACACAAATAGACAGTTGCCAAATAAGGATAAAAGCACAATATTGTAAGTGCTTTGTATCATCAATTGCTGAACATACTACAAGAAATGTAGTAGCATTTTTTAACCGAATGAGTTACATTGTAGAACTTTCTTTCATGAGGATGTCTAACGTTGAAAGACTTCATGCAGATCACTGAATTGAACAACCATTGTGCAAAATGCTTTATTTTGTGTCATGAAAGTCCCAATGATTAAACATTGATGGTCAAATATGCCACCAGCAGCTGCTATATTCTTGAAATATCAACTCTCGTATGATGTATTTTATTGTTCTGATAAACCTAAGCTTATGTGATCTACAGTGCATATAAGACCATTCACTGTATAATAAAACATGTTGAAAAAACTGTGAGATTTGTATTTTATTTATTTATCCTTTATTCAACCAGAGAAGTCCCATTAACATCTACATGTCTTTTTCAAGTGAGGCCTGGCCAAGTAAGCAGCATATAGTTACACATGAGACACAACATAAAACATTACAAAGAACGTACGCTAAAACAGTGCAAAGTGTATAAGATAACTTAAAAGTGCATGGTTAAAAATGTGCAATCTGTGGTCAGCAGTCCCCCTTTCATCAATCAGAATAAAGTGATCTAGTTGTAAGTTTTTTTGCTAAGGGTTTCAGGGTGATGGGGCAGCAAAGCTAAAGTCACTCTTACCAAACTCAGTTCTTCTGTTGGAAACATTATATAAAATACATTTCTTTGATCTCAGATGGTAATGTCAATGAATTGGTAGGGTGAGTAAAGGGCTTAAAGTCCTGTCATTTAAAAAAAAAAAATATTATCACTGTATGTCTAATAAATCACTGTGTGGGTTTATTTCATGAAAATAACTCCAAATGTAATTTTAATATCATTTATTTCCCTGAGCCTCCTTTGGCCATATAAATGCTCAGTCTGAATGTGTGGGCATTGGGAAACAAATGTGAAGATATTTACAGTGCATTCAGAAAGTATTCAGACCCCTTGACTTTTCCCACATTTTGTTACCTTACAGTCTTATTCTAAAATGGATTTGAAAAAATCGGCATCAATCTACACACAATAAATACTCCCATAATGACAAATCAAAAAAGGTTTTGAGAAATGTTTGCAAATATAGAGAAAATAAAAAAATGAAATGTCACATTTACGTAAGTATTCAGACCCTTTACTCAGTACATTGTTGAAGCACCTTTGGCACGATTACAGCCTTGAATCGTCTTGGGTATGACGCTACAAGCTTGGCACACCTGTATTTGGGGAGTTTTCTTCCATTCTTCTCTGCAGATCCTCACAAGCCCTGTCAGGTTGGATCGGGAGTGTCGCTGCACAGCTATTTTCCGGTCTCCCCAGAGATGTTTGATTGGGTTCAAGTCTGGGCTCTGGCTGGGCCACTCAAGGACATTCAGAGACTTGTCTCAAAGCCACTCCTGCATTGTCTTGGCTGTGTGCTTAGGGTCGTTGTCCCGTCTGAGGTCCTGAGCTCTCTGGAGCAGGTTTTCATCAAAGATCTCTCTGTACTTTGCTCCGTTCATCTTCCCTCGATCCTAACTTGTCTCCCAGTCCCTGCCACTGAAAAACATCCCCACAGCATGATGCTGCCACCACCATGCTTCACCGTAGGGATGGTGCCACGTTTCCTCCAGACGTGACAGTTGGCATTCAGGCCAAAGAGTTCAATCTTGGTTTCATCAGACCAGAGAATCTTGTTTCTTATGGTCTGAGAGTCCTGTAGGTGCCTTTTGGCAAACTCCAAGCAGACTGTCGTTATGTCTTTTACTGAGGAGTGTCTTCTATCTGGCCACTCTATCATAAAGGCCTGATTGGTGGAGTGCTGCAGAGGTTGTTGTCCTTCTGGAAGATTCTCCCATCTCCACAGAGGAACTCTGGAGCTCTGTCAGAGCGACCATCGGGCTCGTGGTCAACCCCCTGTCAAAGAACCTTCTCCCCGATTGTTCAGTTTGGCCGGGTGGCAAGCTCTAGCAAGAGTCTTGGTGGTTCCAAACTTCTTTCATTTAAGAATGATGGAGGCCACTGTGTTCCTGGGGACCTTCAATGCTGAAGAACTTTTTTGGTACCCTTCCCCAGATCTGTTTACTCGACACAATCCTGTCTCAGAGCTCTACGGACAATTCCTTTGACCTCATGGCTTGGTTTTGCTCTGACATGCACTGTCAACTATGGGACCTTATATAGACTGGTGTGCGCTTTTCCAAATCATGTCCAATCAATTTAATTTACCACAGGTGGACTCCAATCAAGTTGTAGAAACGTCTCGTGGATGATCAATGGAAACAGGATGCACCTGAGCTCAATTTCGAGTCTCATAGCAAAGGGTCTGAATACTTATTTAAATAAGGTATTTTTTTCTTTCTTTCTTTTTTAAAATGTTCAATAGTTTCTAAAAACATGTTTTCACTTTGTTGTTACGGGGGTATTGTGTGTAGATTGACAATGATTTTGTTTTATTTAATCCATTTTAGAATTAGGCTGTAACGTAACAAAATGTGGAAATAGTCAAGGAGTCTGAATACGTTCCAAATGCACTGTACATGCACAGGCCTGATTGGCTGATAGGATGGTCTAGAGCCCACCTTCTTACCCAGATGAACAATCATTGGTCTATTATAATCAGATAACACTGTGACCTCATGATGTGGGCCAAAAGTTCCATCCCATCTGAACAGCTCTCATCACAAAAAGGGCATTATCTTAATTTTCTCAATCTCAACCTTATAGTGTGGAAATATCATTAAAGAAAACAGGAAATCACGTTATTGACTGCACTGCCCCTTTAAGGATAGGTATCCTGCTAACTGATATAAGATATAGTGATGTGTAAGAAGTATTGGCCTTATTCGAGAGCATCAAAACTGTAATGTATCATGGGTAAATTGTGATTGACTGATTGATCTACAACTAATAATGAGTAGTTATTTATGATGCAAGGTTCTTTGTAGATAAGTCACCAATGTTTCGGAGGAAACACCGTGCACTTGGCGACCTTAGTTAGCGTGCACTGCGTTTCGGACACAGGAGTCGCTGGTGCGCGATGAGACAAGGGTATCATTACCGTGCCCTAGACCACTGCGCCAATATTTACATTTTTTAACATGATAATTAGGTCCTACATGTATGAATTGACAGCAAATATTGTCAGTCACAACCCTGTAGCGGTTGCACTGTAATTATAGAAGTAGGCCTACGACATATAGAAAGTCGATTATATAGTTACCATTTAGTAGATGTTATACTTTACCTACAGGGTTTACGGTGTTTAACTACAATTAAGTCGGATATTAGTAATCCACACTGCATTATCTTAATTATTTCAGTAATCCATATTACGTAGGCTAAAAAACAACCTCTGCTTGATTGAAGTTGCGCTGTAGCAGTTCTATTATTCTATTTCTATCTGGGAGTCGCGTCTTGATGACGTAGGCGTAACATGTGTGAGTTGTGAGTAAGTACATTGAACGATGGCTGGCCACATATCACAACAGCTGGAAGATTTATTAAATCCTTTGCCCAAGTTCACAGATCCAGAGGACGATCATGATGAAGGTATATTGCACTGTTTGTCATGTTTAACAGGTACATTTAGCTTTTGATTTGAAGACAATGTTTCCGTTTTTATGTATAAAGTCATTACACACACGCCAGGTAGGCGCGTGGCAACAGCATGCAAAGCTAGACAGTTAGCAAACAAGTTAGCACACGGAAATCACCAATTTACCAAAAACCTCTCCGTAGCTTGTTCTGATGACCACCGTGTAAACTGGTAACCGTCAACATAGCCATGTGTTTGTTGAAGTTTCAAACTGAGCACAATGAATGTAGGACGGGAGCCACTGCTCTGCGCCATTCTAATAGCTGATCCTGCTAGCAACTACTGGCGCTGCTAGCTAGTTATATTGACTTTTTCACGACACGTTGGCGGTTACTAGCTAGCTAATATTCTTATCGCTCTCTCTAAACCTTATATTCATTGCTAGCAATTATGCTTGAAGTTGGGATTAGTATTCTTACCCTGGCTGCGGTTCAATATACACATGAACATGACATTATGGAAAGGTGTTTTATCCTGTCATAGTTATTCAACTTGACTTGTCTTTATTTTAAAGACGTCTGAGTTAGCCTATCTGTAACATTCTGGCTCTGATAAGTTGCCAGCCACTTTGTATATTGATCAGATAAGACTGAATGACCAAGAGACAAGTTCTCAATCTGACTGTTTTGATTCCTTCCAGAGACGAAAGCCAAGGTGGTGGAGGCGTTTGATGAGGGTGACGATGAGGATGAAGCTGTGGTTACCTTGAGTGGGCTCCGGAAGAAAGCTATCACTCTGCTGGAAGAGACTGACAAACGGTACCTGGGCAAGGCAACATCTCGTAAAAACCTGCTGAAGGAGATCGAAGGGTCTGGTGAGTTGGAACATGATTGTGTCATTTATAATAATGTTAAACATATATGTAGGATAATCAATGCAGCTGACCATGGGTGAAAATAAATACGGAACCTGTCAAGAAAGTTGACAGCTGTGGTTTGAGTACTTGAAATGCATCCCTTTTTCCTTCAATCCATTGGCATTTTCCTTCAATCCACTGTCGATCTGACAAAGTTGGCATGGTAAAGGCAATAGGGTAGTAATATTCATGTGACTTAGTCAATCAGATACATGATTACCTTTTAGGATGGGGGAAGGTTGGGTGTATTTATTTATTGTCACTGCGTTTGAAAATTGTCATTTGTAGAATTCTGCCCTCTTGTGGTTCTGTAAGGGGCACTTTTACAATATGTAACTGACTACCATTCGGTTCATAATGAACGATACTGAACAAAAATATAAACTCAACATGCAGCAATTAACGATTTTACTGAGTTACAGTTCATATAAGGAAATCAGTCAGTTGAAATAAATTCAATAGGTCCTAAAGGGTTCAGCCATGGGTAGGTCTGGAGGACATAGGCCCACCCACTTGGGAGCCACGCCCACCCACTGGGGATCCAGTCCCAGCCAATCAGAATGAGTTTTACCCCACAAAATTGCTTTATTACAGACAGAGATACTCCTCAGTTCGGGTGGCTTGTCTCAGACGATCCCGCAGATGAAGAAGCCGGATGTGGAGGTCCTGGGCTGGCGCTCGGTTGTGAGGCCGGTTCGAAGTACATCCAAATTGTCTAAAACAACACTGGTGGCAGCTTATGATAGAGAAATTAACATTACATTCTCTGGCAACAGCTCTGGTGGACATTCCTGCAGTCAGCATGACAATTGTATGCTCCCTCAACTTGAAACATCTGTGGTATTGTGTTGTGTGAAAAAACTGCACACGTTAGTGGCCTTTTATTGTCCCCAGCACAATGTGCACCTGTGCAATGATCATGCTGTTTAATCAGCTTCTTAATATGCCACACCTGTCAGGTGGATGGATTATCTTGGCAAAGGAGAAATCCTCACTAACAGGGATGTAAACAAATCTGTGCACAACATTTGAGAGAGATGCTTTTATGTCAGCTCATGAAACATGGGACCAACTTGCATTTTATATTTTTGTTCAATATAGAAATAAATGTGCCTCATGCCACACTGGACTCTATAATGTTGTAATGTGTCCTAGATTAGTACCACAAGGCAAATTGCTGGCGAACAGGAGACCATAGCTTTAATGGATTGATGTTGGTTCCTTATTTACAATTGAATCAAGTCCAGTTCTATTCTATGCTCGGCTGGGTCATATCATGTGTAGACAATTTATTACCGTATAATAGCTTAGGCCTACATCTACTAGTGGTCTGTTTATTTTGGTTATTCATTGGAGGAATAGTTTTTAATCAAGCTAATCCCTGTTTATCCAAACAAAATGCCTTGATTAAGGCAGAGATTTGCAAGTCAAACATGGGGCCATGCAGCAATCAATTTAAACCTCGAAGACAACTGATTACAGCATTTAAGATGTTGTGTACACGGCATCCGTACTGTTATTCAGGTGCTGAGTGGAAGGCCATCTACAACCTTATCTGCCTGCATTAGTTATAATTGCTACATTTTTATGAACATCCATTTTTTTCTTAATTGACATGAAATCTAAAGTTGAATCCTGGTGTTGTCGTTCAAATTGAATGTGGCTTTTTAGGAGAGGATGATGATGATGATGAAGAGGAGGAAGATGATGACGATGCTGATCTGGAGGATGGAGAGGCTGAAGCTGGAGATGATGATGATGAGGATGATGATGAAGAGATTGAGAGTGACATCGCTCAAATGAAAAGCTTGGTGTCTAGGCTGAAGGAGACTGACATCACACTTTCCTCAGTGACAGACTTCCATAAGCTAACAGAGGGAATGGATGATCTTGGAGCGAGCGAAGATGATGATGATGATGAAGAAAGTGATGATGAGGATGGAGAGAGTGAAGAGAAGGAGATTGAGAATGAAGCTGACGATGTGGAAGCTGTGATGACATTCTCTAAAGAGAAAGTGGATGAAGAGGTGGAGAAAGGGAAAGCTGTGAAAGATCAACTTGGTATGTATTTGTGATATAGGCCAGTGAGGGCTCCTCAGAGGTGGAAGGGGAGGACCATCCTCAGTGAATTTAATAAAAAATACAAATAGTAAACCATTAAAGTTATCATTTTTACATAAAACTATACTAAATATATTCACATGTCACCAAATAATTGATTAAAACACACTATGTTGCAATGAAGGTCTACAGTAGCCTCAGCAGCACTCTGTAGGGAGTACCATGGTGTAGCCGGAGGACAGCTAGCTTCAGTCCTCCTCTGGGTACATTGACGTCAATACAAAACCTATGACGCTTATGGTTCTCACCATGAGCTAGTTTTGCCTATTTATACACCTGGCTCAAACAGAGGGATGCTATGTTAGCTAGCTGGCTATGACTATCCCACACCACTGGAACTCTGACAAGTAAAGTTAAAATATACCTTTAAGCACATTTTATCACCTCCCTTTCTCAGTAGACAACCATGTCATTTATTTTATTCAATCTCCACAGCTCTTTGGGACCAGCTACTTGAGGGGCGAATTAAAATGCAGAAAGTTCTTCTGACAGCCAATAAGCTGCCACAACCACATACCTTCCCAGAGTTCAAGAAGAGGGGCGGAGCAGAGTTTGCTGGAGCGTTGAAGAATAGTGAGTGTGTTTGTTTCTGCTTGCATTTTAAACATGACATTTTTAAAATTATTATTATTATTTTTTACAGCTATCAACAATATGAAATGAATTTAACTTTATTGTTCTCCAGGGGAAAATTGAATAAAAAGAAAATGGGAAAGGACAATAACATGCATTACAAAGTTTACAACCCTGTAAATGATGTGGTGATAATACTGAATGTCTTGTCTAGACATGTTTTCTCCCAGACACAATGTAGAACATTTGTATCGCTTGCCTGCATATGCAATGATCATGAGTGTGTAAAATAAGTTACTTTAAATGCAATGGCATTTGAAACATGAATTTTTAATCCTAATGGACGAGCTTGGTGCTAGTGTTATGGTTGTAGTAATTAGCGGGTAGAAAATAATTTCAACTATTTGTCTAGTAATAGGCTAGGCTGTCGGTGAGAACATTTCTTCTACAAGGAGATTGTCATAACAAAATAACATTTCCACTCTTTTGTTGTAAGAAATATCCTAATCCTTCTGGTTTCCACAGTGGAATCATATGTGAAAGCTAGTTTTCCTTTCTCTCATTATTGTTTAAACCTGACCGATTTGGCCTGATTCTTCTAATACTATTTTTTTTTGCTCAAGGCATGGTGGTAGTCCACCTCCCTCATGAAAATCACTCATACAATTTTATAATCAATGCCTACAGTAATAGGATTCCTCTGGCCACGGGCAATTAATACAGTTTTTCTTTTTTCCCTCCTCCCCGCGCTGATCTCAAAGCTACGAGACACTGGCTTCTCCTCATTTACATATTTATTGCATTGGACTCAAATCTGGCGAGTGATTGATGTGGATCCTGCCTCCTGAATTTTTAGCGCTCCATTATTATGAAAGGGAGGGAGGGGGCTCCGGCGTGCCAGTGTACTTTTGATTAAAGTTGAAGAGGACAGAGTCATAAGTGTTCCCCACCTCCTTTCTTTTCCTACGCCCTATGATTTGGAGGGCAAATTCTCTCAAATTTGTTTTAGTGGATGTTGACAAGATGTGGACTAACAAAAGCTGGGGCGGAACTGCTCCAAGGGATTTTAATCAGTCCTGCTTGGGGGCAATATTTTCTATAGATTTGTTGGACAAGTGAAGTTATGAGGCATATTTTCTATTGTTATGTGGCATAACTTCAGTGTATTTCAATTTATTTTTGGGGCTAATATTGAGGAATTGACTTTCACAGTTGACTCGTGCTTCCCAAATTCATGAAGACCAATGTAAACTTTACCTCAGACAACACTATGTTCACAACACGTCTGCTTCACTCTACCCTCTTGGTTCCTATATCGTTCTGTTAGTTTATAAGGTCCTGTCAGCATGTTCTCTCTATGATGTTCTAAGGTCACAAAGCCCTGAAGGCTCTCCAGAGGTCTCTACTGGAGCTACAGGACCAGCTGCTCCATCAGAACCCAGACACCAGGCCCATCTCCCTGGGCAACACCTGGGGAGCACACAGGTCAGCACTGCCTCTCCTCCACGTCCACAGACAGAACATGAAGTGCTCTGTTACATGAAACACTGTCCTGATTAACATGAATAGGATGCAATATTTCTCTGAAATGCCCTTGAATTCAGCCTCCTTATGGCTTTAGAATTGATGGTTGAGTATTATTTTGTTGTTCTGTATCTGTAATATAGTGAGGAGGAGATTCACAGTGATGAGGAGGAGATTCACAGTGATGATGAAGAGGAAAGGAAGGAAGCAGTGGAACCGACAGGTCCTCCCAAACGGAAGCTGGAGATGGCAGAGTACCCAGACTTCATGGCCAAGCGCTTCGCTGACTTCCAGCCATACCGCGATGCCACGCTGCAAAAATGGCACGACAAGACCCAGCTGACCATGGGAAAGAGCAGCAAGGTCCCCCCCCCCACCCCCCCCCCACACACAATCATCTGCACCAACCAAGGACACACGTCCACATGCACCAGCTGCACAGAGCTTAGCTCTTATCACCTAACCAGTCTGCACTGCAGTGTGTGTGTGTTTTCCATCTGCATGCACTGTGCATAATAGCACCATCCGTCCCTAAGCACACTTCAGCACTCAAATTTCATAGCTCTCATAAACCAAGGGCTAACATGCCAATTAAAAACCAGACTTCATATTGTCATTTTTTCCCCCTTCATTGTTCTGGTGTTTTCACTAGACATACTGCATTAGGAATAATCTAATGCTCTTCGTTTTTCTACATAGGGTAGTGATGTTGTAGCTGTGTTACGGTCTTGTTTCTGACTCTTCTCTTCTCTCAGGGTTTTGGGGCATTTGACAGAAACATCCTGATCCAGGTGGAACAGGTGCTAATGGACAAGGACAGGCTGTTGAGACGCACCCAGACCAGACGCTCCGAGTACAGAGTCCTGGGCAAGCTAGAGGCCACTGCCCCTGTAACCGAGACCACCACTGCAGGGGGAGAGGTGAGACTGGAGGGGAGGAGGGAGGGTTATGTAGGATAGGTAACATTTGCCAGCAGCATACCACCCTGCATCCCACTGCTGGCTTGCTTCTGGAGCTAAGCAGGGTTGGTCCTGGTCAGTCCCTGGATGGGAGACCACATGCTGCTGGAAGTGGTGTTGGAGGACCGGCAGGAGGCACTCTTTCCTCTGGTGTAAAAAATATCCCAAAGCCCCAGGGCAGTGTTTGGGGACATTGCCTTGTGTAGGGTGCCATCTTTCGGGTGGGACGTTAAATGGGTGTCCTTACTCTCTGAGGTCATTAAAGATCCCACGGCACTTATCGTAAGAGTACGGGTGTTAACCCTGGTGTCCTGGCTAAATTCCCAAGCTGTCCCTCATACCATCATGGTCACCGACTCATCCCCAGCTTACAATTGGCTCAGTCACCCCCTCTCCCCTGTAACTATTCCCCAGGTCGTTGCGGTAAATGAGAACGTGTTCTCAGTCAACTTACCTGGTAAAATATATATTTTTAAAACATGTTGCGAAGGCTGCCAGATAGTGTATGTAGCCACGTGTCTGCTTGTATCTAGTATCCATACTAGCGAGAACACATCCCCCCCCTTAGGTTAACTGTACAAGAAGCTCTATAGTTCAGGTTGCTACTCTGGTTGGTGGAGGCTGTCACCATGATACCCCCCTCAGTCAGGTTCCTTCCAGCTAATTGTATTAAGCTGCTACAGCATTAACTGAGTGGGATACATTTATCTCTGTATCTTAATTGAATCTAGCCAGCAACTGAACTATACTAACCTGAAATGTAGGCAGTGTCGCGGCCCAAAATGATTCAAAGCAAAGAGCATTTGCAGGTTGGTTAATACATTACGGGAGAGAGAGGGGTTGTTTCAGCAGTTTTAGATTAGGGCCCCGTGCGGCTCAGCCATCCCTCTCCTTCCTCCAGAGGTGCCACTTTATCTGGAGAGCAGCCTGTTTATCTGGGGTGTTACATCTGGAGTTTATGGCTTCACCTCCTGCACAACGCTACATGACAGAGAGCTTTCTCTCTCCCCCACCTCTCCCTGGCTCTCACCCTTCCTCCCTCTCTCTCTCTCTCTCTCTCATTCCTTTGCTCTCTCTTATCTCCCTCTGTTTCTCTCTTAGGGGACAGAGCAGGTGCTGAAAGCCAATACGCATCTGAAAGACCTGGACGAGGAGATCTTTGATGATGATGATTTCTATCACCAGGTAATTATCAGCCCTTCTGCATGAAAAATTCTCTTACACTCAAGGACTGAAGCATTCCTAAAACCGTTTTCTTTTCTTATTAAAGTGGACAGAGACTATTGTAGAGACTCTACACATGGTGTTGTGATTCTGGCTTGCCACGATACTCCAAGCTATAGGATGGCACTACGTTGTGCGGGGTGAAGCACAGGGACTGCCCTTGTTATTGTAGTTTGTCTTTCAGAGGACACCGTCCCATCCGCTCAGTCTCCCCAGTCAGAAGGCTCCGGAAGTGCAGCTCGGAGCCGTTCCCAGTGGGACTTAGCCCTCCATGCTCCAGTAATACCTGCATTCTAATGTGGCTAACCTCTCACGGCAGGCCGGAGCTGGACTGATGTTTGCATTTACCTAAACTTTTTTAGTCAGCAACTTTGTGCATGCCATAAATCACCATTGTGTGTGTGCCTGTCTGTCTGTCTGTCTGTGTGATGCTGACTCCTGTATAAGGACTCTCCACACTGCTCAGTACAACTGAGGCGTAGTCATTAACCATATCTGTGAACAGAGCAATCACTCACACTGGATTAGAGTCATTATGTAGCGCCAATGGAGCTTTAACAGTTACATTCACTAAGGAACTGCAAGATATGCAGATTCCTAACCTACGTCCTGACCAAGGATGAGGAAAAAATATGTATTAAAAACTGGGTGGTTCGAGCCCTGAATGCTGATTGGCTGACAGCCGTGGTAGATCAGATCGCATACCACGGATATGACAAAACATTTATTTTTACTGCTCGAATTACGTTGGTATCCAGTTTATAATAGCAATAAGGCACCTCGGAGGATTGTGGTATATGGCCAAAATACCACGGCTAAGGGCTGTATCCAGGAGCTCCGTGTTGCGCACAAGAACAGCCCTTAGCCGTGGTATATTGGCCATATACAACAACGCCTCGTACCTTATTGCTTAAATATACAGTACCAGTCAAAGGTTTGGAGACTTATTCAGTCAAGGGTTTTTCTTTTTTTGTTGTTGTATTTTCTACTTTGTAGAATAATAGTGAAGACAACAAAACTGAAATAACACGTAAGGAATCATGTAGTAACCAAAAAAGTGTTAAACAAATCAAAATATATTTGAGATTCTTCAAATAGCTACACTTTGCCTTGATGACAGCTTTGCGCACTCTTGGCATGTAATGCTTTTCCAACCATCTTGAAGGAGTTCCCACATATGCTGAGCACTTGTTGGTTGCTTTTCCTTCACTCTGTGGTCCAACTCATCCCAAACCATCTCAATTGGGTTGAGGTCGGGTGATTGAGGAGGCCAGGTCATCTGATGCAGCACTCCATCACTCTCCTTATTGGTCAAATAGACCTTCCACAGCGGTCTGTTGGGTCATTGTCCTGTTGAAAAACAAATCATAGTCCCACTAAGCGCAAACCAGATGGGATGGCGTATTGCTGCAGAATGATGTGGTAGCTATGCTGGTTAAGTGTGCCTTGAATTCTAAATAAATCAGTGTCACCAGCAAAGCACCCCCACACCATCACACTACCTCCTCCGTGCTTCACGGTGGGAACAACACATGCAGATATCATCCTTTCACCTATGCTGCGTCTCACAAAGACACAGCGGTTAGAACCAAAAATCTGAAATTTGGACTCATCAGACCAAAGAACAGATTTCTGCCGGTCTGTTGTCCATTGCTCGTGTTTCTTGGCCCAAGCAAGTCTCCTCTTCTTATTGGTGTCCTTTAGTAGTGATTTCTTTGCAGAAATTCGACCATAAAGGCCTGATTCATGCAGTCTCCTCTGAACAGTTGATGTTGAGATGTGTCTGTTACTTGAACTCTGTGAAGCATTTATTTGGGCTGCAATTTTTGAGGCTGGTAACTCTAATGAACTTATCCTCTGCAGCAGAGGTAACTCTGGGTCTTCCTTTCCTGTGTTGATCCTCTTAAGAGCCAGTTTCATAGTGCTTGATGGTTTTTGCGACTGCACTTGATAGAAAAATAAAAAAAAACAGATTGACTGACCATGCATTAAAGTAATGATGGACTTTCATTTATCTTTGCTTATTTGAGCTGTTCTTGCCATAATATGGACTTGGTCTTTTACCAAATTGGGCTGTCTTCTGTATACCACCTCTATCTTGTCACAACACAACTGATTGGCTCAAACTTAAGAAATGCATTCCAGGTGACTACCTCTTGAAGGCGGTTGGGAGAATGCCAAGAGTGTGCAAAGCTGTCATCAAGGCAAAGTGGCTATTTGAAAAATCGCAAATATAAAATATATTTAGATTAGTTTTTGTGGTTACTACATGATTCCATATGTGTTATTTCATAGTTTTGATGTCTTCACTATTATTCTAAAATGTAGAAAATAGTAAAAAATATGAACCTTTGAATGAGTAGGTGTTCTAAAACTTGACGTGTGTGTGTATATATGTACACAGTTGAAGTCGGAAGTTTACATACACTTAGGTTGGAGTAATTTAAAACACGTTTTTCAACCACTCCACAAATTTCTTAACAAACTGTAGTTTTGGCAAGTCGGTTAGGACGTCTACTTTGTGCAATGCACAAGTAATTTTTCCAACAATTTTTTACAGACAGATTATTTCACTTATAAGTCACAATTACAGTGGATCAGAAGTTTACATACACTAAGTTGACTGTGCCTTTTAGACAGCTTACAAAATTCCAGAAAATTATGTCATGGCTTCAGAAGCTTCTGATCGGCTAATTGACATCATTTAAGTCAATTGGAAGTGTACCTGTGGATGTATTTCAAGGCCTACCTTCAAACTCAGTGCCTCTTTGCTTGACATCATGGGAAAATTAAAATAAATCAGCCAAGACCTCAGAAAAAAAAAAATCAGGTTCACCCTTCGGAGCAATTTCCAAACATCTGAAGGTACCACGTTCATCTGTACAAACAATAGTACGCAAGTTTTAAAACCATGGGACCACGCAGCCGTCATACCGCTCAGGAAGGAGCCGCCTTCTGTCTCCTATAGATGAAGGTACTTTGATGCGAAAAGTGCAAATCAATCCCAGAACAACAGCAAAGGACTCTGTGAAGATGCTGGAGGAAACGGGTACAAAAGTATCTATATCCACAGTAAAACGAGTCCTACAGTGGGGAGAACAAGTATTTGATACACTGCCGAGTTTGCAGGTTTAGGTTTATGTAGAGGTCTGTAATTTTTATCATAGGTAAAATCATATGAATTACTTAAAAATCATACAATGTGATTTTCTGGATTTTTGTTTTAGATTCTGTCTCTCACAGTTGAAGTGTACCTATGATAAAAATTGCAGACCTCTACATGCTTTGTAAGTAGGAAAACCTGCAAATTCGGCAGTGTATTAAATACTTGTTCTCCCCGCTGTATATCGACATAACCAGAAAGGCCGATCAGCAAGGAAGAAGCCACTGCTCCAAAAACGCCATAAAGCCAGACTATGGTTTGCAACTGCACATGGCGACAAATATTGTTCTTTTTGGAGAAATATCCTCTGGTCTGATGAAACAAAAATATAACTATTTGGTGATAATGACCATTGTTATGTTTGGAAGAAAAAGGGGGAGGCTTGCAAGCCGAAGAACACCATCCCAATGAGGAAGGACAATTTGTGGATATATTGAAGCAACATCTCAAGACATCAGTTAAAGCTTGGTTGCAAATGGGTCTTCCAAATAGACAATGACCCCAACCATACTTCCAAAGTTGTGGCAAAATGGCTTAAAGACAACAAAGTCAAGGTATTGGAGTGGCCATCACATAGCCCTGACCTCAATCCCATAGAAAATTTGTGGGTAGAACTGAAAAAGCGTGTGCGAGCAAGGAGGCCTACAAACCTGACTCAGTTACACCAGCTCTGTCAGGAGGAACGGGCCAAAATTCACCCAACTTATTGTGGGAAGCTTGTGGAAGGCTACCCAAAACGTTTGACCCAAGTTAAACAATTTAAAGGCAATGCTACCAAACACTAATTGAGTGTGTGTAAACTTCTGACCCACTGGGAATGTGATGAAAGAAATAAAGGCTGAAATACATAATTCTCTCTACTATTATTCTGACATTTCACATTCTTAAAATAGTGGTGATCCTAACTGACCTAAGACGGGGAATTTTTACTAGGTTTAAATGTCAGGAATTGTGATAAACTGAGTTTAAATGTATTTGGCTCAGGTGTATGTAAATATATATTTTCACTGTGACTAGTGTGTACACTGAGTGTTCCCCTGTCTCAGGGCCTGGAGCTGGCCATACAGAAAAACCAAGCCCCATACTAGCAGAGGAGAGCCGGGGGCTTAATTGGGGACATTAATGAAGATTATCTCTCTCCTGATGGGGGTCAGGGAGAGGGCTGCATGGTGGCTGATTTTAAACAAAATGGTCCAGTTAGTCATGACACGGCGTTACTATCTCTGGGGGGGAACTCAAAGGAACATGGATGAGTAGTGGAACCACCGCCTGTACTGTGTGGTTTGTGTAACTGTATGATGAATGAGCGCTGTTCCCTCCACCACAGCTCATTAAGATGTTGTACTGTGAGGTCCAGTGATGATGATGCTCTGGGGTTCTGGCATGTTGTTGCTCTGCTAACTGAGGCTGATGCTCAGCAGTGGTTCATTCTGGCAGAGACCGGGCGGTCTGGGCCCGGGTCCTGGGATTGGCTGCTGGGCTGACACTGATGAAGAGGTTCCGATTTAAGTGAAAGGATTTGCTGCTGGGACAGAGAGGGAGAGCTCTGTACTCTGGTGAATGAACCGGGTGGTAAAGATGTCTACACACGAGAAACTAAGTCTCCCCCTTTGCGCTCTTTCCCTCCTCTCCCCTTACTCTGTTCATCTCAGCTTCTGCGAGAGCTTATTGAACGTAAAACGAGTGCTGCAGACCCCAACGACCAGGTGGCTATGGGCAGGTGAGCGACGTGTGTGTGTGTGTGTACATGCATCTGTTTGTGTGGTGCTAGGATGTGGGGTTACCCCTCTAGGCCTTTTCTGATCGGGGCCCTCACCTCTCCTCTCCTTCCAGACAATGGCTGGCCATTCAGAAGCTCCGCAGTAAGATCAAGAAGAAAGTGGACACCAAGGCCAGCAAGGGACGCAAAGTCAGGTGAGTGGAGGGAACGGAGAAATGGTGAAGAAATACAGGTTCACTAGAATATTTCCTTTTCTCCACATTCAAACTCTCAGAATAATTTAGTTTCATTGTTTCCTTGTACGTCTTGTTCCAATTTATGCCTGTTAGGAATATTAGGTCTGTTTTTATCCACTGCAGAACAAGCTCTTTATTTCTCTGTCCAGGGAGGCTCCAATGACAGAATTTATGAAAATACATTTCACTTCCTCCGATGCTGGTTAAAATCCTATAGTTTATCTATAGTCCTTTCAGTTATTTCAATTATCTTTTTTTTATAGAAAATGTCCCCCTCTGTTAATGTAAATTACATTTCCATGTGGCCTGATTAAATATTTGAGGACTCAAATTGATCATTTGTATTTATACATATAAAACTATTTGCCGGTGGAAGAATTGCAATTACAGCGTTTGTTTTCTCCATTTATTCCAAGTGGAAAGGTCAGCCTTTTATTCGGGGCCTTTGTACCAATGGTTTTTCTCTCTTGTTTATCTTCTACACACAGGCACACAGCACAAACAAATGGACTCAAACACTCACATTTATTAATGGACAAACCACCGTTACATAATTGAATGTGTGTGTGTGCTCTATTTCTGATGGTGTTTGTGTATGTGTGTCTGTCTAGGTTCCACGTCCACAGTAAGCTGGTGAACTTCATGGCCCCCATTGACCACCTCTCCATGAATGATGGCGCACGGTGAGCACCTTGTTGTTGACGCGTCACAGGCGTAATGGCAGCGCACTTCACCGCTGGCATGCCAATATTGACCTGTTCTTCAACCCATCACCTCCTCCTTTATCTTGGGGATGTTAGTCACAGATCTGTGTTCTATTCTCCTGTCCCCTGGACAGCTACCCTCTCATAAATCCGTGCCCTGCTTTGCTTGCCTGCTCTCACACCCACATTGTTCCCACTGTACCTTCTGCCGCCTTCTGTCGTTGGCCGGTGAGAGTTGGTGGGATTTCTAAATGAACAGGGTCTTCCGTCGTAATGTGTAGGCTGCTGACTGTCCTATTTACAAAGGACAGAGAGTGAGTGTCGCAGTTTCCGCATGCTAGTGGGCCCATATTGATTCTCAGCGCTCACCTGAGACGGAGGGGACAGTAAATGGCTAGGCGCGTCCTCTGCCTCTCTCCCTCTTATCTGTCCTCTTCCAGTCTTTACTGCAGGTGGAGTAGCGGAGGTGTTGTGTTCGCTGTGAGACGACAGGCATTCTAAACATGGTAATGACTGCACAATGGGCTGCCCCAGCCCTGCCCGCGTGCACCTCCCACCTCATTTCCATAGCAATCAATGGCCTACAGTAATAATGGTGATGTATGGCCGTTGCATCAGGCTGGCCGTTGACCTTTCCCAGAGAGCCACACTGGCTGACCTTTGGGAATGAATGCCCTGGCACAGCCCCCCCCCCCCCCCCCCGCTCTTCTACCACTGCGCTGGCTTTACGGATGCAGCCTGCCATGCTCCACTGGCTCCATGAATGTTAATGTGGGGGTATGTGTGTGTATCATGCATACATGACATGCACATTTAAGTCCTCTAGAAGGTATTGAGACTTTCATCATGGCACATTTCTACATCGGCATGTGACATATAGGATATGCCATTTTTAGGCAGGCTGCACCTTCAACACACCCCTGTTGTCTCTTGTCTTCTGTCCATTGCGCACACAGAGACGGTCAGTCCTATATCAGCCTGGGTTTTCTGCCCTCGTTATCCCGGTGCTCCTCAGTATTCCCCAGCCGATGTTTACCGAGCTCAGGCAGAATGAGAATGTATGCATTACGTGGTGATGATCAGAGTGTATTGTATTCCTTGACCCTGGTGGCGCATTTCAAATGGGGATTGGGGATTAAGTCCCTCCTGTGGCTGGATACAGGCTGGCTGCCCCTTGAGAGCAACACAAGGCCCCTCTTTAACTCAACACATTACACAGGAACTGGTTATGCTGTAGTGGACCCAGTTTTGTAATAGATTTGAATCGGTATGGTTGTCCACTGCAGTAAACGGAGCAGTGCAGTGTGGGAGCTTTGGCTGTTGTCCTATCCCATTGAAGATGACCCACAAGCAGTCTTAACATGACTGTCTGCACTCAGACTAGACCAGTGCAGGCTAACAGACTCCCTTGACTCTTTTTAATCATCTCAACACAATTAACTGAGACACGTGACATCACATACCGCCATCTAGTGTCTGTTTCATAATGCACAGACACACAGGCTTCACCTGCTGTAAATTAGCATGTATACACTGAACATGTTTTATGGATGTAGAAAATAATTGTATGTGCAGATAGTCGGACACAAACTAAACCAGCCCCGTCTCAAAATTAGGCCGTATTTATCTGCCTGTCTGAGTAGAGCCACTTTGACTGGAACATTTGCCTGATTGAAATGACTGAGCTGGTTAGGGGAGATGAGTCTCCAGGAAGGCAGTCCAGTCCAGAGATGGAGAGCAGCTGCGGCCTCTGATTCCATCCCTGCCTGGCTGTGTGTTTCTGCTCTTTGTCATCGGCAGGCCAGCCCCAGACAGAGTGACAGGCACTTGTGTTCACGCAGTAATCAGAAGGCCCTGGGCTCCATAAAGACCCCTCTTTGTCTCTCCTCTCATCTGGACTGTTGCATATTACCCCCCCTAATTGGAATCCTGCAACTGGGTCACTGGCATTGTCTCTCAAGTGCCGTCAAGTCGTTGAGACGCATGAATGTGGAATTATTCCTTCTCCCAATGAATCGAAACCTCTCCTCCCTTTCTTTTCTCTCACCCACAGATTTCCTCTTTAGTCACATTCAACTGTTCAGTCTGTTGGTCCAGGTTTGATAATACTTTTACCATGATTATTCTTGACAAAAAAAGTCATGTTTAAACTTGGATTTTTCTTGTTGGTGTAGGACTGAGTTGTATCGCTCACTGTTCGGGAAGAACTCGTTTGCTGAAAGTGCGGTGCGGGAGTGACATGCTCTGAGCGAGCAGGAGAGGTGGACAGCACAGAAGACAGAAAGCACCCAGGAGATAAACACAATACACTTCTTCTGGTCCAGTCCTGCTCCTCTAAAAGCTTATGGACAGTCTCAAGGTTAGTTCAGACTGGAACCAGCCAGTCTGACTGGTTTGGACTCTGCTTCAAAGGCTTGAAGAGACTGCTTTCTCTACACATTTTGATACTGTCAGGAAAAACTACATTTTTCTATTGTCCCTTTTTAAATGTCTCTTTTTGTGAATAAATACCAATGTGATTTCTGCCTGCTGACTTATTGGAGGGGAAATTAACAAATGCAGATTTTGCTGGTGATGAAATGTTTTATTGTAGTTTAAACTTATGGGGGAAACACTTGCAACCTAATAAGCAGCCAAACCTGCATAAAGCAATTCCTCTAACTTTCTCCAAACAATCCTGTTCTCTCTGCTCCAGTAGGAGTAGGAAGGGCCTGATGTTGCAGTTTGTCAGTGATTAGTGCTGGAATTAGCCAGCCTAGCGTGCCTCCACAAATGAGCAAAGCCCTCTGGGAGACCGGAGAGACCAGGCAAGGCACATTTCCAATTATACCACCGAATGACTCATTTTCTTATTGGGCCTCCCATAATTGTGATGGGTATTGGGTGTATGCAACTCAATTTGTCTTACATATTTGTTGGTAGGATGGTAATAGAGTTGACGGAGCCAAGGGGACGATATGAAAGTGAGACGGGGGGGGGGGGGGGAACAAAAGGGATGAGATTGATCTGTCTCATCTCTTTTAAGACTGAAGTTTGGGGGGAAAAGTGCCACTGATCATCTGTGGGTTGATGCCTGCATGAGAAAATGTCTCTCCCTAAGAATACTTTTTCTTGGCAGAATTACGGTGTTGTGATGATCCATTTAATGGTAAATAATTGAGTAATGCAGTCTGAAATGCCAACTCAATCTTGCTCTTGCCGCGTTTCATTCCGCTTGAAAAAGCAAAACAAATCTGACAAACCAGGTAAGTTGTATTTTATTAAATTTGAACTGAGGTAATTCGGGTTCCCTACAGTAAACACATTAACCTTTCTCATTCAGCCAATCACCTCATTAGTAACAGGACTACCAGCAATAGACATAACTTAAGACTAGCACTGTGCATGAAGTCATCCTACATTGCCAATTCTTGCCTCTTTCATCTAGGCAAAATACAATTTTTACCTGACATTGAATCAAATATTATGTTAAATTTGAGGCTCTCCAGCAGCTAGGCCACCATCACTTTGCCATAAAGAAACTACAGTATCCAGGATCCATCACTGTTCCTCAATGAGCATAACCAAGTTTACACAATACTATCATTTTCTGTGTCACTAGTTACCACAGCCATAAAGTCACAATGGCTATATCATAGCTTTTTGGTCTTTAAGGTTAGGCATGTGGTTAAAACTTGTAGAAATAGGCATGGTTTTAGCCATAATGACTTTTTGGCTGTGCTAACTAGTGACGACCCATTTTCTCCTTGGAAAATACGTCTCAAAATAAAGAACTACAATTTACAGAACATTTTAAAATCACACCTTTTGTAATACTGAATGTATAATTCTAGTGTACACTACTCAGTTCTCTTTAACATGATTGCCATTTAATAAATTAGTCACCTAAAATGTTTTACATATTTTCTTACACAATAATTGCTGGGAAAAATGGAATTCTGCACCAATTACCATTAGTGTTTGCTTTTGTGTCAGTCTTAGTATACTATAGAACAGTAAGGTGCATTCAGAGGTGGTGACAGCTGCTATTCTACCCGCATCAGTGTGTGCCTGCCTGCCCAATGGCTCACCCCAAGGCCAGTGTGGGGTGGTTGGGTCTGAATAGGGCCCTCTTCTTGCCTCCTGCTGGGCTCTTCTCTCCAGGCCCAGGGCAGAACGACACGCTATCCCCATCACAATGCCACGCTCCACCTCCTACCCTGGGTTTAATCAGTAATTAAGTGCGCCGTGCAAAGGTGTGCAAACCCTCCACCCTCGTGAACCCTCCCAGCAATCTGCTGCAGTTTTATTGTCAAGATCGCCATCAAAACACTCAAACTCAATGCATGTTTTCCTGTCCAATAGGACAGAGGCTCATTATGATAGCAAATGAAGAGCTGCTTCCACCTTGGCCAATTGTGTGGTCCCCAAGCTTGTCGTCATTCATGCTAGTTATATAGTTTCTGGTCTTGGCTTTGTCTATCATTTTTGAACTTACATAGATATCACAATTAACACATTCTGTAAGACGTATAAATGCATTACCCTGGATATCAGATGTAATAAATAAATCCATTACCCTGTGTCTCAGCTCTCCCCCCACCCTCCAGGATCATTTTCATCTGTAACAGCACAGCCTCCGTGGGCTGCCATGTTGGCTCCTCCAGCCCCAGCTTCTGGCACAGTTCCACTGCACCTGAGACAGCGGGGCCAGGCTGGGGAGAGGAGGCGCTCTAGGTGGCGGCCGGGGCGGCATCCATGGTGGACAGGATGCGGACCACCTCAGCACGCTGTGTAGGGGAGATGTGCTGCGTCATGTGCACAATGGAATCCATGGCAACCTCAGGGTTTGCTTGGACCAGGCTAAGGAGGAGAGAAGAGAACGTAACCATTTGTTTACCTGGCTGTACATGGAATAAATAGATTCTGTGGGAATCTGTGACATTGCACTTTCCTGACACCAGGAAATATCCCACTGCATAAACATGGTACTAAATGAAGCTTTGAGTAGACTTCTACCGGCCATCTCAAGGCTGGTAGGTTTCCAGTGAAATGCCAGGCTGGTCACTAGAAAAACACGTCGATTTCGGCCGTTTGAAAAGATCTTGAGAACATTGATATACCGTCATGGGTGCTCACCAAAAAAACAATGGCACAGCGTTGGGCTCAGAGCACCGTGCCATGGCAGTTCTCCATTTTCTAGCAAGCAGGGAGAGTACTTACTAAATGGAAACAGCGCTTAAAAAAAAATCTATTAATGGGTCAAAAATCAACATTTGTCCAATTACGTCAAATCCCGAAGTGAACCTATGAGATCAGGTTGGATCAGCCTGTTAAACGAGCGGTCGGTCTCACCTGCGGATCTGCTTAAGGATGTGGTCCCTGCGGATGTACTTGATGTTCTCGTCGATGACAGACCTGGCTCCCTCCTCCTCCTTCAGCTGCTTCTCCAGCCACTCCACTACCTCCTCATTGCTGTCCCACAGATAAGCCTACACACACAGAGAGAGAAGAGAGGAAGATTTAATCCAACTTCTCAGTGACATTCTTTTTTGGGGCTAAGTTTTATCCATATCAGTGGAAAAACCCACGTCTGAACTCATGTTTGTTTCGGGCAGTAGAGCACTACAATCACATTCTCATAACCTTGCTTGTCTGAATGAGTGGGGGGGGGGGGGGGGTGAAGCTAAATTTTTCCTATCAGAAGTGAAAGTGCGAGAGCTACAAAGTAGGTCCCTGATGCCTTTTTGACTGGACCTGATTGAGAAATCCATATTCATGAGGGCAGCCAGGCTCTGATCCCAAACAAAGGCAGACGGGGCTTAGGCAGATTGGGAGGGCGGTAATGGCCTCACGCTGTTTTAAGAGCTCTCCTGCTTGTAGTCCGCAAGAACATTTAATGCCCTTATTAATCATTTTTAATCCGTTTGCTTTTAATTAAGAAACAGCGCGTGGCTCTCCTATCTGCACGTGCCAGGGCTCAGATTAATTGTAGCTTAAGATAGCCGGCCCTGATTGGGGTAATGTATTAGCTAACAAGACGGCCGCTTCTAAAGATATACTCTGTCTACCTCAGGAGCTGGGCTTTTTCTAGTCACCCCTGGAGGCAGCAGTCTAGGCTGAGGGACATATTTTCTATCACCTATAGTTATTTCTACCGAGCCATAACCGAGACACCACAACTTCTGGTTGGAAATTGACCGGATTATTATAATTTTTTTTATGATTAAAACCAGACTGTGAAGGAAGGTATAGATGTATAATCTCATGAATCTGCAGCCTCTAGTTGACAGTGACGGTCAGTGTCTCTGTGCTTTGGAGGGCTTGTTTGAGGAAAGTGGAGGAGCAGGTAGTGGACAGTCACCTTGACGGTCCCCTCAGCCTCTACGAACCAGCGTCTCAGCATGGCCTGGATCTGTCCATTGGTCAGCTCGCTGTTGGCCACCTGGATCTTCCTCTTGACCGTGTCCTCCAGCAGCAGACGCCTCAGACGCCAGTAGAAGAAGTGACGTGACGTCCGCCACTCCAGGATATCCTGGGAAACCACACACACAGAGATGAGATATCTCACCAACAAGCAATACTGGCTGTCTGATATTAGAACATTTAAATATTATCTAATATTGTGTAATTATTGCCCCCCCCCCAACAAAAAAAATATGACATTACTCAATTTACATAACTAAACAGATTTTGAACTGAAGAGAATATCTTTGTACGTCATGATATGAGAACTTCTGAGTGCAGGAGAGTCTCCAGAGAAGTAATCTGTCCTTGGTATTCTACTGAGCACCTATGTGGCTGTCAATCAGATTCTTGTGCGGTTGCATTTGCAGGCACCTATCACTGATAATTGTGCTGTTGCATTTGCAGGCATCTTGAGAGCAACTGAGATTGTCATCTATTATAGAGATACTTCAGTATACAGAAATGCCCTAGCAGCCTTCCTCTCATGGACCCATTGTGCGTACGTGTGTGTGTGATGGAGAGAGCTTGGAATCCTGCCTGGGGCTGTTCTGTGCTTGCTGAGGTGATGGGCCGGGTCATCAGCAGGTAATTATAAAGACACGTCTCACAGCCTGAGAGAGATTGGAACACTCTTTTCCCTAGGCATCTACTGAACACTATATTCCCTCGGCATGTCATCAACTGCACCAGTCTACTGCATTGTAGGTAACACAGGCTTGGTTACTCACATACCGCATAGATACAGTTCTGTGTATTGGAATGAGACATCATAAAAAACACTTTTTAATGTAATATTTCTTCAAATGTGACCTTCATTTCAATACTGTTCTGATGCAATCACCATCGCACTGCCCTATCCCATCTGGACAAGAGGAATAGCTATGTAAGAATGCTGTTCATTGACTACAGCTTAGTCTTCAACACCATATTACCTCCAAGCTCATCACTAAGCTCGAGGCCCTGGGTCTGAACCCCACCCTGTACAACTGGGTCCTGGACTTCCTGACGGGCTGTCCCCAGGTGGTAAAGGTAGGCATCAACATCTCCACTTCGCTGATCCTCAACACTGGGGCCCCACAAGGGTGCGTGCTCGGCCCCCTCCTGTTCTCCATGTTCATCCATGACTGCATGGTCGAGCACACCTCCAACTCAATCAGCAAGTTTGCAGACGACACAACAGTGGTAGGTCTGATTACCAACAATGATGAGACAGCCTACAGGGAGGTGGTGAGGGCCCTGGCGGAGCGGTGCCAGGGAAATAACCTCTCCCTCAACGTCACCAAAATGAAGGAGCTGACTTGGACTTCAGGAAACAGCAGAGGAAGCATGTCCCCAAACAAGTCGACGAGGCCTTATATTTCTATATTTCTTAATTCCATTATTTTACTTTTAGATTTGTGTGTATTGTTAGATATTATAGCACTGTTGGAGCTAGGAACACAAGCACTTCGCTACACCTGCAATAACATCGGCTAAATGTGTCATTTCATTTCATTTGACAATTCGTGTTCTGATCACGTTCAACGTGACCGCGTCGTCTCACCGTAATGACGCCCTTCTCCTGCATGCGTCCCGGGGTGTCGTGGAGGTCGGCGAACTGCACGGCCACCTGGTGGTAGATGGGTAACAGGAACTCCTCCCGCTCCTTCAGTTTGGTCTCCAGCTCCTTCCTCTCTGGCAGGCCCAGCTCTGGGGTACCTGGAGAAGGAGACATGGCCAGGAGGGTTACAACACAAACCAAAGATTATTCAGTGAGGTCTGATGCAAGCTAGCTGCATACCGAGAACATTCCAAGGAAATTGTGTCAATGTGACAGCGTGAGCATTTGGGATGGGCTCCACTTCCTTTTATCACTGTATCTGTTCTGTATGACAGCGGGATTGTTTGGGGAAGCGGCTACTCAAATCAAATCAAATTTGATTAGTCACATGCTCCGAATTCAACAGACCTTACAGTGAAATATTTACTGACGAGCCCTTAACCAACAATGCAGTTAAAAAAAGAAAAGAAAGGATAATAAGAGATAAAAGTAAGAAATAATTAAAGAGCAGCAGTGAGATAACAGCAGCAGTGAGTCAATGTACTGGGGCACCGGTTAGTTGAGGTATTATGTACATGTAGGTAGAGTTATTAAAGTGACTATGCATAGATGACAACAGGGAGTAGCAGGGGTGTGGAGAGGGGAGGGGGGGGCAATGCAAATAGTCCGGGTAGCCATTTAACTAGATGTTCAGGAGTCTTATGGCTTGGGGTTAGAAGCTGTTTAGAAGCCTCTTGGACCTAGACTTGGCGCTCCGTTACCGCTTGCAGTGCGGTAGCAGAGAGAACAGTCTATGACTCGGGTGGCTGGACTGTTCTGCTACCCCAAGGCAAGCGGTACCATTAGCATGAGAATTATGTTGGTTCTATGTGAAATTGTTCAGGAGGTAGGTGAGATACATTCCCTCCCATTTGCTCAGCATGGGTTCTTTATGACTGTACAGCGCAGGCTCAGCTCAGCTCTCAGTATCACTGTCTGATGTGCTGCCTGTCTTCAGAGATTGATTTCTGTCAGAGCCAATCGGTCAGCCTCCCCACCACAGCCCCTAGAGGCCCGGTGCTGGCCCATAGCTCTATGGCTCCATGGTGCCCCTGTGAGCCCAGAGGAAAATCAATAGGCTGGGTTAGGAAGGAGGACGGGGCGAGGAGGGAGACAGCAGGCCCTGCTGATTGATCTAGCCCTGCTGTGATTGACACATCTCCCCAGGGGACAGAGCAGGGACGATACGATCACCCTCAGATAAAGAACAAGAGTGACAGGGAATTACAGCACACGCACGCACACGTGCCCCGCTAGATATTATCATTCCTCCCTCACAGAGAGGGATACAGAGGGAGAGAAGGAGAAAGAGCAAAGCAAATGGGATAGTGGAGAGCACAGAGAGAGAACTGCATAAAGAGATTGTGAGAAAGTATGAATAAAGCTCTAGGACTCGGACCCAGTCTCTCTGCCAGGCCCATGTAGACCGGGTCCACCCTCCTCATGGTCTTCACCAGGTCCTTCTTCCTGAACTTGATCTCCACCGTCCCCTCTGGCTCCAACACTCCACCACTGTGGAGCAGAGAAGAGAGGGATTCATCAAGATGACCGAGGCTCTACATAGCATCACAATGTCACTGATCTGAGCCTACATCAAACCGTGCATTGGTCGAGCGTCTAAACAGTGACTTCTGTCTTTGGCATGCTGCCAAGAGGGGTTATGGTTAGTGGATGGAAGTCAAACTCACCGACTGTCCTTGTCAGCATACATCTCCATGTGGCGGGGGTTGATGGTGGGGTCTATGACCACCCAGGACCCCCCTCTCAGTTCTGCCTGGGGAGGGATGTATACCAGAACAGGCTGGCGGTACTCTCTCAGCCCATCCACGATGTAGGCTCCAAACTTCAGCACCTGGTCATACATATCTGACAGGCACAGGAGAGGAATTTGATATGAGACTGAAAAACACACACACACACACACACTGGTATAACTGACAGATATATAAACATATATTCTATGGTACCTTTCATGCCTCCAGAGAAGCCCCTCCAGTTGGCGAACACCATGAGAGGGAGGCCCTCGCGGTTCAGGTCCTTGATGGCCTGTGCCGTCTTAAACGCAGAGTCAGGGAACCACACCTGGCCTGCCTGCTGGATGATCTGAGAGCAGGACACAAAGGGTTACTAGTGATCATGCATTTCTGTGGGTCTTTATGTGAGTATACCTGTATTTGGGACACAGGCCAGTGTATATTAGGAGGAACTTACCTTGGCGTCAGAGTCCAGGTTTGCTGGATCGGCTGGGATTGACAGCTCCACTGATCTGGTTTCCACAGCAACCACTCCAGTAGGTATGCCACCAAGCCTTTGAGAGAGCAGAGGGTCACATCAGGACACACAACTATGCACCCCTGAGGGCTGATTGGTCAGGCGTTAAAGGTCAGACAGGTCAATGTGTGGGGTTAAGATGGGTGAGCTAGCTATGTGAAAGGGGGATACCTAGAAAGTTGTACAACAATGCATTCAACTGAAATGTGTCTTGCTGCATTTCACCCAAAACTCTCAAATCAGATATCAGGCAGGAGGGGGTTTCAGTACTGGAACATGTAGATGGCCTTGCATGACAGTGGGATGATCAGATAGACCATTTAACATATTTCCTGCATGGCTCACACAACATCCTGTTCTAGAACTACATACACTCTAAACAAATGATGTTGTGACCAGGATGACCCTTGTGAAATAGACTTGGTAATGGTATGGAGCCTCATTTATAAACATTGCACATGTACAAATATAACCCAAAACATGCGTGCGCCAGCTTTCCCGCAAAAGTTGCCATTTTATAAAAACAAAACTTTGCGTGGAGGAAAGGATATTCTCACGCCAACTTTACACCATGCGTACGTACATTTTCTAGTGGTTGAAGTATTGTATTTCAAGCAGGCAGGCAAGTATTTTGACATAGGAATCTATTCCTATTTATTTTCAGAACCAAGGCAGAATAAATTCCTCCCCTTTTCTGGCTGTGATGGGTTCAAATCTTGGAAGTAGCCATACAACAAACTACCATATGCATCTCTCATCTAAATTGGGCCTAGTAGCCAAGTTAACAGATAACCTGAAATACATAGCCTTTGCTGGATGCCATTCCATGCTACTACAGTTGGTAATCTACTGTACATTTTATGAGTAGCCTAGACAATGTTTCAGAATTCATGGGCAGTCCAGCAAATTAGGTTGAGGGGGGAAAGTCAATGGAAAACACTGTTAAATTCAAACGTTCTGCTGACAGATCCACAACATTTGGACGTAGTTTTTTTAATTTCCGAAGCTGTCACAGTCCATCAAATACATAAGCATAAGTTACTGCCAAAGGGGCCTCTCGAGTGGCGCAGTCTAAGGCACTGCATCCCTACAGACCTGGGTTCCATCTCAGGCTGTGTCATAACCGGCCATAACCGGGAGTCCCGTAGGGCGGCACACAATTGGCCCAGCGTCGCCCGGGTTAGGGGAGAGTTTTGCCGGGGGAGCTTTACTTGGCTCATCACGCTCTAGTGACTCCTTGTGGCAGGCCGGGCGCCTGCAGGCTGACTTCGGTTGTCAGTTGAACAGAGTTCCCTCCGACACATTGGTGTAGCTTCCGGGTTAAGCAGGCGGGTGTTAAGGAGCGCGGTTTGGCGGGCCATGTTTTGAAGGACACGTGACTTCTCCTCTCCCGAGCAAATAAAGGGCGTAATTGTCACCATTAAAAGGTGCATGGCGGAGTTACAACGCCCGTTCACACACGCAGTTCTATGACAGATCTGATTTATAAATGGGAAACACACGTATGTACGGCATGCAAATATTCAGTGTGACATTTACGCACCGGTTATACATGAGGCCCGTGGTATGTTTATCAAAGGACTATAGTGTGTCTATATCGCTTCCGAACAGTGGAGTGATGTGGTTCCTTACCTGGCTCTGCCCACCACCACACTTTGAGCCCACGGCTGCATGATCTCTGAGAACGAGCCATGGTCAAAGAACCCACTCTGCCACGGGCCCTTTGGAGCTGCACAGAAAGAGAGAGAGAGAGAGAGAGGAGATGGAAAGCTTAAATTATTTATTATTACAAAGTAAACATTTGTAAATAAGAAAAAAAACATTCCGTTACTTGGCAGAAATGTTTTTTTTCCCCCTCCAGATTCTACTCCTGTCATATCCATGAAAGCAAAAACAGTGTTTAATTTAAAAAAAAAATTCAACAGAAATCTCTAATCTTGTCAGGTCCCATGACGGATGAGGCTGTAAAGAGCCGAGCTCAGCTCTCCTGCTCTTGGCAGAGTGAGCGAGACAGGGCTAGTCTAAGAGGTTACCATTCAATTAAGCCTCCCCACTCATCACAACTAAAGACCGGTCTCCCCCCCCCACACCGCACGCCCTGCCGGCCCCAATCTCTCCCCCTGCCCAAAGTTGTAATTACACTGATATGGAATCTGCTCAGGCCTGACCCTGCATGTATAACATGAGCCATCCATTCCCCTGCTATCTCTCTCTTCATCCACCCAGCTAGAATGCTGCCCAGGGTTCACCGTGTCTCTCTCAGTGTCTGGAGAGCCTATAACCCTCTCTAACAAACAGGAATTAGTTTAACCCCTGACCTCTGGGAGATCTGCCTGAAATGATCATAGTGCAAATCGCACCTTTAAAATGACACTCAGACTAAATTGAAGTGTGAAGAGCTGCTGTTTCAACACCTGTTGATGCAGCACCAGTGTGACTGGAGGAGGGGATGACTACAAGTGAGTGATTATTATGATGATAGGAGAGATTTATGAAGATCCTTTATTGCACAGCGATTGAGGTGATGAGTGTGGCACAGAGTCTGCCTTACGCACAATGTGGCGAGGGAAGAGGCAGTTGCTTCTGGTTTGTGTAGTGCTGTAAATGTTCATGTCTGAGAGGAAGGAAGGAGGGTACTCACTCTGGCTGGGGCGTCCTGCCAGCATCCAGCGGGGGTCATAGGGGGCCTTTGTGGGCATAAACTCCACCAGCCGGTCTATGGGGTCCTTGGCATTGATGATGGGCACGGGACTAGATCGGTCCTGGAGGGGAAGGGGGTGTAAACATCAACTATGAATTTAACCCAGCTTCACTGAAAAGCTGACCGCGTAAAAAGGTACATGTGCATTAGACGAGCCTAAATGGATGGACAATGGGTTAAATGCTGATGAGAGCGGATGGTTACCTTGGGCATGTAGGAGAGCCAGTGTAGCAGCATGTGGACTCCCTCAAAGTCATCACACACAGTGCTGTGGGTCACACCGTTGTTGTGCATGATCTGAATCCCACCCAGCTGGTTGTTGGAGGTGTACACCTCTCTACCCAGCACCTACGGGAAAGAAGATGGGGGTGATGTCACATTCTGTTTACCATTCGTGATTTCTTCCATAGTCAAACCAAACCATGTTAGCCAATTTCCCTACAAACTACAAGCTGAGAGACCACCAACAATATTTACACATTAGGCATGGGTAGGTAATGGCT